>NC_139032.1:56812393-57330191 GCF_964662115.1 Mustela nivalis
TATTTATTTATTTGACAGAGAGAGAGAGAGAGAGAGCACAAGTAGAGGAAGCAGCAGGCAGGGAGAAGCAGGCTTCCCATCAAGCAGGAAGCCCAATGCAAGGGCTCAATCCCAGGACCCTGGGATCATGACCTGAGCTGAAGGTTGCCGCTTAATAACAACTGAGCCACCCACATGCCCCTGTTCAGATTTTCTATTTCTTCCTGATTTAGTTTTGGAAGATTGTATGTTTCTAGGAGTTTATCCATTCCTTTTAGGTTCCCCAGTTTGTTGGCATATAACTATTTATAGTGGTCTCTTAAGATTGGCTTTCTGGGGGCGCCTGGGTGGCTCAGTAGGTTAACCCTCTGCCTTAGGCTCAGGTCATGATCTCAGGGTCCTGGGATCAAGCCCCGCATCAGGCTCTCTGTTCAGTGGAGTGCCTGCTTACCTTCCTCTCTCTCTGCTGCCTCTCTGTCTACTTGTGATTTATGTCTGTCAAATAAATAAATAAAATCTTTAAAAAAAAAAGATTGGCTTTCTGTGGTATTGGTTATAACTTCCCTTTCATTTCCGAATTTATTTGTGCTTTTTCTCTTTTAGATGCATCTGGCTAGAGGTTTATCAATTGTGTTCATCTTTTCAAAGAATAAGCTCTTAGTTTCATTGGTCTTTTTTTTTTTTTTTTTTTTTTTTTTAAGATTTTATTTATTTGACAGAGAGAGATCACAAGTAGGCAGAGAGGCAGGCAGAGAGAGAGGAGGAAGCAGGCTCTCGGCCAAGCAGAGAGCCCGATGCGGGACTCGATCCCAGGACCTGGAGATCATGACCTGACCCACTGAGCCACCCAGGCGCCCTTCATTGGTCTTTTTTATTGTTTTTTTTTAGTCTGTATTTTACTTTCTTGCACTCTGATCTTTATTATTTCCTTCCTTTTACTAACCTCGGGTTTGTTTATTCTTCTGTTTCTAGTTCCATTAGGTGGAAGTTTAGATTGTTTATTTGAGATTTTTCTCGTTTCTTGAGATAAGTCTGTATTGCTATAAACTTCTCTCTTAGAACTGTTTTTGCTGTGTCTTTTTACCCATCCTAGTGGATTTGAAGTAGTATCTCATTATGCGTTTGATATGCATTTCCCTGAGGCTAATGATGTTGAGCATCTTTTCTTGTGCTTATTGGCCATTTGTTTATCTTTTCTGGGAAATGTTTATTCACAAGCTTTGCCTGTTTTTTTCAGTTGAGTTACAGGGTCCCCTTGTTCTTTGAAAGTAGAGTGCTCCTAAGAAAACTTTTATAAGGGGTGCCTAGGTGGCTCAGTCACTTCTTCAGCTCAGATCATGATGTCAGGGTCCTGGGATCAGGCTCCACATCAGGCTTCCCTACTAAGAGGGGAGCCTGCTTCTCGCTCTCCCTCTGCTGCTCCCCTGCTTGTGTACTCTGTCAAATAATAAATAAAATCTTTTTTTCTTTAAGATTTTATTTATTTATTTGAATGAAGAAATCACAGGTAGGCAGAGAGGCAGACAGAGAGAGAGGGAAGCAGGCTCCCTGCTGAGCAGAGAGCCCGATGCAGGGCTCGATCCCAGGACCCTGAGATCATGACCTGGGCCGAAGGCAGAGGCTTTAACCCACTGAGCCACCCAGGCACCCTATAATAATAAATAAAATCTTAAGAAAAAACTTTATAAGCCAAAGTGTTTGGCTTATAAAAAATTTGAGTGTTCCTCAACCCCAAACATAACTTGTTAGGCTTTTCTAATACCTTAGGGCATATCTTGTTAACAGATACACAACGAAATCCAGGTAAAGCTCAGATGCTCAAAGACACAGTTCAAAGCTATGGCGGTGAGTTGCCAAAGGAGCTTGGCAGTGCTAAATTTGTTGCTCAGGGTGTATGTCACTACTTCTATTAACAGCTTGCTGCAAAACAAACATTAAATTCTATTTTCACTTTTGTGTTTCTTTCACAGAAGTGAAAATCCTCTTCAATACATTTTTTTTTCTGTTAGTGACAACAGGTAGTAATGTTCTTTTATGAAAGAAAAGTGGTGTGATCTGAACTTCTGGAAAAGCAAAGGATACCTGTATTCCTCTTTATTGTTTAGTTGTAAACATTCTTTTTCTTCAGATTTAAATTTTTTTTTTTAAAGGATTTATTTATTTATTAGAGAAAGAGAGAGAACAAGAAAGGGAATGCAGCAGAGGGAGTAGGATTGGGAGAAAAGGCTTCCTGCTGAGCAGGGAACCTGATGCAGGGCTTGATACCAGACCCTGGGATCATGACTTGAGTGGAAGGCAGATGCTTAATCACTTAATGCCTCTGATTTAAATATTTTTAAAGAGAGAGGGTGAGCCAGTGTAGGGCCAGGTTGTAGGGCGGGTGGCAGAAGGAGAAAGAGTCTCAAGCAGACCCCTGTTGAGTGCACGGCCAGATGCAAGGCTCAAGCCCATGACCCTGAGATCGTGAACTGAGGCGAAATCAAGAGTCGGATGCTTAGCTGACTGTGCCACCCAGGTGCCTCTAATTATAAACATTCCTTGCATATTCCAGATACGTATTCCTTACCAGAAAAATAATTTGAACATATTTTTTTTCATTTTGTGGGTGTTTTTTTCCCCCCATTTTCTTTATGGTGTGTGTCTTTTGTTCCTTCTCATATTCCTATATCGATGTATGTTACACCTTTTTGTAGTTGTCCCACAGTCCTTGGATATTCTTTTTTTTTTTTTTCAGTCTTTGATCTCTCTGCTTTTCAGTTTTCATGAATTCTTTTGATATAACCTCTAGCCCAGAGATTCTTTCCTCAGCTGTATCCTGTTTTAATAAGCTCATCATAGGCATTCTTCATTTTTGTTACAGTGTTTTTTAATCTCTAGCATTTCTCTTTAGTTCTTTCTTAGGACTTCCAACTCTCCGCTTACATTGGCTTACATTGGCTGTCTGTTTTTGTATGCTACCTACCTAATTCATTAATATCAACTTTAGAATATTAATCAGAGTTTTAAATTCCCAGTCTGATAATTCCAAAATATGTGCCATATTTTTGGTTGTGATAATTATTCTATTTATTTCTTATATCTCTTTCTTGTATGCCTTGTGGTTTTTTTTGATAGCTGGATATGATATACCCGGATATAAGGAACTCTGTAAATAGGTCTTAGTAATACGGTGGTAAGGTTGTTAGGGGAGAGGAGAGCATTCTCTACTCCTGTGTTTAGGGCACAGTCTTTCAGTGAGCCTTTTTTGCCTCTGGATTGTGAACTTACCACAAGAGTTTTTCAGTCTCTTTCTCTTTTTTCTTCTTGTCCAAATTTGTTCTTTTTCAAGACTGTTTGGACTATTCTGGGTCCCCTGAATTACCACCTTACATGAATTTTAGTACCAGCTTTTCCCTTTCTATAAGGAAGGAAGCTGGAAATTTCCGTTAAATCATGTTGAATCTGAAGATCAATTTGCGGAGGATTGCTATCTTAATAGTATTAAGTCTTGCAGTTCATGAATACACAGTCTCTTTCCATTTGTTTGGGTCTTTAATTTCTTTCAACAGTGTTTTGTATTTTACAGAGTATAGGTTTTGTGCCACTTTTGTTAAGTTTTTTTTTTTAAAGTATTGTTTTGATGCTATTGTATATAGTATTTTCTTCATTTCAGTTTATTTAGAATTATAATTGATACTGATCTATTGATCTTGTATCTTGCAACCTTGCTGAACTTGTTAACTTGTTCTAATAACTTTGAGTGAATTTGTTTGAATTTTTCTTTTAAAGATTTTATTTATTTATTTGAGAGAGAATGAGTGAGAGAGAGCATGAGAGAGGAGAAGGTCAGAGGGAGAAGCAGACTCCCCAAGGAGCTGTGAGCCCTATGCGGGATTCGATCTTGGAAGTCCGGGATCATGACCTGATTGGAAGGCATTCGCTCAACCAACTGAGCCACCCAGGCGCCCTGTTTGAATGTTTTATATACAAGATCACGTCATCTGCAAATACATATAACTTTACTTTCTTTCCGACCAAGATGCCTTTTGTTTCATTCCCTTGCTCAGTTGTCTTAGTATCTTCAGTGTGGTTTTGAACAGAAGTACAGAAGAGAACCGACATCCATGTCTTGTTACTGAAATTAGGAGAAAAGCATTCAGTCTTTCACTGTTAAGTATGTTAGGGTTTTTTTTTTTTAAAGATTTTATTTATTTGACAGAGATCACAAGTAGGCAGAGAGGCAGGCAGAGAGAGAGAGAAGGAAGCAGGCTCCCTGCTGAGCAGAGAGCCCGACGTGGGACTCTATCCCAGGACCCTGAGATCATGACCCGAGCCGAAGGCAGCGGCTTAACCCACTGAGCCACCCAGGCGCCCTGTTAGTTAGGGTTTTTAAAATCAATATTCTTCATCAAATTGAGGAATTTACCTTGTATTCCCTTTTTGGGTATTTTAAATCATGAAGGGGTATTCAGTTTTTTAGTTATTCTCTTGTGATTGTACTGGGGACTACAATCAACATCTTGTAACTATAGTAGATCACTTAATACCATCTTAATTTCAATAGTACACAAAAATTTTGCTTCTGGGCTTAAAGTTGGCTAACAGAACATGAAAAGATGTTCAGCATCACTAATCATCAGGGAAATGCAAACCAAAACCACAATGAGATATCACCTCACCCCTGTCAAAATGAGTAAAATCAAAGACACAAGAAAGAACAAGTGTTGGAGAGGATATGGAGAAAAAGGAATCTTTGTGCACTGTTGATGGGAATGCAAACTGGTGCAGCCACTATGGAAAACACTATGGAGGTTCCTTAAAAAATTAAAAATGGGGCACCTGGGTGGCTCTGTTGGTTAGGCCTCTGTCTGCCTTTTGGCTCAGGTCATGGTCTCAAGGTCCTGGGATTGAGCCCCATGTCTCTGTTTGGCTCTCTGCTCAGCAGAGAGCCTACTTCTCCCTCTCCCCCTGCTTGTACTCTCTCTCTCTGTCAAATAAATTAAAAAATCTTTTTTTTTTTTTCTTTAAGATTTTATTTGTTTGACAGAGAGAGATACAGTGAGTGAGGGAACACAAGCAGGGAGTGAAAGGAGAAGCAAGTTCCCTGCTGAGCAGGGAACTAGATATGGGATTTGATCCCAGGATCCTGGGATCATGACCTGAGCCAAAGGCAGATGATTAACGACTGAGCCGCCCAGGTGCCCCAAATACATTCTATTTTATCACCATATGCTCCTGTAATTCCACCCCTGGGTATTTACCCAAAGACTATGAGAACACTAACTCAGAAAAAAATATATACCCCTGGGTTTATTGCAGTATTATTTACAGTAGCCATATGTGGAAGGAACCCATGTGTCCATGCAAGATAAATGGATATTAGAGAGTGTGGGATGTGGTGCTTGGGTGGCTCAGTTGTTTAAGCATCTGCCTTTGGCTCAGGTCATGATCCCAGGTTCCTCCCTGCTCAACGGGGAGCCTGCTTTTCCCTCCCTCTGCCTTTCTTTCCAGCGTGCTCTCTCTCTCTCTTCCAAAGAAAGAAATAAAAATCTTTTAAAAAGAGAGAGAATTTGTGTATATACATATACATGTGCACAAAAAAAGAATGTGGGGTATGTGCGCACACACGATGGAATATTACTTAAACTTAAAATTAAGAATGAAACTTTCCATTTGTAACAACATGGATTGATCTAGAGGGTATAATGCTATGTTAAATAAGTCAAAGAAGGACAAATACTATGTGATTTAACCCATATGAGGAATTTAAGAAACAAAGTAGGCTTTTAAATGTAGAGAACAAATGTAGTTACCTGAGGTGGGTGTGGTTGGGTGAAATAAGGTGAAGGGAATTAAGAGTATATATACTTCTTGTGATGTACATTGCGTAATATATAGAATTGTTGAATCATTGTGTTATACATATGAAACTAATATAACACTGTATGTTAATTATACTGGAATTAAAAAATAAAAATTTGAAAATTTTGCTTCTCTGATCTGATCCCTTCCCTTTAGCCACACAAATTATAGCTTGATACATTATGTGCCCATCAACAGATTTATAATTATTACAATTTGTAATTGTCTTTTAAATCAGATAGGAGAAAAAGTTATAAACCAAAAATATTTATAATGTATGCTCATTATGAGTTCTTTGTTTTCATTTGTCTAGTAATGTCTTAATTCACCTTCATTTTTTGAGGAATAATTTTACTGGATATGGAAATTTTGGTTGATAAATTTTGTTCTTTTGGCACTGTTTTCTGGCTTCTGATTAGAAGTTATCTATCTTATTGAGGATACCTTGTGCATGATTGATTGTGTCGCTTGCTTTCAAGATAGTATTTGGCTTTCAGCAGTTTATTATATATATATATATATATAACAACTACCAGGAGACTAAACTCGAAGAGATCCATATATATATGGATATATATATCCATATATCCATATATATATGGATCTCTTCGAGTTTAGTCTCCTGGTAGTTGTTGAACTTCTTGTTTATGAGGCTTAATATCTTTCATTAAATTTGGATGTTGGGGGTCTTTATTTTGCCTGATTTTGGGGGCTGGGATTCCCAGTAATGCATATATTGGTTTCTGAGTCATAGAGTTTTATTTCTTTAGATGGAGTAATCTAAATTGACCTACCTTCAGTTTCACAGATTCTTTTTTCATCTTATTCAGAGCTACTGTTCAGCCATCTAGCTTTTTGTTGTTGTTATTGTACTCTTGCACCCCACAAAATCTTATTTTTCTTTTTCCTCAAAAAACTGTTCAGTTTAATTTTTGTAATTTCTCTTTATTGATTTTCACAGTGTGCTGAAATATCTTTTTTCTCATACTTCCTTAGTTCTTTAGCCATGGTTTCCTTTAATTCTTTAAACATTTAATTCAGCTGATTTAAGGGCTTCTCTGGTAAGTTCAGTATCTGGGCTTCCAGTTTCTTTTCCTTTTTTCTTTTCTTTCTTTTTTTCTTTCCTTTTTTTTTTTTTTTTTAAGATTTTCATTTATTTATTTGACAGAGACACAAGGGGAGAGGGAACATAAGCAAGGACAGTGGGAGAGGGAACAGTGGGCTTTCAGTTTCTGTTGATTGTGTTTTTAATCCTTTTGTATGGGCCATAGTTTGTAAGGTGTTTTTTTTTTTTTCCTCCCGTGTTCTATAGTAGTGTGTTGAAAACTAGATAGATATTTAAGAAATAAAATGAGGCAACAAGAATTTTTTTATTGCTGTTTATTGTTACTGTTTCCTTGCTTAATTAGTTTTCTGACCTGATTCTGTTTTGTCTATATTCTTGTTCTGCCTGTAAAGTCTCCACTTAGTTAGCTAAGTGATGAGCTAATGATTGAACAGCGATTTCCTTACTTTGATTTGATTTCCTGGAACCAACAAGTTCCCTGGGCATTGTAGAGCAGCTGTGTGTGCATGTTGAAGCATGCCTTAACACTCACCTAGGCAGTTTTGAACTCTGCCTTAGCCTTTAGTTCCTCCTTGTGCAGATCCTTCAGGTTCAGGCAAAGATAATAGTTTTGGACCTTTTTTTTTTTTTTTTTTTTAAAGATTTTATTTATTTACTTGACAGACAGAGATCACAAGTAGGCAGAGAGGCAGACAGAGAGAGAGGAGGAAGCAGGCTCCCTGCTGAGCAGAGAGCCCGATGTGGGACTCGATCCCAGGACCCTGGGACCATGACCTGAGCCAAAGGCAGAGGCTTAAACCTCTGAGCCATCCAGGTGCCCCAGGACCTTCTAATGAATTCTTAGGACTTTACTGAGCATGTGTATAGCCTGGGCATATGCATAGCACTGCATATGAGCCCAGTCTTCTAGATTCTTAGGAATTTGTTAGAATTTTTCAAAGCCCTTATTAAATTTTTTGGTTAGTCTGTTGTTCAACCTAATAGGCAGCTTTGAAGTTCGGTATTTGTCTATCATTGTTGTCAACAAACATACCCAAGAAAATTATTTTCACGCCATCCAAGCTACAGACCAGGTCAAATATAGACAACCTTGCAAGTGAATTTTTCTAGAGAACCATTAAAAAGTTCAGATAAGTAACAATTCTTGGAGATTAAGGCTTTGAAGAAATTTCAGCACATTGTGGCTGCTTGTCTTCACTTTGAATGTAATTTGTTAGTTTTAAGGCTCATAGCTCTGGAAGGCAGGCACGGGACTAGGGCAAGTTAAAACACCACAGTGTTCACTATTCTTATTGAGGGTCAGCTCTTTTCCTTAAGTAGATGCTCTTTGAATTCCTAGAAACCTTTGGTTATTTTCTACATTCTGAAAATTCATTCTTAAAATTCTTGCCAATTTTCTCATTGCTTTTATTGAAGGAAGAAATTTTGTGTCTTGACATGCTATGTTGGTTTTAACTTATTTACTCCTAGCTTGTCTTTTCTGTCTCTTCCGCAGGCTCTTCTAGTATACTGTTAGATGAGGATCTTTTTGGGTTTTTCATATGGGATACTGCCAAGGACAGTCACTTCAGTTATTTATAATAGCAAAAGACTGAAAACAACCTAAGTGTTTCAAAATATAGAAGTCGTTTTTTTAAATGATTTGTCTATATATTCACATAATGGAACATTACATAGTCACTAACAGCTATGTATTCAGAGACTGTTTTGTAGGAAAATGTATGATTATAGACAGGAGAAGAGTATAAAATGCAGTATATTTGAGTTTTTGAAAATAAGTTTTATAAGGAAATAAATGTGTACACCAAAAAAAAAAAAAAAAGCTGGAAGGAGCTGTATCAAAATAGTAGAGAAAGACAGTCTTTCAGAGAAAGACAGTTATCATACAGTCTCACTGATATGTGGAATTTGAGAAACAAGACAGAGGATAATAGGCGAAGAGAGGGAAAAAAGACAAAACCAGAGGGAGACAAATCGTAAGACTCTATCTCAGGAAACAAACTGAAGGTTACTGGAGGGGAGTAGGGTGGGAGAGGTGGTGTGGTTGGGTGAGGGACATTGGGGAGGGTATGTGTTAAGGTGAGCACTATGTATTGTGTAAGACTAATGAATCACAGGTCTGTACCCCTGAAACAAATAATATATTTATGTTAATATATGTATTATATATAATACCGATGGTATATATTATATTAATATATTTATATATATATTTATGTTAATAAAGGATAATGCATGATCAAAAAATGGTAGCTTTTATTATTTCTGGGTGGTAGTTAGGTGAGTTAAAAATTATCTTTGTTCTATATTATGTACCCCATAAGGTGGTGGTAATTATTTTTTGTGATGAAGTACAGTAAAATTAGTGTGACACACCTGTACCTATACTGTTTTTCACTCATATGAGTTTAATTAAAAATTGTATGGCTTTTGAATTTTGGTGATTAACAAAAGCTCATATAAATATTTAAGGAGATGCTTTAAGAATGTGCTAATAACTCTGACATTGGGGCTAACAAAATACATATGAGCAGTTGTTAATCCTAAGAATCTACTCTGTAGAAAGGAGTTTTGTTCCACTGGGATATAATAAGGTGAATTATTAGGCAGATGAAAAACCTGTAGTCTGATTTATTAGCATTTCATTTTTTCTCTTTTCAGGCGCATATTAAATTTCCTATTGACTACCCATATTCACCACCTACCTTCAGATTCTTGACCAAAATGTGGCACCCCAACATATATGAGGTAAGAGACATATGATGTGAATTTCTCTGAAGATAACACTTTTTAGATACAGTCCTTTAAAATAACCTTTATATCTCCATATGCTGTGGTTAGTCTGTAGCCACAAGGGAGTGTTCATGGTTCCCCACTTTTAGTAATCCCTAGTTTAATTATTCAAAATTGAGGGTAGTTTTATTTTACCAGTGTATGTTATATTTAACAATACAGTTTTAAACATTTGTTCCTTATTGCTAAGATTATAAAGCCTATGTGTTAAAACTTGCATTTAAAAAAATTAGTATATAAAGTCATACAGATTAATTTGTGTACCTATCCTCTAGCATCACAGTAATGGTCACCTGTTGCTATGATCAGAAATTGAGCTTTTTAGGGGAATTTATCCCACATTTGGACCGGTCTGCTTTTAGGAATTGCTGCAGAACAGTTGAGAGTCTGTTTGAGAATGAATCCAAGGTGAGGTTCTTCTCTTGGAGAAATTCACAAGCCTGAGGGAATCATTTCTAGTTTTGTTGGTGAAATGTACTTAGCCTTGGGCTAATCTGTAAGGATGGTAGAATGATGCATTTTGTTTCTCAGGATACTTATGTCAGGATCCTATAAAATATCCTTAGAGTCTACTCCTTTACCATTCTGTAATATTTTTCATTGTAATGAGGTTCTGAGGTAGTTTCATTTTATTGAAGCTGTGGACCAAACATAAAATTGCTTTTTAAAATTTACAGCCATTAGTCTTTTATTGGCCTGGTGTATATTGGGAAGCTCCTTTGCTCTAGAAACAGAGCAATGTCATCTTTGAATCGCTTGTATGCAAGTAATAAAGAACTTTCTCTAGAGTCCTGAATTTGGATCTCCATCTGTATAGCACACTGGAGCAGCCTTAGTGTTTTTCACAACTTGCTTTTTCTTTGAAGTGTTATCTTCACTTCCCCCCTTTTTCTGTTTATTTATTATTTATTTGAGAGAGAGAGAGAGAAAATCTATGTTTGGGGCGGGGGTTTGGGAAGTGGCAGAGGGAGAGAGAGAATCCTAACAGACTCCCAGCTGAGTATGGAACCTGACACAGGGCTCAGTCCCCCAACCCTGAGATCATGACCTGAGCTGAAATCAAAAGTCAGTCGCTTGGGCGCCTGGGTGGCTCAGTGGGTTAAGCCACTGCCTTTGCCTCAGGTCATGATCTCAGGGTCCTGGGATCGAGTCCTGCATCGGGCTCTCTGCTCGGTGGGGAGCCTGCTTCCCTCTCTCTCTCTCTGCCTACCTCTCCATCTACTTGTGATTTCTCTCTGTCAAATAAATAAATAAAATCTTAAAAAAAAAAAAAAAAGGTCAGTCGCTTCGCTTTAACTGACTTGAGCCACCCAGGTACCTACCCCACTTTTTTTTTTTTTTTTAGAAGCCAAGAGGGGTTGAGGGAGAGAGACATACAATCTTAAGCAGACTCCCTGCCACCGAGGAGCCTCACGTGGGGCTCCAATCTGACAACCCTGAGTTTTTTTTTTGTTTTTTTGTTTTTAAGATTTTATTTATTTATTTATTTGACAGATCGCAAGTTGGCAGAGAGGCAGGCAGAGAGAGAGGAGGAAGCAGCCTCTGCTGAGCAGAGAGCCCGATGCGGGGCTGGATCCCAGGACCCTGGGATCACGACCCGAGCAGAAGGCAGAGGCTTTAACCCATTGAGCCACCCAGGCGCCCCAACCCTGAGAAAAAGGGGGGAAGTGAAGATAACACTTCAAAGAAAAAGCAAGTTGTGAAAAACACTAAGGCTGCTCCAGTGTGCTATACAGATGGAGATCCAAATTCAGGACTCTAGAGAAAGTTCTTGACTCTAATTAAGAATGAGACGTTTGACTGAGTCACCCAGGCACCCCTCTTTTCTTCTTTAAACAGAACAAGCTGGTGTTCAAAAGGTGATTTTTGGTTACATTTCCAGAAATAAGCTCCCAGAATATTGCTATAGTATCTTTGGTATTTGACATAATCATAATATGAATAAACAATAGTAAATACCTTATATTATTCCATATAACTAAGTTACCCATTATAGGAGAGAGACATGGAAGCAATTTGCTGTTTCATAAATTCAAAGTGAGTTCAATACACATAGAAATATTTTTGTGTCTCTGTCCATGTAATATATATGTATATATATTATTTATTTATAGATATATATTTTTTATTATTTTTTAAAGATTTTATTTATTTATTCATTTATTTATTTATTTATTTATTTATTTATTTACTTGACAGACAGAGATCACAAGTAGGCAGAGAGGCAGGCAGGGAGAGAGAGGAAGGGAAGCAGGCTCCCTGCTTCGATTTCCTGCTCGATCTCAGGACCTTGGGATCATGACCTGAGCTGAAGGCAGAGGCTTTAACCCACTGAGCCACCCAGGTGCCCCTAAGATTTTATTTATTTATTTGACAGAGATCACAAGTTAGGTGGAGAGGCAGGCAGAGAGGAGGAAGCAGGCTCCCTGCTGAGCAGAGAGCCCGACTTGGGGCTCCATCCCAGGACCCTGGGATCATGACCCAAGCTGAAGGCAGAGGCCTTAACCCACTGAGACACCCAGGCGCCCCTATTTATAGATAGATTTTAGATAGCAAGAGAGAAGTGAGAAAGTAAGCTTCTGTTTTGCTGTTGAAGACTAATTTACCTTAAAGCGGTATATTCACTTGTTTCCATCTCAAGTTATCTAATTCCCAAACCCCTCATGTAAGAAACAAAAAATTAGGAAAGGAATTGAAAACTGAAGGAATAAAATATAGGTGACCTCACCTTTCCACTATTTTCACACAATTAAGGTAGGCTATTTAGTTCTGTCTCTTTAATATTTAGCATTCGATCATTATTTTCAAAAATATTTTTCATATTCATAAAAATATTTTTGGTGGTAAAATAATGCAGGCTCCCCGCTGAGCAGAGAGCCTGATGCGGGGCTTGATCCCAGGACCCTGAGATCATGACCTGAGCCGAAGGCAGAGGCTTCAACCCACTGAGGCCCCCAGGTGCCCCGTGATGAAAGAGTTTTTGATAGGGGCTCCTGGGTGGCTCAACTGGTTAAGCATCTGCCTTCGGTTTATGTCATGATCCCAAGATCCTGGGATGTCCTGCATCAGGCTTTCTGCTCAGGAGGGAGCCTGCTTCTCCTTCTGCCTTCCGCTCCCCCTGCTCGTGCTCTCTGTTTCTCTCAAATAAATACCACCTTTATTTTAAAAAAGTTTTTGATGTATTAACTTCATGGGCATCAAAAAAAAAGTATTGTAGGGGGGGACTCCTGGGTGGCTCAGTTTGTTAAGCTGCTGCCTTTGGCTCAGGTTGTGATCACAGGGTCCTGGGGTCGAGCTCCACATCGGGCTCCTTGCTCATCTGGGAGCCTGCTTCTCCCTCCGCCTGCAGCTTCCCCTGCTTGTGTGCACTGTCTCTCTCTCTCTGCCTCTGACAAATAAATAAATAGAATTTTTAAATTAATATATATATGTATGTATACATACATATATACGTGTGTGTGTGTGTTTGTGTATGTATTAGGGGCACCTGGGTTGCTCAGTTGGTTGAGTGTTTGACTTTTTTTTTTTTTTTAAGATTTTACTTATTTATTTGACAGAGATCACAAGTAGGCGAGAAGCAGGCAGAGAGAGAGGAGGAAGCAGGCTCCCTGCCGAGCAGAGAGCCCGATGCGGGGCTGGATCCCAGGACCCTGGGGTCATGACCTGAGCCGAAGGCAGAGACTTTAACCCACTGAGCCACCCAGGCGCCCCGAGTGTTTGACTCTTGATCTCAGCTCAGATCTTGTTCTCAGAGTCTCGAGTTCAAATCCCTTGTTGGGCTCTACACTAGGCATAGAGCCTACTAAATAAATGAATGAGTAAATGAATAAGTAAAAATAAATACTGTAAAGACTGTTGTTGTTAGAAAATAGTTTATTATGTCAAGTTTTAAAAATCACTACAGCTTAGTTATAGTTTAGTTAGATATATCCATAGACACATTATTGCAACCCCAAAAGTAGTAAATACTGCAGTGTTATAAGAGTGAACTTAATTGTTTTAACATTTCCTTTATTGTTGCCAAGTGTGTGAAATTTATAAACATCAAGGGGAAGCTTAGAGAACAAAAGAAATTTAATACGAATTTGTCGTCAATCATTCTACTCCTATCCACTTTGTAATATGTTGAGTGAGCTAAAAAATACAGTTCCTGGTTAAAGGTAATTGCATTTTCAATGTAGACAACCAATAAACCCCACTTGCCTCATGGACCATGTATTAAAAAGAGGGTTTTATTCATGAACTTTATAACTATGAACTTTACAGCTATGGCAACTCATAATCTCTCTGTTCTTTATCATTTATTTGAAAAATGGGGGGGCAAGCCTGGGTGACTCATATGGTTGGGCATCTGCCTTTGGCTTAGGTATGATCTCTAGATCCTGGGATTGAGCCCCATATCGGGCTTCTCCCTCTGCCTGCTGCTTCACCTCCTTGTGCTTTTTCTCCCTCTCTTTCAAATAACTAAAATATTTTTAAAAATTTTGAAGAACATACTGGTATTTTACTTTTTTAATTAAATTTTTTTTATTTGAGAGAGAGAAAGAGAGCCTGAGAATGGAGAGGGTCAAAGGGAGAAGCATACTCCCTGCTGAGCAGGGAGCCTGATGCCATACTCCATCCTGGGACTCCAGCATCAAGATTGGAAGGCAATTGTCTAACCAACTGAGCCACTCAGGCGCCCCTAGAGTATACTGTTTTTTAAGAGTAGTTTTAGGTTCACTGCAAAATTGAATAGAAAGCACAGTATTTGATTATCTTTAGGATATAGTATTTTTAAATATTATTGTTTTAATAATGATTACAATTAGATTCTGCTTTTTTTAATAGGCTATTCCCAAGACATGTTGTCTTATCTTGGGCAGCCATAACAATAGCATATAGGGGATGGCTTAAACAGAAGAAATTTATTTTTTCACAAGTTGGGAAACTAGAACTCGAACATCAGGGTACCAGCATGGTTGGTTTCTGAAGACTCTTGTGGCTTATCTCTTGTGTCCTCACCAAGGCTTGAGTAGAGAGCGAGCTAGCTCTCTGGTATCTCGTATAAGTGTTTTTGCCAAGTCTACAGAACCATAACTTTTTGGGATAATAAAATTAAGGCTTTGTAGTAGTGAATGGGCCTAATTACACATAGTTTATGATCTTTCTAATAATTTAGTTGGATGGTATGCCATTATCAGCTTTTCAGAAATTGAAAGAACTGCATATGTCAAGAGTCCTCTACAATAAAGTTGTAATCACAAATTATTTTTTTAAAGATTTTATTTATTTATTTATTTGAGAAAGAGAGAGCATGAGAGGAGAGAAGGTCAGAGAGAGAAACAGACTCCCCAAGAAGCTGGGAGCCTGATGAAAGACTCAGTCTTGGGACTCCGGGATCATGACCTAAGCCGAAGACAGTTCCTTTACCAACTGAGTCACCCAGGTGTCCTGTAATCATAAATTATATTTTAATTATTCAGAAAATACCAGGTAAAAGCAGTAGTAATACTGTATTATGGTTTCCAGAGAAACAGAACCTAGAGGATGCATAGAGATAAATACTAGAGGAGGTTTATTACAAAGGTTGACTCACATGGTTATCAAGTCTGAGAAATTGCACAATCTCTACAAGCTGTAAAACTAGGAAAGCTGGGAGTATAATTTAGACTGAATTCAAAGGCCTGGAAACTAGGAAGCTGCTGGTGGCAATCCTACAGTACCAAGGCCCCAAAACCAGAGTTTCAGTGTTCCAGCTCAGTTGAATTTGTCCTTTGCATTTTTGTTCTTTTCAGGTCCTCATAGACTGGATGATGCTTTCCCCAGTAGGATCTCTGTTTCCATTATGGTGGATATTCTTTATTTAGTCTATGGATAGAAATAATTAATTTTTTCTGGGAACATCTTCACACCTGGAAGTAATGTTTTACCAGCTGTCTGAGCATCCCTTAGCCGAGTCAAGTTGACACATAAATTACCATCCCGGTTACCCTTCTTTTTCACCCATTCCTCCCTTCCCATCCACATATGGTCTTTCTGTGTTCTATGTACACCACTATATTCACAGCGAGATAATTAGGAAATTGATTTGAATCCTTTAGATAGCAGGGTGCTTTAAAATAAGGGCTTAGTCCTTCTTATTTGATAACACTCAGTAAAATTGTTAGAAAATGCAACAAATGATACCTCACCTAGTTCTGCTTCATCTCCTTTGCTCATTTAATGTATATTTCTTTCTCTTTGATTAAATTATTCTTTCCTACTTTTGGTGGAATTATCTAATAGAACTATGGTTTTTCTGTGGTTTCTCTGGGAATTTACTTTGTTATTCCTCCCAGGAATCAAATAATAAAACCAAAGAAGTCATATTAGAATCAATTACAAATAAAGTTATAATACTATAGTCTCTGATGGTTTTTTTAATGCTAGGATAAACTGCTTAAGTTCATTATTGAACTTATTTCATATAAAATTTAAATACAAAATTTTAAAATTCTAAAACATTTATAATCTTTTTAAAAAAATCTATCTATCTATCTATCTATCTATCTATCTATTTATTTATCTATCAGAGATCACAAGTAGGCAGGGAAGCAGGCTCTCTCCTGAGCAGAGAGCCCAGATGCGGGGCTCAATCCCAGGACACTGGGATCATGACCTGAGCCGAAGGCAGAGGCTTTAACCTACTGAGCCACCCAGGCACCCCAAACATTTATAGTTTTTATTAAAATACTTTCATTTCAATGTCTGGTGCTATAAATATACCAAAGATGTGAGGTTTAAACCCACTTTTGGGGTGCCCGGGTCGCTCAGTGGGTTAAGTCTCTGCCTTCAGCTCAGGTCGTGATCCCAGGGTCCTGGGATAGAGCCCCAAGTTTGACTCCCTGCTCAGTGGAAGCCTGCATCTCCTTCCCCTCTGCCCCTCCCCTTGTGCTCTCTGGCTCGCTCTCTCTCTCTCTCTCTATCTCTGTCAAGTAAAATTAAGCAAGCGCGCGCGCACACACACACACGGTGTTTGTTTTTTTTTGTTTTGTTTTGTTTTTAAAGATTTTTATTTATGTATTTGACAGACAGAGATCACAAGCAGGCAGAGAGAGGAGGGGAAGCAGGCTCCCTCCTGAGCAGAGAGCCCTACGTGGGGCTCGATCCCAGGACCCTGAAATCATGACCTGAGCCAAAGGCAGAGGCTTTTTCTTTCTTTTATTTATTTATTTATTTATTTATTTATTTATTTATTTTTTAAAAGATTTTATTTATTTATTTGACAGAGAGATCACAAGTAGGCAGACAGGCAGGCAGAGAGAGAGAGGAGGAAGCAGGCTCCCCGCTGAGCAGAGAGCCCGATGCGGGACTCGATCCCAGGACCCTGAGATCATGACCTGAGCCGAAGGCAGCGGCCTAACCCACTGAGCCACCCAGGCGCCCCCTTTTTTTTTTTTTTTAAAGAATTTATTTATTTATTTGACAGAGATCACAAGTAGGCAGAAAGGTAGGCAGAGAGAGAGAGAGGAAGAAGCAGGTTTCCCGCTGAGCAAAGAGCCCGATGCGGGACTGGATCTCAGGGCTGTGGGATCATGACCTGAGCCGAAGGCAGTGGCTCAACCCACTGAGCCACCCAGGCGCCACCATACACAGTCTTTTAAAAAATTAAAAATAAATCCACTCCTTAAAAATAATTTTAGGCTTTAGAGTTTGCAGAATAGTACAGAAAGTTCTCATATAACTTCTACTCAGGTTTCTCTAATGTTAACATCTTATGCAAGAATAGTCCATTCATCAAAACTGAGAAATTAACTTTGGTACAGTACTGTTAAGTAAACCACAGGCTTTATTTGGAGTAAAGTGTAGAAAGGGGAAGTTAAAACATTTATTACTTGTGGAAAAAAAACATTTATTACTTGTCTATAGTTGCTCTCTGTTCCTCTGTAGGGGGAGACAAATTCTGTTTCTGTATTGTACATGCTTGAACTTAATCCACATAAAGATGCTGAGTGTTTGTTAAAATGCTATCAGTATTTATTATCAATTTTTAAAGTGAACATTTGATGGGAACCTGGGTGGCTCAGTTGGTTGAGTGACTGCCTTTGGCTCAGGTTATGATTCTGGAGTCCCTGGATTGAGCCCCACGTCAGGCTCCCTGCTTGGTGGGGAGTCTGCTTCTCCCTCTGACCCTGTCCCCCACATTCATTTTCCCTCCCCCCCTTTCTCTCTCAAATAAATAAACTCTTACAAAAAGTGTGCATTTGATGAACATTAAAAATTTACATAATTTTGGTCAGTGGTCTTTAAAAATGGACCTGAACAAAACATTTCTCTTTGAATTCATTTAAAGATTCTTCTTTAGAGGGGCGCCTGGGTAGCTCAGTTTAAGCCTCTGCCTTTGGCTCAGGTCATGATCTCAGGGTCCTGGGATCGAGCCCCAAATCAGGCTCCCTGAGGAGGGAGCGTACTTCCCACCTCTCTCTGCCTGCCTCTCCGCCTACTTGTGATCTCTCTCAAATAAATAAATAAAATCTTTGAAAAAAAAAAAAATTCTTCAAATGAATATGAATGCTTTCTTATGTGCTGATCAGAAGTTGGTAACCTGTATTTTGTTTGCTTTAACTACTAAGATAAATTGACATAACTTTTCTTTTGTACCCAGTAAAACATATATATTTTTTGTTTCCGGCATTAAAACAACTCATTACGTGACTTGAAAAATATTCTTTAGTCCTAAATCATTAGGGAAAAGTTTGTGGAATGTTCCTGTAGAACTATCAAAATCTCTGTGTGACTTTCCTCTTGGTTTATATGAACAAAGGAGTAAGGTGAAAAAAGTCACCAGAAACCAGATGATTTTGATTCTGATTGGGTGTTGAGATTTTACCTAGCAAATGTGATTTAATAATATACATTATTAAAAGTTTGAGTTTGTTATTTTTTTAGTTAGATTTTTCATTTTTCCTTATAGTTTTTCTTTTAAAAAAATAAATAAGGACACTAGTTTGCTCTGTAAGAGTATACAAACTTGAAGGATTTAAGTATAGGTATATTAGCCAGTATTGAGAACATAATAATATTTAGGCCACCAAATTTGTCCTTTTGTAGAGCTGGGCTCTGGTTTGTAATTAGTCTTTGACAAGCAGGATTTAATATACATTTATGTAGTTATATTCATGGATTTGCAGATCTTACCCAGTCTCTCTAAATTTAAGGTACAGGGAAAAGATTGCCCTTGGCAGTGCTATGCCCAAGGTTGGCTGCAAATCAGAGTCCTACGGAGAAGTTTTTAGAAATAAAGAATACTAGAGATTTCAGTTTAATTAGATTTGGAAGGGCCCTAGGCTAGATAGCCTTAATTTTACATTTAGAACTGTCTGGGGGTACTTGGGTGGCTCTAGTCAGCTAAGTGTCTGTCTGCCTTTGACTTAGGTGGTGATCTCAGAGTCCTGCTCAGCGGGGAGTCTACTTCTTCCTCTGTCCCCCACCACTCCCTACTTGTGTGCATGCTTTCTCTCAAATAAATAAAAATCTTAAAAATGGATCATTTATGGAGACCCAGAACTTCCCCTATACTTTAAAAATAATAATTATAATAAATAATAGTAATTTATTGAGGTAAAATTCACATACATAAAATGAACCATTTAAAGTAAACCTAATTCAGTGACATTTAATATGTGGTCCCAGTGTTGTTCAGTTGTCACCTCTGTTTGTAAAGTATTTCCATCACTCCTGTATAAATACCTTACCTATAACACAGTTTTTCTCCATTCCCATTTCACCCTAGTCCTAGTCTCTGACAGCCATGTCCCCAACTTTCTATCTCTGTGTGTTTATATATTCTGGATATTTCCTAAAAAGAGAATCATACAGGGGCGCCTGGGTGGCTCAGTGGGTTAAGCCTCTGCCTTCAGCTCAGGTCATGATCCCAGGGTCCTGGGATCGAGCCCCAAATCGGCCTCTCTGCTCGGCAGGGAGCCTGCTTCCCTTCCTCTCTCTCTCTGCCTTCCTCTCTGCCTACTTGTGATCTCTGTCAAATAAATAAATAAAGAGAGAATCATACAATATGGACCTTTTGTCTCTGGCTTTCACTTAGTCTAATGTTTTAGAAGTTCCTCCATGTTATGTTGTGTATCGATACTTCATTTTTTTTAAAAAAAGATTTTATTTATTTGAGAGAGAAGGTGGATGTGCAACCTGGAGGAGAAGGAGAGAGAATCTGGAGCTGACTCCACACTAAGCGCAGAGCCAAATGCAGGGCTCAGTCTTGGGACTGTTGGATAATGACTTGAGTTGAAACCACAAGTCGGTTACTTGACTGAGCCATGCATGGGCCCCAATTCTTCATTTATCCTTAACAGCTGGATGATATCCATAGTATCCATCCATCTATTGATGGACATTTAGACCTTCTCCACCTTTTAGATATGTGAATAGTGCTGCTGTGACCATGTGTATAGATGTCTTGCTTAAGTACTTTTTTTATTTCTTTTGCTTATATACCTAGGAGTGGAATTGCACATCAAATGGGTAATTATGTGTTTTACTTTTAGAGGAATGACCAGACGGTTCTACAGCAAATGAGCCATTTCATATTCCCACCAACAATGTAGGAGGGTTTCTGTTTCTCCACATCCTCACTAATGTTTATTTTGTAATTTTTGTTTTAATTCTAACCATCACAAGGTGATAAGTGATTTCTTACTGTCATTTTGATTTGAATTTTCCTACTGACTAGTAATGTTTGTTCAAACCCTTTGCCCATTTTTCAATTGGCTGGTTTATCTTTTTGTCTTTGAGTTGCAGGAGTTCTATCTAATGAAGGATATTAAACCCTTATCAGATATATGACTTGGAGATATTTCCTTCAAATCTGTAGGGCTTTTAAAAATAATTTTGTTGATACGGGGCGCCTGGGTGGCTCAGTGGGTTGAGCCGCTGCCTTCGGCTCGGGTCATGATCTCAGGGTCCTGGGATCGAGTCCCACATCGGGCTCTCTGCTCAGCAGGGAGCCTGCTTCCTCCTCTCCTCTCTCTGCCTGCCTCTCTGCCTACTTGTGGTCTCTCTATGTCAAATAAATAAAAATAAAAAAAATCTTTAAAAAAAATAATTTTGTTGATAAATGCCCTTTGCATAAAAGCTTTTCATTTTGATGAAGTCTAGTTTATCTTTGTTGCTCATGCTTTTGGTGTCATATCTAAGAATACATTGCCATATTGAAGGTCATGAAGATTTACCCCTATGTTTTGTTTTGGTTTTAGAGAGGGAGAGGACAGGGACAGTAGAGGAAGAGAGAGAGAATCTTATGCAGGCTCCAAGCCCAGCAGGAGCCCAAAGCCAGAATGGATTTCATAACCCTGAGATCATGACCTGAGCTGAAATCAAGAGGTGGTTGCTTAAGCAACTCAGCCAGCCAGGCACCCTCGGTTTTTGTTTTTGTTTTTGTTTTTTAAAGAGTTTTATGGGGTGCCTGGGTGGCTCAGTTGGTCAGGCGACTGCCTTTGGCTCAGGTCATGGTCCTGGAGGCCTGGGATTAAGTTCCACATCAGACTCCCTGCTTGGCGGGGGCTCTGCTTCTCCCTCTGACCTCTCCCCTCTCATTCTCTCACTCTCTCTCAAATAAATAAAATAATAAAAATAAATCTTGAAAGAGTTTTATGATTTTAGCTCTTAGATCTTTGTTCCATTTTGAGTTAATTTTGTACATGGTATAAGGTATGAATCCAACTTCACTCCTCTGTTTTTGGAATTTCAGTTATCCTAGCATCATTTGTTGAAGAGACTTATTTCCCCATAGAATGGACGTAGGATCCTTGTCAAAAATCATTTCACCGTAGATGTATGGATTTATTAGTTCTAGTCTTTTGGTCTGTAAGTTTATCATTAAGCCAGTACTAAACTGTCTTGTTGGCTTTAGCTTTATACTAAGTTTTGAAATTCGGAAGTGTGAGTTCTCCAACTTTACTCTTTTTTAAATTTTTAAATTTTAATTTTAATGTTTTTTCTTTTTAAAGATTTTATTTATTTGACAGAGGTCACAGGTAGACAGAGAGGCAGGCAGAGAAAGTGGAGAGCAGGCTCCCTACTCCCTGCTGAGCAGAAAGACTGACTTCGGGGCTTGAACCCAGGACCCTGAGATCATGACCTGAGCTGAAGGCAGAGGCTTAACCCACTAAGCCACCCAGTTGCCCCAGGGAGCTAGGATTTTGATGAAAATTTCATTTTATCTGTAGATCAAATTGGGGATATTTTTCTGTTTACTTAGGTCCTTCATTCTTTGAGCTGTGTTTTAATAGTTCTCTGTGTATAGATCTTTCATCTCCTTGGTTAGATTTATTCCTCAGTATTTTATCCTCTTAGATGCCATTGTAAATGGAATTGTTTTCATGAACCCTGTTTAGATTATTGCTGGTATAGAGAAGTAAATCTCATTTTTGAGTTTTGATCTTATATCTTACAACTTTGCTGAATTTCTTTATTAGCTTTAGTAGCTATCATATGAGTTCTTTGAAATTTTATCATTTTTGAAATAATTCTATTTCTTCCTTTCCAGTTTGTGTGCCTTTTATTGCTTTTTTTCTTGTTTAGTGCTCTGGCTGGAACTTTCAGGGCAGTGTTAAATAGCAGTGGTAAGGGGCGCCTGGGTGGCTCAGTGGTTTGGGCTGCTGCCTTCGGCGCGGGTCATGATCTCAGGGTCCTGGGATCGAGCCCCGCATCGGGCTCCCTGCTCCACGGGAAGCCTGCTTCCCTCTCTCTCTCTCTCTCTCTCTGCCTGCCTCTCTGCCTACTTGTGATCTCTGTCTTTCAAATAAATAAATAAATAAAATCTTAAAAAAAAAAAAACATAGCAGTAGTAAAAATGATTATCCTTGTCCTGTTCTTTTTTTTTTTTTTAAAGATTTTATTTATTTATTTGACAGAAAGAGATCACAAGTAGTCAGGAGTCAGGCAGAGAGAGAGAGGAGGAAGCAGGCTCCCTGCAGAGCAGAGAGCCCGATGCGGGGCTTGATCCCAGGACCCTGAGATCATGACCTGAGCCAAAGGCAGAGGCTTAATCCACTGAGCCATCCAGGTGCCCCCCTTGTCCTGTTCTTGATCTTAGGAGGAAAGATTTCACTATTTAGTGTAATGCTAGATGTAAGGGTTTTGTTTTAAGATTTTTATTTATTTATTTGACAGAGATCACAAGTAGGCAGAGAGGCAGGCAGAGAGAGAGGAGGAAGCAGGCTTCCTGCTAAGCAGAGAGCCTGATGTGGGGCTCGATCCCAGGACCTGAGCCCAAGGCAGAGAGAGGCTTTAACCCAGTGAGCCACCCAGGCCCCCCTGAGTTTCGTTGTTGCTTTTTTAAAATTCCGTTACAATGTTGAGATACTTTCCTTCTATTTATATTATAATTTTTTTTAGTGTTTTTATCATGAAAAAGTGTTGCATTTTGTCAAATGCTTTGCATCAATTGAGATGCCCATCTTTTAATAGGTTGTTTCTGAGTACAAATCTAGTATGTCATTCCACTGCTCAGAAATTTTTATGTATATAGGTATAAACTCAGAAAAAAGTAACATATTTTTCTGTTCTAATTTTTATATATAATCTATTTTTCATTACAGGTGGGTTCTTTACCATTGTGGTAGGTAGAATAATGGTCCTTCAGAAGAGTCCACATCCCAATCCCTGGAACCTGTGTTATGTTAGCTTATATGTTAAAGAAAAATTAAAGTTGCTAATCATTAGCTGACCTTAAAAGAAAGAGATTATTCTGGATTACTCAGGTGGGCCCAATGTAACTTTCAAGTGGAAAAGGTAGACAGGAAATGAGAGTGAGAGATGTGATTATGGGAGAAAGGCCTAGAGAAATGCAACATTGCTTGCTTTGAAGATTAGAGGAAGGAAGACCCAAGAGCAAAGGCGTGTGGGTGGCCTTCAGAAGCTTAGAAAGGACAAGGAAAGAGATTTTTTTCCAGAAAGGAGGAGTACAGTGCTGTTGACACATTGAATTAGCCTTGTGAGAATAGTGTCAGATTTTGACCTACAAAAGTGTAAAGCAATAAATTGCTGTTTTAACTACTAAGTGTGTGGTGATTTGTTACAGTAGCAGTGCAAAACAAATATAACTACCCTAGCATATTCTGTTTATGATATTCGTTGTTTTTTGTTTGTTTGTTTTTGTTTTTTAGATTTTATTTATTTATTTGACGAGAAATCACAGTAGGCAGAGAGGCAGGCAGAGAGAGAGGGGGAAGCAGGCTTCCCGCTGAGCAGAGAACCGATGTGGGGCTCAATCCCAGGACCCTGAAATCATGACCCAAGCTGAAGGCAGAGGCTTAACCCACTGAGCCACCCAGGCGCCCTTATATGTTGGTTTATTTCTCTGGGCTAACTCATGTCTAAATTTCCTTTTTAGGTTGTTAAAATTGTAGTTACTATTCAAGAACCATCTCAAAGCTTTCTCAAATACTAAGCCTTTAGTTTGTCTTTCCCACCATGTGCCAGGTGTCCTCTATCCAAATATACTCTAAGTTTCTCCTTGTTTCTCTTGTGCTTTTTTTTTTTTTTTTTAAACCTTCCTCATAGCATCTAACAAGTTTTAGAATTTAGTATTTGGTATTTTATTAAAAATGTTCTGTTATCTTGATACGGTTGTGTATTTTTTGTGTAAATCTAAATTTGGGTTGTGTACATGTAAGATATTTATATTTTAGTTATATCTCTAATTATTTAGAATTTTGAATCTTTCATTTTAGGCTAAGATTGGTGACTATATCTTAGTCTTTCTTCTATTGAATAACAATCTGTGATGCATATGGTAAGCAATCCATATGTATTTGACTTAAACTAAATGTACATGTGGATTAGGTCCTATAACTTAAATTTATGAACCAAAGGGCGCCTGAGTAGCTAAGTCAGTTAAGCATCTGCCTTCAGCTCAGGTCATGATCCCAGGGTCCTGGGATCAAGCCCCGTGTCAGGCTCCCTGCTTCAGCAGGGAATCTGCTTTTCCCTCTCCTCCAGCTCCTTTCCCTGCTCGTGCTCATTTGCGCTCGCTCTCTCAAATAAATAAATGAATAAATAAAATCTTACCCAAAAAAGTACTGAGTTTTATACATATTCTGGGGGAATTAAAATTAAGTTATTGGGAGGCATATTTTCAGTTTATATAAACCATACTTATTGAAACCATGGATATTGAAGGTGGTTATAGCATCTCTAGACAGATTTTAAGTGAGGTCAAATTTTGGGAGGGATTGTTTCTTTTTATGTACTTTAGATTCAGATGTGTCTGAAAATAAAGATGGTTGCTCCTGAAGACTCCTGAATCTCAGTTATTATATATGTCTATTATTTTATAGATATATTTATTTTAGAGAGAGAGCACAAGCACGTGAGCATGATTGGTCAGGCATGGGGGATGAAGGTCAAAGGGAGAGGGAGAGAAGCAGACTCGCCGCAGAACGCAGAGCTCAATGTGAGGTTTGATTCCACAACCCCAAGATTATGACCTGAGCCAAAATCGAGTCAGACATTCCACCGACTGAGTCACCCATGCGCCCTTTTCAATTTTAAATGAGTTTTTCTTAGAAGGATGGTGCTGTAAACATACTGCTTCTTTTTTAAGAAATACATCTTACAGAGTGGTCAGAACTAATATTTATAATACAAAAGAGTTTTCAAAAAGATTTTTTTAAAGATTTTATTTATTTGACAGAGAGAGACAAAGTTAAAGAGGGAACACAAGCAGTGGGAGAGGGAGAAGCTGGCTTCCCACTGAGCAGGGAGCCTGATGCGGGGCTCCATCCCAGGACCTTGGGATCATGACCTGAGCTTGAAGGCAGCTACTTAATGACTGAGCCAACCATATGCCCCCATAATATAAAAAATGTTTAATAATTCTTCAGTGTTGGGGTGCTTGTGTGGCTCAGTTGATTGAGCGATTGACTCTTCTTGGTTTTGGTTCAGGACATAATCTCATGGTCATGGGATTGAGTTCCTCATTGGGCTCTTAGATTGGGGTAGAGTCTGCTTCGGATTCTCTCCCCTTTTCCCTCTAGCGCGCTCTCTCTCTCTCACACACACACACATAAATATATTAAATCTTTAAAAAAGATTCTTCAGCATTGATTGCAAACATGAAGAAAAAGCAGAATCGTTTTCTCCCCTAATGATGAGAAGGCAGATTTTCTAGGAATGAAAGAAACTTCAGCAGAACTGATGTCCCTTTTTATATCCTATTTTTGAGTATTTACTAAATGTAATGTTTGTGTCTCATAGAACGGAGATGTATGCATTTCAATTCTTCATCCGCCTGTAGATGACCCACAGAGTGGAGAACTGCCCTCTGAAAGGTGGAATCCTACTCAGAATGTCAGGTAAGGGGTTACATAAGGAATAATCTGGTTTTTCAGTGGTTCTTAAGATTGGATATTATCTTTATAACAAGTAACAAGTACAGAAGACTCCTTTTTGTACATGGTTGTTTTGTCTTCTGCTAGAACTTTAAGTAACATGCATGCATCATTTTTAAGAGTCATAGTTTCAGAGCAGTAATTGCTTTTGTTACTCATTTGTTTATGTGCATCTTAGTCTGAATTCTTCCTGTTACATTATCTTAAGTTCCATCCTGCATCTTTGGATCTCATGATGTCCATGTTTGAATTGGTTGTTTTCTTAATCCAGGATTCTTAATACATTTTGCAGAAAAACCTAAGCCTTTACAAACTGAATTGACTTTATATACTCACTGTGTTTGAAAGAGCTTCCATTATCTGTTGTTATTTTGTTTTATATGTGTATGAATGTTTCTTAATGATTTTAAGGGCTTATGTATTTCTTTTGATTCCCTTTCATTATCCATCTTTTTTCCCCCCAAAATTTGTATTTACATTCTAATTAGTTAACATACAGTGCAATATTAAGATTGTTCATCTGTTAATTGATCTGTTGAACTATCTGTATAAATGGATGGTTATTTAACCATTTGTTTAGAGTAGTGGTCTATATGTTTAGGAGTGGGTTACCTAACTCTTAAAAAATTTTTGAAAAACTACACTGTGGCATGGTTTTGTAGGTTTTTTTTTTTTTCCTCTGAGTAATCTCTGCATCTAACATGGGGCTTGAATTTACAGCTCCAAGATACAGAATTGCATGCTTGCACTCTGAGAAACAAACTGAGCTTTTTGGGAGGCTGGTGGGAGGTTGGGTGAGCCTTGTGGTAGGTATTATGGATGGCACGTGTTTTATGGAGCACTGGGTGTGGTGCATAAACAATGAATTCGAGTTTTATCTTAATACTTGAAATTTTTATGTTTGATAGCCTTATATATTTTATTTATCCTATAGTATTTTTCTGAAAGAAAAAGCTGTATTTTAATTGCTGTGACAAGACCAAACTGATTACTCTATTGAACTAGTTTGTTATATAGTTGATTAAAAACAGTACATCAATTATGCTTTCAGTATTCTTTTACTTTTTATATTATTATTATTATTAGAAGTACATTTTAAATCTGGTAGATAGACATTTGTTTTGTTAGATAATGTAGTCAAATAATTGCTCCAGTGTTAGATTGAGTCAGAAATAAAGCTGCAATTTCATGTGTATACATAATGTATGAATATCCATTATATATACTAATATACACACCCGAAAATATGTGCATCTATATACATATGTATATATGTATACATATATGTGAGGACTAACATACATGACATAAATATACATATTAGATGCAGTGATTAAGAAACCATATTTACATATGATAATGGAGTAACATTTTACATGGCAGTGAAACTTAATCCTCTTAATTCCTTCTGAATTATTTATCATCATAGCGATATATTGTCTTTAAAAAAAAACATTTTATTGTGATATAATTCCCATACCCAACAATTCCCCATTTTATGTGTACAATTCACTGTTCTTTAAGTAGAAAGCTGTACAAGTATCCCCACAATCAGTTTTAGAGCTTTTTTTTAAAAAAATTTTTTTAAAGTAGGCTCTGTGCCCAGTGCAGAGCTTGAACTCACGACTCTAGGATCAAAACCTGAGCTAAGATCAAGAGTCAGACACCAAGCTGACTCAGCCACTGAGGTGCCCCATGAACATTTTTATCACCTCTAAAGAAACTCGTATCTCTTAGCATTTATACTCCCATTATCCCTCAACCTCCACCTCCACCCTTCTACCTGCAACCCTAGGAAAACACCAGTCTACTTTCTGTCTCTAGAATTTTACCTGTTTGGGTATTTTGTAGGAGTAGAGTCATTCCAGATGTAGTATTTTGGCTTCTTTAACTTAGAATTTTTTTAAGGTTCATCTTTGTAATAGCATTAATCAGTACTTCATACCTTTTTTTTTTTTTGGCTGAGTAATAATTCCATTGAATGCTTGTACCACCCTTGGTTTATCCATTCTTCATTCAGTGGACCTTTGGGTTGTTTCCATTTTTTGGCTATGATGAATCATGCTGCTATAAACATTATGTACAAGTTTTTGCATATATACGTTTTTTATTCCCTTGGATATATACCTAGGAATAGAATTGCTGGGTCATATGGTAACTCACTGTTTAACTTTTTGAGGAATTGCCAAACTGTTTTCCAACATGGCTACACTAAATAGTACATGCCTACCAACAGTGTTTGAGAATTTGTTTCTGCATATCTTTGTCAACAGTTGTTACTATCTGTGTTATTATAACCATCCTAGTGGAGGACATGGTATCTCATTATGGTTTTGTTATTGATGTTTTCTCTTTAAATAACTTCAAAATTTTAGAACCGTTTTAGATTTATTTTTAGACAGAGATCACAAGTAGGCAGAGAGGCAAGCAGAGAGCCCGATTCGGGGCTTGATCCCAGGACCCTGGGATCATGACCTGAGAGCCCAAGACAGACATTTAACTGACTGAGTCACCCAGGCATCCCCGCTGAGCAGAGAGCCTGAGCCATCCAGGTGCCCCAGGAACTCTACTTTTGTTAAAAATGATAAGTTGGAAACTTCTTGACTTACACAGGATTTCTTTTCTTTTCTTTTTTTAAGATTTTAATTATTTATTTGACAGATCACTAGTAGGCGGAGAGAGAGAGGCGGGAGGTGGGGGGGGGAGCAGACTCTCTGCTGAGAAGAGAGCCCGACTGGGGGCTCAGTCCCAGGACCCTGAGATCATGACCTGAGCCGAAGGCAGAGGCTTAACCCACTGAGCCACCCAGGTGCCCCTACACAAGGATTTCTTACCAGTGTTTACCAAGTTCGTTTCTTCTCACTTTCTGGGAAGTATATACCAAAGAATCTGTTCAAGCATATCAAATTACTGTTGATTATGTGTTGATTATGTTGATTACTCATTCCTTTAGGTGTCTTGTTCAATACAGTATACTTAGAATTGAAAAAATAGATATATTTTGGATTTCAACACATCTAATTCATATATTTTTTAAATCAGAAAAAAAGTGTCCCTTTTTCGAATCAAATAATGTGTTGATACGCCTCATCTTGGCAATCATCTTGCTTTTGAATTCTAATTCTCAGATAGATTAGGCATAGAACTTTGCTATAAGTGTATTAATGTCTATGAAATATGGAATTACCACATATTCCCTGTACTTTATGCTTTACTTTAATGGGATTTTCCTTCAGGATAATGCATTTCTTAATAATAATCAGAGATGGAATTAGTAAGTTCCTTTTAATGAAAATGTAATTCCAGCAGCCCCAATCTATACATATCTGAATTTGTTGTACTCCATCACATCACATCCAAAATACTTTCTTTAAACATCATTTACACTTTTTTTAAAGACTTTATTCATTTATTTGACAGAAATACAGTGAGACGGGGAACACAAGCAGGGGGAGTGGGAGAGAGAAAAGCATGCCCCCCACCAAGCAGAGGGAGCCCAGTGCGGGGCCGGATCCCAAGACCTCAGGATCATGATCTGAGCTAAAGGCAGATGCCCAACTTACTGAGACACGCAGGCGCCCCCATTCTACACTTTCAACAAAATTATTTCTGAGAAAGTGAAAACAGTTGGCTTTATATGTAAATTTCTTTTTCTTTTATACACTTTATGTTTCATTACCTCTGGGCACTGTACCCAAGGAATATTTGGGATGTGTAGAAGGTACGCATTCCTTTTGTAAAGAGCAATTGTGGAAAGGGAGGCTGGAAAGGGGAATTGATCTGATAGTTTATATACCCACAGGCGCATGAATATATTAAAAACCACTTCTTTTATACAGGATTTTTTTTTTAAATATTTTATTTATTTATTTGACAGAGAGAGATCACAAGTAGGCAGAGAGGCAAGCAGAGAGAGAGAGAGAGGGAAGCAGGCTCCCTGCTGAGCAGAGAGCCCGATGTGGGACTTGATCCCAGAACCCCGAGATCATGACCTGAGCCGAAGGCAGCGGCTTAACCCACTGAGCCACCCAGGAGCCCCTATACAGGATATTTTATTTCTACTTTTTCATCCCTCATATCCCTTACACCACACAGTTATAGCTGATTATTTGTACCTTTAACCTGTACTTACCCTGTTACTTGATTTTTCAGCCTCAACCCGTATTGACAGAGCTAAGTGAAAGAAATCAGCATACATATTCTATTTCCCATCCTGTCCTCCCCTTTTCTTCCTGACTTTTAAAAATACTCATTTATATGGGCACCTGTGTGGCTTAGTCAGTTGAGTGTCCAACTCTTGATCTCAGCTTAAGTTACAATCTTAGGGTCATGAGATTGAGCCCCACATGGACCTCTACACTGGGGGTAGAGCCTACTTAAGAGTCCCTCTCCCTCTGTCTTTCCCTATCCCACTCATGCGTGCACATTCTTGCCCCCCACCCCCCAAAATATGTGTGTGTGTGTGTGTGTGTGTGTGTGTGTGTGTGTGTGTGTGAAATAAATAAAAATAGATTTGTTTATTGGGGAGCTCAGGTGGCTCAATTGGTTGAGCATCTAACTCTTGATTTCAGCTCAGGGTCATGAGATCAAACCCCATGTGGGCACCTGCTCAGGAGGGAGTCTGCTTGAGATTCTTTCCCTTTCCCCTGGCCTCTTCTCCCTGCTTGTGTGCACACTTGCTCGATCTCTCTCTCAAATAAATAAATCTTTTAAAAAATATATTGGTTTATTGTCAGGGTTATAGTCTGTACTGTTTTGTAACATAAACCTAGTTTTTAAAATTTCTTATTCCTACTGTGAAGTGAATTCAGTTTGCTGTCCGTTATTTTACTTCCCTTTGATTTGTTAATTGGCTGAATTTGTCCATTAGTAATTTCTCCAGGAAAATGTTCCTTGGAGCCACATTATATTCCCTGAATTCTTAAGATGTTCAAAATGTTATATGCTTGGGGCGCCTGGGTGGCTCAGTCATTACACATCTGCCTTTGGCTCAAGTCATGATCTCAAGGTCTTGGGATCAACCCTTGAGTTGGACTACTTCTTCCTTCTCTCTCTCTTTCCCTCCCCCCCCCCTTCTCAAATAAATGAAATCTTTAAAATTTTTTACAAAAAATGATAAAAATACTTGTGTGTATGGGTGTGTGTATGTATGTGTTTTTTGCCATGGTACTTCAAATGGCAGTTTGGGCATAAGATTTCAGGGCCATACTTTCTTTCCTTGAGGATATTACAGACATTAATTCTGCTGTATTTATTGTTGGTGGGAAGAGTTCAGCTACCACAGTTCTCAGCTCTTCCAAGAGACTGTCATGTTTTCGAAAGAAACACATTATCAAAATATAATTAAACTGACAGTTTATTTAAAGGCAGTTAGGTATGGGGCACCTGGGTGGCTCAGTCAATAAGCGTCTGCCTTCAGCTCAGGTCATGATTCTGGGTTCCTGGGATCGAGCCCCACATCGGGCTCCCTGCTCAGCGGGAAGCCTGCTTCTCCCTCTCTCACTCCCCCTGCTTCTTTTCCCTCTCTGTGTGTCTCTCAAATAAATAAAATCTTAAAAAAAAAAAAAGGCAGTAAGTATTTTGGAAGATATATTGAAAAATTGAACAAAAAATGCAGGGTTGTCCTTCTAGTTTGACTTGGTGCTTATTTTTCAGGGCTAGTAGTAATCCTAGTCAAAAGGAAGTGTTAGCTTCTAAGGTACTAGTGATTCTTGTTTTTGGAGGTTGAATGCTGAATCAAATGTTTACCATGGTTTGTCCCCCTTTGAGAAAACAAGCTTCCCCCTTCTTCATGATATAAAGCCCCAAACGGTTTTGGTTTTTTTTGTTTGGTTTTTTTTTTTTTTTTTTTCATTGTATTTTCGGGCTGCCTCAATGGATAATCTATTGCCATTACCCACAGGAATTCAAGATTTTTACCTTTACTTCTCCTGCATAAATATACCTATATTATCCTTGTCTCAGCTTAAAATCTTTTGGACACTTTTCTTTGAAGGTAGGCCTGTTTCTCATTTGATTTAGTCCTTTGGGGATAGGAAACTCCTTTTCATACTAAATTTGCCTATCTAAAATTACTAAATTTGCCTATCTAAAATTGGCACTTTGGGTACCAGCATCATTTTTTCTCTCTAGGCCCCCGGGTCACTTGAGCCCCAGTTTAGAAGTATTTCCTAGACTTCATCTCAGAGATTGTCTTCTCTGCTTTTATGCTTTTTTGTTTAGAGGCTTCACAGTGAGGACTAGTTAACTTCAGATTGCCCCTTTGATCTTCATAAACAGATCTACTAACAGCTATTTGGATTGGAATCTGTCTGTCTGTCTGTCTCTCTCTTTTACTTAATCTCTACACCCAAAACGAGGCTGAAGCCCACAATCCCAAGATCAAGGGTCTCATGCTTTACCAGATGAGCCTGCCAGCTACCCATGCACTGGAATCTGTACTTACCTTCTCAGACCTTTTTTTATCTTCAGCTTCATGTTATCATAGATGTTCCTTCAGTGTGCTGATTTTGGGGTTGGGGAATGAATGAAGGGTTTGGTGTTCGTGTATTTCTAGGGAGACATAGAGTGCTGTGTGTTCACTATTGGAACCTCACCTTCTTGGAATACCTCACCGTGCCCAGAACTCTGAAATATCAGAAAAGCACTAACTCATGAGTAGGTGTGGAATACTTCTTTTCTCTATGTTTCTCTGTTACTTATTGTGAGGCAAGGGGTTCTTCAGCTCGCAGATTGTACATATTTCCCATAAGCTAGTTTATGGCACTGAAATACCAAGAGACAAGATACGAGGTGCTAGGCATTTTCCTTGATATTCTTTGCTGCAAAACTCTGTATACAGACTCAGCAATTGTCCAACTAAGGGTTCTGTGCTCTCCATCCAGTTTAGGGTTACTATAGCAGGACAGTAGCAGAGGTGGAATAAGGTTCAGCACAGGCTGTTGCAGAGTCTTGACTGATAAATAGCACTGTTATTTGAAAGTGACCCCATATTCACATGTGTTTAGACTTCTTCATGACCACCTATACTAGTCTTTCATTCAGCACCTCAATGAACATATTTAGAAAACGTTTACATGGAAGACTTTTTGTAACCCTAAAGAAGAGTAAAGCATCCCAGTTACCTTGAAGAACCTACATCAATTTATATCACAAAACCTAGTGAGTGGTGAGAGTAGACAAAGGAAAAAGTGGGGAAAAGACCCCTGCAATTGTAGGGAGCCAGAGCATCAGCCAACTGGTATCCACTAAAGGTTCAGTAGTTTCCTCTTCGTAGAGAAAGCCAGCATACTTTCTGGAAGAAGAGAGCCACTGCCCTACTGCCCCCAGATGCATAGGATTAAGTTTAGGCAGGTGAGAGGTCCTTATGGAATTGGAAGTCTTAAGTAGGCATTAGCAAAGAGTGAAGTTGGGAGGGTAGAGATGCCTGATGTTCACAATACCATGCCTCTTCTTCCTGGTGTAAGAAAGAAAATTTTCCTTCACCCATGCTGTGTCCAGAACCTAGAGGGTGCTTTTCATGTTTGTGGGTGTCAGAGTTCACAACTGCTTTCTCTAAGGCACCAGAACTATCTGCCATACCTGTTCCAGGCTCTTGAATAGGAAAGTCATCTTGGTGGAGGTTTGTTTTCCTTTGAAAAATGGTTACATGGTAATGTCTTTGCCACTGCATCATGGAGAAGCATCTGTCAGGAGTAAGACAGAATGTTTTCCTGACAGATCTTATCTACAACCTCCTAAAAGGGAAGGGAGCTAAGGACTGCCCCGGAGTGACAAAGTAGGCAAGGTCAGGGGAAATGATGACAGTGCTGTTGTTTTTAGGGCTCCTATAAACCCCATTTGGGGCCAGGATGATAATAATTGCTCCTTTGATATTTATATGTTGGGAAATACATATATAAAATTTCCCCTGCACTCGACTTCGTGGTTTCATTCTGTGCATATGATACATATTCTGTGTATTTCAAAACTTTTCTTTTTAAAATTTTCTGATTTTCTGTTTCTGTGTATTTTAATCTGAGACCCTCATTCCTGCCATGTGTTTTCAGGGATCTGTCAGTCAGCAGCAGCTCCAGGATTGCACAGGATGAAGTATTAGATTTGTTAGATGCTTTAGAGGCATAAAGAAAAACTATAACCATATGACCCATTAAACAATCATTTTCAGGGCGCCTGTTAAATTTCTGACTTTGGCTCAGGTCGTGATCCTGGGGTCCTGCGATAGAGCGCTGCGACAGGCTCCTTGCTCAGCAAGGAGTCTGCTTCTCCCTGTCCCTCTGTTCCCCCCATCCCCTCCCTTTTTGTGCATATGCTCACTCAAATAAGTAAAAATTTAAAATCTTTTAAAAATTATCACATTTTCTCACAACAGATTTTTTTTTTGCCATGATGTCCTCTTTAAATTCCTCTCCCATTTTAGAAATAGGGACTGAATTTTAACTGGGTCATCTTCGGTGTTACGGGTCCATCTTTTGAAATGGCATAAATGAGAGATTAAACTGACCTGGGTTAAGTGGAAGAGTCAGGCATTGAGCTTCACTTCTTCACAGTTGACAGACAATTTTCATCAAGTAAAGATATGCCTGTAAAACCTAAGAACCTCAATCAGTCATTCTATTTCTTTTCCTGTGTATGTGTATGTTTTAAGAGTCAAAATGCCAGCCTTTAATCCTGCAAAATTTCAAACTCTGCCTGCTTAGTTTCCAGGGGGACTCATAAACCAGATCTTATTTGTTGTGCTAGAGCCAGTTTTATGTCCGCCCTCCTAAAATTATACTTGTAACAGTAGCTAACAAAGTAGCTTAAAAAACTGGGGTTGTGGGGCGCCTGGGTGGCTCAGTGGGTTAAGCCGCTGCCTTCGGCTCAGGTCATGATCTCAGGGTCCTGGGATCGAGTCCCACATGGAGCCTGCTTCCTTCCCTTCCTCTCTCTCTGCCTGCCTCTCTGCCTACTTGTGATCTCTCCGCTGTCAAATAAATAAATAAAATCTTTAAAAAAAAAAAAAAACTGGGGTTGAGGTGGGGTGGAGGGGCACCTGGCTGGTTCAGTTAGTAGAGCATGTGACTCTTGATCTTCACATCAGTTCAAGCCTCATGTTGGGTGCCGAGCATACTATAACAAAGTGGGGGTCTGGGCGGGTAGGTGCAGACCCAATTTATTGACTGTTGTATGTTGAAAAGGGACAGATAACGGTATTACTCATTGGGTCATAGATGTCTAATTTTGATTACTTTTTTTTTAAGATTTTATTTATTTGATAGAGTAAGAGAGTACAAGCAGGGGGAGTGGCAGAGGGAGAGGGAGAAGCAGGCTCCCCACTGAGCAGGGAGCCCAATGCAGGGCTCCATCCCAGGATCCTGGGATTATGACCTGAGACAAAGGGAAGCTCCCAGGTGCCCTAATTCTGATTTCTTATCTCCCTTAAATACTACTTTAGTTTTGATGTTTTTAAAACATGTCTGAGTTCTGGGAACTGCACAACTTTCTAGTTTGCTTTTTACCTCGTGTCTGTGTGTGTGTGTGTGTGTGTGTGTGTGTGTGTGTGTGTGTGTGAATGTGATTAATTCATCTTCATTTTCTTTTGGTGTCTTTACTATTTACAAACTTTTTTTTTTTTTTTTTAAGATTCTTTATTTGTTTGTTAGGGGATACAGAGAAAGAAAGAGAGAGAACAGCAAGGGGAGTGGCAGGCAGAGGGAGAAGCAGGCTCCCCACAGAGCAAGGAGTCCACTGCAGGACTCAAATCCCAGAATCCTGGGATAGTGACCCTAGCCAAAGGCAGCTGCTTAACCAACTGAGCCACCCAGGCAGCCCTACAAACTTATTTTTATGCAAAAGAGGATAGCCAAATCTAACAAAGATTGTGAGACAACCAAAAAGATCAGAAATAAGAACTGAAAAAAAAAATTAAGACTATATATAAAGTGGAGTGCTTTTGACTATCCTTTTGCCTGCACTTCTCTTCTCTGAGAATTTTTTTATTTTGGTCTAGATTCCCTGTGTTGAAAACTTCTACCATAGTCCCTTGCCTGGCTTAAAGCAAGGATGGAGGGAGCACATTGGCTTCTTGGAATATCTCTAAATCCAGGAATGGTGGTGGTCCTGGGAATTGTATTGTGCAATATTTGAAAACATGTAAGAATCCTTTGTTCCTCATTTTTATCCCAAATTGTTACTGGATTAGGTCTGTTTTATTTTAAGGTATGTTAAACTCTTACACTGCTTAATTTGGACAACCAGACCCGTCTGTTCCTCCAAACATGCAGTAGAGAGGGGCATAGTGTTATTCTTTGTAGGAAGTAAGAGTCTGTCGAGGGGGTCTCAAAAGTCTGTTTTGCTAATCCAAGAAATTTATGACTAAATGCTACAATATTGTCCAAATGGAATAGTGCAACTCCATGTTACTGCTAAAAACCAAAGGTTCATTTGTTACTGTGGATTTATATAGACAGAATGAGAATAAGAAAGAATGTATGTAGTTGTTTTCTGAACCCTTTCCCATCTGTTCATGATCTGAAGGAAACCAATCCCTTCAGTAGACATGAGTGACTTCTTCATTGTTATATTGATATTTTTGTTATTGGGTCTTTCTTTTCTTTCACCTATTGTTAACCCTTTCCACCTTCTTCTTTTTTCCATCTGAAAAAAATACAGTAAATGAATAAAGATTTTCAAATACTTAAACTAGCAACAAAAGATGGCGACAAAAAAAATGTAACCATTGGAATAGTTGCAGGATTCAGTTCTGTGTTGTATAGTCTATTAGTATTGTCTTAGCAGTTTATTTTTTCTTTTCTGGTGCCTGGCTGACTTAGAAGAGTATGTGACTCTTGATCTTGGGGTCTTGCGCTTGAGCCCCACGATGGGTGTAAAGATTATTTTTTAAAAATAAATTTAACTTAAAAAATAGGGTTAATAATACTTATCTTGCAGAGTTGTCTACAGTATGCTACAGGATATAATGTCTGTGTTAAATTATTTTGGTACAAATGCTGGACAGTTTAAACTATGTATGACATTACTTCCAGACCTTTTCCAGTCATGATACATAGATAAAATTGCATTTACTGTATTTGTAGATGACAGTGTTAAAAACTGTGGAGATGCTTTGACTAGAAGTCGTTGCAGAGGCTCAGGTTATCCCAGGTCCCACGTACCCAACTGCTTACAAGAATCAATAAATAATTTACGTATAACTCATCTACAATATACTGGTTGGGAAAGTTTAAATATGGTCTTGTATCTGAATTACATTGGGAATCTTGATTAGAGAATAAAGTCTCAATTCTGCCTTGCATTGTATTGGCCTTGTTAGTAGGCAGAGTCTTAACCACTTTGTGATATATAGATGGCCACCTGCTCTAGACTTTCCTTATTCTCACAGTTGTCAGTTTAATCAAGAATAAAAAGTAAATGCCTTTCTGCTGTTAGATTAGAACATCATAGTTCCTCGCAGGGTTCTAATTGGCCCATCTTGGGTTATATGCATACCCCCAAAACCATTCATGACTAGATGGATGGAATCCTTTGGCCAGTACTTGTTGGTGTATCTGCTGCTATGGTTAGATAGGAAGATTAACCCCACCAGAACCAACAGAATGGGTTCCCCATACCACACCCCCAAAAAAGATCCTGCTGTCCAGAGGAAGGGATGAAGTGAAAATGTACTGGGTCATTTATTTGCACAGTCCACTGTAGTACCTGACATCATTTCTGAAAGTATAATGGATTTCAGTGTGGAAATACATGGTGTTAGAAGTGAGTTCGTGGCACTGGGTGTTATATGCAGCTAACGAATTATTGAACTCTACATCTGAAACTAATGATGTACTCTGTGTTGGCTAATTGAATATAAATTAGAAAAAAAATGATTTATTTTGATAGAAATGGATAATTCATGATTTTATTTAAGATTTTATTTATTCAGCAGAGCGAGAGAGCACAAGCAGGGGGAGGAGCAGAGGGAGAGGGAGAATGCGGGGCTTGATCCCAGGATCCTGGGACCATGACCTGAGCCGAAGGCAGATGCCCATCCGAGCCACCCATGCACCTTGATAATTAACAATTTAAAAAATTATATTTTCTAATATAGTATTTTAACAGTTCCAATACGGTGGCCACTAACTAACTACATGTCGCTATATAGGTAAATTAATTAAAATTAAATGTAAAAATTCAGTTCTTCAGTTGTATAAGCTACCTTTCAGAGTGTTCAGTGGCCACATGGGGTGGCTGGTCATTCATATTGGATAATACAGATTATACATTTACATAATCACAAAGTTCTATGCAGTGCTGATCTAGACCAATAAAGTTTTGTTGTTGTCCCCCCGCCCCCACCCCCCCTTTTATATCACACTTTGTCCCATCCTGCTTATCTTTCTAACAGGTTATGTATGTTTTCTTCTGTGGCAGCCCTTTGGAATTTTCTACACACATTTTTTTGCTTTTAGGATGTTATATCAGTCCATTTCCCATCATTGGCAATGAGGAGTTTCTTTTAATCTTTATTTTATAACGTAATTACTGAAGAAATCCAGGAGGATCTTGGTTGGGAGGGGCAAGGAGTTATTCTTAACCTAAAAGAAAGGGATGTGTGTGTCTATTATAAGTGGATTTTAACTAGATGGGAAGGTTGTCTGTGAAAGTGCCTTTGTCATAATCTTGTATAATCACATAACAGAAACTCTCTACCCTTTTTAGGAAAAGGTTTCATCAAATCAAACATCTAATTGCCTGGCTCCCTCCCTTTATTTTTTGCTTGGGCAGGAGCAAAAGGCTATTTTGCAACAACACAATCTATAACCTCGCACCAATGAGAAAAGGTAGAGAAATTTAATTTTTCTCCTTACATACATGCACAGAGCTTTTAGGGAAAAGAAGCTTGGTAATAATTTGAAATCCTTTTAGAACCTATTCTATTTATTTTTCTAACAGAAAAATGTGTGATTAAGGTGTCTTTTTTGTTTTGTTTTGTTTTATCTTTGGATAAAAATTGCCTGTTTGTATCTCCCACAATTCTTAACAAACCTTGGGAGAGAAGGGATGGCATCTAACTTGCTTACTGTTGTACATCCAACATCACCATTGGTGCCTCTGGTACACACTAAGTACTTAATATTTTTGAATAAAGATTTCCATTATTCAGAGATTAGGTCTTCCATGTCTGGGCTATTGTTTTCCTCCATTCTCCTGCTTAAGTGTCATTCTTCCCTCAGAAGTATGGAAAACAAATACATTTGCATGTAGTATCATTTTTCAGATCCTCTTAAGCAGCTATGATAAGAACAACGTGGATGTGTGGAGAATGACCATTTTTAAGCTCTCCCCAAAAAGCTAATTTTTTTCCTATGGCTTTTGCATTTTCCTATTGTACTTAATTTATAGTTTTCAAAATTTGTTACTTAAAAAGCTTTCAGGCTTCCACTTTCTGCAGATTGGAATATGTAGCCATTTGATACCATGCCCTGCAACATAACCTTTATGCTTGCCTCACAGATTTGTCTCTTAGTTAGCAACTTTATTCTGCCTAACCAGCTGAGTATTAAAAATAAAATTTTATATTCTATTTCTATTCGCCTAAGGTCTCATGTTAAATTTAAAAACACATTATTTATGGATCCTGTGAATATGAATATTCATAGCTGACCCTTTTCCCCCCACCCCCATTTCTAGGACTATCCTGTTAAGTGTAATCTCATTGCTCAATGAGCCCAACACCTTCTCCCCAGCCAATGTGGATGCTTCAGTTATGTTCAGGAAATGGAGGGACAGTAAAGGAAAAGACAAAGAATATGCTGAAATCATTAGGTAAGGTGTTTTGTTTTACCTTCCGTTTGATTACTTCAAGTCTTTATACAGAACCATGGCTTTAAATCAGACTTAAAGTATCTAGTCCAGTCTTCTGTTAGATTTATTGTTTGGGAAGAGATTCCTGCCTGAGCCTAATGAGTTTGTTTGGCTTTTGAGAGAGCACACAGTAAAAGATAATGCTGCAGCAGATCTTACTTCCTGGGAACCAAAACTTCCAAGTTCTGAACCAATAAAGTTTGTAGATTCTGCCTCTCAATCATTTCAGGGATGCTGTTCAGGATTTTCAGTATGTCCTTTAAGTGTAGCAAACACCCAAGAGTATTATGGACATTCTAGGTATTTTGTTTTCAAAAATTTTAATGAAGCCTTATTGTTTATTGGCCCTTTTGACCATAGTAGCAAGTATCTTCTAGGTATCATCATTATCAGCAACACTAGTATATAGTATAACAGAGCCATAGAAGCTTCCTCTCAGTGGAAGACTTGGAATCTACCCCTAGCTCTGACCCCTTATAGTACCTTTTATCAGTTAATTTTTTGGGTCTTTGGTTTTCCCATCTGTATAAAAGGGGGAAAAAGTAAGAGGTATTGGGGCTGAACCATTCATCTCTTGATCATACCCTAAATAGGACTTAAAGGTTTTCTTTAACCCACTGAGCCACCCAGGCGCCCTGGACTTAAAGGTTTTCTTAACAGTACCCAACAACTGATACTTGAATTGCAATCAATTCATTTCCTCTTATATCCTTAAAATAGAGCCCCAAGGACAGTTTTCTGCACATAGTTTAGTAAGCACTACAATTTATACAAATAGTCCCTCTTTGTAACTCTAGTCAGCATGATGCCATGTGATGTACAGAAAAAAAGGAAAAACGGCATAGAAATAAAGCTGAATAATATATACATCAGTTTTCAATGTTTTATGCCCACCAGAATCACCTTTAGACCCCCTTCCATAACCATAGTCATTTAGTGAGATTACAAGGGTAAAAGCTGGGCAGCTGTATTTCGTTCTTACCATCCACCTAGGTGACTGGTGTATACCAAAGATTAAAGATAATTAGTATAAATAGTAAGGACCTAGAGATTTAGAGGAGCTGGAGTAGGTTGAAGCTTCAAAGATGGGAGTGCTTCATAATATGGTCAGGATTATAGCCATTATAGCCTGAGCCTGATGTTCAAGGAAGGGTATGATTTAGTAAGTGAAGAATTAATATCCCTAAGGCGTCTCTTCTATTTCTTAATTTAAGGGTTTATCTCATTCTTTAATTCTTTCAACATTTATTATATACCAGCTGCATGTCAGGTACACTCTGTTAGGTCATCAAAGCAGTCTCTCTTTGAGGAGGTCACACTTACTAGCAAGAACTTGTGAACAAATGACCATGTAATGAGATGAGTGCAAATATATACTCTCTAAGCATAAACAAGATACAGTGAAAGGAATAAATATTGCTGTGGAGTTCTAGAAGAGGTAATCATAACCAAGATTTTTTCAAGTAGGAAGGGAAAGGAAAGAGCCCTTTCAGGGAAGAAACAGGTTTGCTACCAGGTAGCTAACAGCATGGTGTGATTAGAGAACTGTAAGCAGCTTTACATTGCTTGAGTATAAATTCTCATTTCCAAAGTAATGGGAAATTCAGAGAGCCATCAGATTTGTTTTTGTTGTGTGGTTTTTTTGTTTGAGAGGGATCAGATCTTAGGAGACATTTGAAGCCACAGTAAGGCTTTCGTCCTTAATCTTATAAGTGATGGGGTATCATTTAAAGATTTTAGGAAGGGAGGGGGAAATTAGAGTTTTCAAAGAACCTAGTTGACCAGAAGAGGCTGATACAGGAAAGGGAAGCCAAGATGAAGACTAAACAGAGGCAGGGACAGTGAGAAAACAGATTTGAAAGTAGAGCTTTGGAGTGAGGTTTATGATTTTAAGAATACTCTTAGAAGAAAAATGGGAGAAGGTGGCCACAGAGGTTGAAAATGACAATTGCAGACTTGCTGAGTTAGGGTCCCTATGGAACATCAGGGTGGACACATCCCAAAGGCTTATTGAACGGTGTAGGGCTCAGAAGATATGGGTGGATCCTGATGGTTTGACAGCTGTCAGCATGAAGGGGCATGGTGGCAAAAGCCATGGGAATGACTAAGATGACCCAGAAAGAGACAGAGAGGGAAGAGCATCAAGCCAGGGTTTATCAGCAACACCAAGCTGTCTGGTTTGGCAAAGTAAGGCAGACAGCAGTATCACTGGGGAACCATCTAATTAGAGCCAGCAGAAGGAAGATCATGAAGTTGGTGGTTTGTTGTTTTATGGTCAATTTTTGTACTTGAAGGAAACTTCACCCTTCCATCCGTCCAGTCAGTAATTTTTTGCACAGCTTAAGTTCTTGCACAACTGGAAGAAAGAGTAGTTCTCCAGAGAAGTTCACATTGAGGGGTGAGGGGAATGGGAAGGGGGAGAAAACTGACAGAAAAGCTAACAATTGGGGAAGATTATAGGAGAAATGATTAGTGGTTAAGTAGCATAATGTGAAGGAGTGACTTGGTGGCTGTTTTAACTTGGGTTGTCAGAACATGCTGTTTCAAAGTTCAGCAGGCAGTCAGGTGTAAAATCCGAAGAGTTCTTAGCCACACAGAAAAATAAGTGTTGTTCAAGGTACTAAAGAAGGAAAAAAAAGGACCACGATGTCCTGTATATTTTGGATGACAAGAATAAAGTGGGAGGCAGGTGTGTCATGTGACATTGGAACCTTACTTAGGCTTTCTGCAATCTAAGTGTAAATGACAGGATTATTGAATTAAGAGTTGTTGGGACTGCGAGTTTGGTGAGACAAGGGAGGGAAAAAAAATCTCTGAGGTCATTTCTGGTTAACCAATATTTAAGACCCAATGCTTTTAATTACCCCTCAAAAGGTCATTATTAAGTGTTTAAAACGCTACCCTGATGGGCTGAGAACCTTTTAGGTAGATACTTTTAGGGAGGCATTGAAATTGAGAAACCTTGAGTCATAAGGAGTCTTTTTTTTTTTTTAAATACGGAATCCTGATTATTAAGAAAGGCCAGTTGCAAATCCATCTTCCAAAACAGAGACTTACATAAACTTTCTCCCTTCAGGAAACAGGTTTCAGCCACTAAAGCCGAAGCAGAAAAGGATGGAGTGAAGGTCCCCACAACCTTGGCGGAATACTGCATCAAAACTAAAGTGCCTTCCAATGACAACAGCTCAGATTTGCTTTATGACGACTTGTACGACGACGACATTGATGATGAAGATGAGGAGGAGGAAGATGCCGACTGCTATGATGATGATGATTCTGGGAACGAGGAGTCGTGACGTGCTCCTTCAGTGCCCCGTACTGCCCTGCCGTCTCAGGCCAAAGGGAGGGGAGCAAGTGGGGACCTAGCAGTGGCCCCTCAGCAAAAACCTATCACCGGGGGTGGGAAAAACAAACACGGCTCCTGCTGACTCCCCTTATGGATCTCAGTTTGCTCCTTTTTATGGACCTCTTAATGGAGAGAAAGTATCCTCCACAGAATGTCTGAATTCTTGCATTCTTTACCCTTCCATCACTGTATTGATTCTTTTTTTCTTCTTCTTTAAACCCAAACTCTCGCCTCACTTCGTCTCTACAGAGTGTTCACAGCAAAACACGTTTGGTCTGTTTTTAGATTCTTGAAGAATTAAATAGTCTTTCATCAAGACGTTTTAATGTGTTTAAAGCTGGGAACCCATTGGAAGTTCACAAGTGCTGCATATGCTGAGTAGCAAAAGAAAATGGAAAAAAAAATAAAAACCCCACAAAACTAACTTTAAAAAAAAAAAAAAACAAATTTGCCAAGGTTTAGCTGCTCATTTAGTGTGTGTGCATTCGATCAGCCCCATGGTGGTGAATTTTGTTTCCTTTCCCTTCTTAAGGCTGGGATACAGTGGGCATCAGGGACTTCGTGCTAAGCCTGATGAAAATGTGTTTCTAAGGGCACAGAGCCCCTTCAGCCTCCAGGACATCATCTTAATACAGGGGGCCTCAGCTACCCTGAGGAGAGAGATCAGATTTTGTTTTTTGAAATCGATTGGGATCTAAAGCCTGAAAATAAATATTCATACTTTACATAGAATTGAGCACTTGATTGCTATTTATTTTAAAAGACAGAGTTGTTACCCTCCCCACCCCAAGGGAGTGGGAAGAGTGTGGAGGGGGGAGTGTGTGTGTGTGTGTGTGTGTGTGTGTGGAGTCTTAGTGATGGGAACAAGGAGTTTAAAATCACTATGCCAATTTTGGTTGATGCTGCTGGGGAAAAAAAAAGTCAAAACTACTGGTGACCACTGTTGGGTGAGAAAACATCTGTTTTATGTGAACATGGCCTTTCCCTCAAAAATATTTTGAAAATCCTCATGGTGAGAGTGCAAGTAGCCAGTTTTAATTACTCAGTATTACTCCTAGGTGCATGTGTTAAGATTTTGGTTTTCATTGAGCTGCTTATGCCAATAGTGATAGCTGTGGATAGGAGACATGAGTGACCAGTTCCCACTTTTCCTCATTGGATGTGACCTGGACTTTTCTCTCCTTTCAGTGTATGCTGGCTGTGGAGGGCAAGCAGAAGTTGTGCATGGAGCTTGCCCTGGGCTGCTTTGACTCTTTTGGCAGGGCCGAGGGAATTGGCTGCAGGCAGTATCTGGGCAACTGATTTTCCAACTGTGCAGTGGCTGCAGCTTTGACTTCCCTGGTCTCAATCACGTGTTACTTCAATCAATATTGAGATTCATCAGTCTTCACCAACCAGGGACTTCAGAACTTGGCGGTGATTCTTCTTTGAGAGTGGGCCAGTTCATAGGAGGGTAGTGTTCTTTCAGTGGGGAAAATCATTATAATGTAAAATTAGACTTCGGAAGGAAAGAAAATGAGCAGAGACTGGTTACAATCCTCCTCCAGATCCCTTTGTACTGGTGTCAGCGTCTTTTGTTCAGATCATAGCTCAGAAAGAACCAAAGGGTTGATGAGGGACAGGGGTAGGATGGATCCTAGAACAGAGTAGGTGATGCTTACTTCCTTAGCTCCTCCTTCCTTCCTTTCTGATCTCAGGGTTTTCATTCGCTTCAAACTCCAAACATTTGCTGACTAATGCCCAGCAGACCTCTCTGGCCTCTAAAGTTTGATCTGGTATTAAGTAGAAATGTTAACATGCAAAGGTTCCTATGGGACAGTGTTGAGCCTGGTCCCAGAATCTCTGTCCAATCCCCATGGGGCTAGGACTGCTTGCACCCCTGAACCTAGTGATTCCAGTCAGATTCCGAGAACAGTAACAGCTCTTTGTGACAAAACACTGGCCGCAAATTCTCATAGGAGGGTGTCGGAACTAGCTTTTTAAGTAATGTTTCTGGATAACCTGCAAATCTTCTGGAGTCCCAAGTCTCCTAATGCTCTGATTACCCTCTAAACACCCCCATACACGTTTACAGCCAGTAGCTTGGTCTTCTCTCTTGGAGCCCTAAGATTAAGTCATTTCTTTCTTCCCTTATCATAAAAGCATTTCTCTGCCAGGGCAGGCCAGGCACCTTAGCCTTGCAGAAGGTGCTGGGCTGCTCAGCCCTGTCCCATTAGGCCCTGTTGACCTCTGTTGCACATTGACTCAGGGAGCCAGAGAGCCAGGTGGAAGTCATACCTCTCAGCCCCTTGGGGTGTTACTAGTGAGGGCTGGCTTTGCCTCTGATAAGAGTACAATCAGTTCCAGAAAAGACTGGTATGTGTTGATTGACTAGCAGGTGGACATTCTGGTAACTCAGACTGACCTGTAAAACTCAGATGCTGGTTCCAGAGCTCTGTCCTGAGAACACATCCTGTGGCAAAAGAAAACTTGAGCATGTAATTTTTTTTTTCCTTTTTGGGAGTAGAGGTCTCAGGGTCAGACCAGATCCTTATAAGTACAGTTGTGCTGATTATTTGGTGTTAACATGAATTCAGAATCCTGCATTTTTAGATTCCTTTTGATGGTAGTGGAGGCCTCTCTGGATGCTCTTCAGGTCTGTGTGTTTTGAGGCTGGGTGGAGAAAGTAATACGATGATTCCGTTGTTGCTTCTCAAAGTCTTCCCGCTCTTTTTCATACCATTCCAGAGTTCTTTTCTATTAGCCAGACTGTTTTGTAGTCCCCTCTTTCCTCTTCCCTTCAAATTACTTCATTTGCTCGTTTCCTTATGTTTGGGACATACACAGTAGGAGACTGTAGGGAAAAGTGTAGTTCTCCACTGAAAGTTATCTCCCCATCCCTCCCATTCTGATAAAAATGGTTTACATTTACAAAAAGATTCAGATGCAATTTTCAACTATTCTGAAACCAGCAGGAGACACCTGACTTTAATAGTTTTCTTAGCTGAAATTGTAGATGTTTTTCTTCAGTTTAACTTATGAGAAAAGATTATCTGATGCATTTTTTGTGTTGAACTTCCCCTATAGTGGTTTATTTTGTCTTTTTCTGCCCATCTGTCTACTAATAAAATGTGAAATAAAATATACCTGTATTGCTACTTCCCCATGGGATGACCCTCTTCTTTCTTTGTGTTAAAGAAAACTAAAAAGTGGTTCTCAGTACTTCACCAATTGCCTCACCAATTATGCCCATGACTCGGCTGAAAAAACAAAAACAGAAACTAAATTTCACTGATCTTTTAGGATATTCTGCTCAACTTATCTCATGGAATACACATTCCCAGTCCGTACTAACTTTTAGGAAAGGTTATTAATGACAGCCATTTGTTAACCTTAATTCTTAAGTAGGGCACAATCTGCCAGTACAAGTAGGTCGGTAAAGGGATGAGGGTGCTCCACTGCCCTCCTTAGGTAAGCCTTTTGTTTTCATCATTTGTCTTCTGAACATCCTGCTGCTTATTAATAAGCAGGAAACAGGCAAGAGATCGTATGAAGTCCCTTTATGTGAACACTTATGTTTTTTCTGGTCAGGATCTCAAGCTGTGGGTCACCAGCAGCAGGGGCCCCATTTGATGAAATGACCACTGATTTTAGAGGGCAAAAGCAGAAAAGGTGAAGACTGACCCCAGGTTCTGGCACACCAACTTGACCAGTATCTGATGCCCCACTTTGGTTGGTTGCTTAGCCTAGTCTGAGGGGTCGTTTAAGAATGAGGCTGTAATGCCTGGTCAACACCTGGAGATCGGAGCACAACTGTGCTACAGAATTGTGGGGCAATCTGCCTCCTGCCACAGAGGGCTAGTAGATGGCCTTGATTCCTCCCCAACTGGTGGCCTGGGAACAGGAGGAAGGAGCTGCACTGGAATCCTGGCCCAAGTGAATGGCTGCTTGGGACTTTCTGGAGCAAGTATTTTGCCCAGGACCCACTTACCTACTTCATACCACCCCGACTCGCTCGTCTTCCTTCCACCCCACCCCTTAACAGTTAAGATTCTGTCTGGTTGATGAAGAACCAAGGAGAGAGAGGGTGAGCTGTTCAAACTTCCTCTCTCTTCGGTCATGAGACCCACATCCTCTGCTCTTCCTTTCAGATTTTAATATCCGCTGACATTCGGAAATGAAAGGACCCTGCCCTGGTATTCCTGTTGACCAGGTCGGCCCTGTAAGAAATTGCCTTATCAAAGTGAACTTTGATAACCACTGCCTATGGCCTGTCAGGAGGGTAAGTGGGCTTTGCAGCCTCATCATTTCCCTTTCCGCTCCCTGGATGCTGACCAGGGCTAAAGAAGGAATGCCAGTTTAAGCCCTCACAACGTACTGTCAGAAGACTGACCACGCAACTGCTACTTCGGCTCTAATGTGAAGTCCACGGTGCCCAGAACAATCATGAAAACAGCCTCTGCCCTGACCTACCCTTTAGTCACACCACACAGAGACCGTGCATGCTCTCAGAACTTTATTAGGTGGAGATTGGGCAAAGAGAGAAAACCCCTGAAACAGTCGCCCACCTGGTTCAGGACAAATGGAATAGAGGAGCCTTTGCTTGGAGACGTGCTCTCATTGAGGTGAAGGCATATCTTGGATTTTTTTTTTTTTTAAACGGGAGCAGATTGACTGAACATCTCTGAGCACAACTTCAGACGTTTTTTAAAAAATGGTCAGCCAGAGGAAGGCAAGTCTCTTGGGGACAAGACCAGAAGCAGAGGCCTCTGGTCTATATGAAGACAAACAGGTGCTACTTTCATGTTGGGCAGGAAGGATATCACTGCTATTCCCAGATCAAGATTTGGTAGGTGAGGAACATGACAAATGACAAAAGGTCTGTTCCTCAAAGAGAGGGCTAAAGTAATTACACAGGGAAAGAAACTCAAAAAATGGCTTACAAGGGAGTGAGATTAAGTCGTGATTCTTCATTGGTACCTGACCCAGTCCCCAAACTGCCTTGAAGCAGCCCTTCCAGACACTGCTCCCAACTGCCCGTGGGGCTGGAAGGTTACAAAGAAGGCCTGAAGGCAGGAATGGGAAAAGGGCTTCTTTGCTACAGTGAGAAGGGGCTCAAATGGGATTGCAGACCTGGCTAAGAGTAGCAGCTGTACCCCTACACCCCAAGACTTCTATCACATTTACAAATACATACATAAATACATTACATACAATAGCGAGTCTGGGAGGCAGGTTCCCCACAGAGGCTCGGCTGACACAGTTACACGTCTCAGGAATTCTAGGAAAGGGCGCTGGGCTCCTAGAAATGGGCTCCGTGTGTTCTCTCCTGCCCAGGGTAAGCCCCGCCCAAGCCCACCCCTCTCTTCAAAGGTTCAGTTTGTCCAGTAGGGAGAGTTGCCGTAGGTGGGCTTGGAGGCTTGCGACTTGGGCTGCAGGGAGCTGGGCTGGCTGCGTTGACCCGAGCCACTCTGAGGAGGAGGAGAGAAGGCTGTAAGGGCTGGAGCAGGACCCCCAGTCCAGGGCAGGGTGGCTGCCTCCATCACGGGGCTCACCTGGGCATCCTGTGGCAGGTGGTGGTGTAGCAGCTGTGAATGAGGCTGCTGGTGGGCAGGCAGGATGTGTAAGAATGGTGGGGGCGCATAACCAGGGGCTGCTCCAGCGGCCAGGGGCCCAGTGGAACCCAAGGCCGAGGGCAGGCTGAACGGTGGAGGAGTCCCTGCGTGAAATCCCTGCTTGTCGAAAGTCTGCAGGATAAAGAGACCATGGTAAGGGCCAGCCTGGGCAGCACCTCCCACCGGCCGACCCATCTACCCGAATCCTCCTTCACCTGAGTCTTGTTGTAGACTGAACCGGTCATGTCAGGTAGGCCGGTGGTGCTTGAGGACACGGACACTCCTAGGAGGGAAAGCAGTTGTTCCCACGGCCACTGGGCCCAGCTCCAGCCTCCCCCACCTCCAGGGGCACTCTGGGGTAGCCTTGCCTGAGAAAGAGTCAGTAGAAGACAACTACTCTGGGCCTCAATCCTGGAAAGGAGGGGCAGACGCTACCTTTGCCAGGCCCAGAACCTGCAGACTTGTTTTGTGCCTGCGATGATCCACCATAGCCACCCTTGGTGTAGTCTCCCGCTGCTGTCCCCTGGGTCAGGTCATCATAACCTAGCATGGCAGGGCACAAGAGGCACGCGTGAGCCAAGCAAGCCTGTCCCACCCGCATTTCTCTGTGCCGGGAGCACCCCTCACCTGTGCTGTAGCTATGCTGGCCGTAACCACCGGCCTGCTGGAAAGGGGTGGTGGGGGTGCTGAGGTTCACACCATGCTGCTTGGCTGAAGCCGGAGGGACCTGACAGAGCAAGCAGGAGAGGCGTCAGTGCAGGAACAGGGCAGAGGGAGCAGGTCAGGTATCCCCTGGCTTAGTCCTAGGCAGCACAACCACAGAGGACCTGTGTTCAGTAGTGCGACCTGCACTAGCTGTAAAAGCACACGGGAAAGTAGCCTAACACCTCGTGGCCCTGCTTCTAGTCCCCAGAACTGGAGTAACATCCCCACCCCACCCTGCCAACACTCACAAACATCGTAGGCCCATACTGGAAGGCACTAGGCACGCCTGTGTAGTAGGGGAGGCCAGTGTAGCTGTAGCCAGGGGGCAGCGCAGGATTCAGGAAGGGCTGCTGGGCTGTATGGTGGGCCTGGGACTGGCTCTGCTGCGCCTGAGCCAGTGTGGTGGGGGGTGCAGGGGATGCGGAGTCACCTCGGCCAAACTTTGTGACATCACCTAGGAGAAGAGGAACACTGACTCGAATCACTGCCCCCACCCCACCCTCATCCAACCAGGAAAAAAGCCAGACTGGCTCCTGAAAACAGGAATAGGCTCCCGCAGCTGGCTCAAGAGGTTGCTAGCAGGACTCTCTCAGCCCCTGTGCCGCTGGTTCCAGATGCCTGAGATTAGCTGCAGACCAGTCCCATGCACCACGCCCCAACCCGACTCCTCTCACCCTGAGCAGACTAACCTGAATACGGGTTATTAGCTAGGCTCCCATCTCGGCTGGCCAGGGCTGTGGGCGTGGCAAAGGGAATTCCATAGTAATCCTAGGAGAGACCAGTGAGGCTCAATCAGCAGAATGGCCTCCACCCAGTCCCAGAACAGGCCCAGCAGGCAGCCCAGGCACTCCATGTGATGCCCTGCTCCCAGGACAGGCTGGACTGCAGGGACACAGGCTGACCTCCAGAGGGCAGCACTCAAATTCAAAGTAAACAGTGCCCATTGGAGTTGTGCTATGTGGCAGCCACACAGCGTGCAAGACGCACTGAAAAGACCATCAGCCTTCGCCAGGCAGAGCTACTGGTGGACCAGTCTCATGGGTAATATACGGTGCAGATGGATGCTGGTAAATGCACAGGTCAAACCAACTCTACTGGCTTTTCCTATGTGACAGATTCTACAGAGCAGATAAGCACCCTGAAAAAGAACCAGCAGGAAAGGGGGTGCCTGAGGGTTTAAAAGCCATTAGAGAAGCAATGTCAAGCAGGCATAGGTCCAAGAGGACCCTAGTTAAGGTCCCGAATTGGCTCCTCACCACCCATGCTGTCATGCCACTACGGATCATGGAGGAGCCAGGGCAAGTGTGGACACTAAGAACACAAAACTGGAGCTCTGTGGGGAAGGGGAGGCCTGACCTGTCCCTTACTCACCATCCAGGGCTTTGTCTAGTCCATCCAGGACTAGACACATGGTCCCTCGGCCTCCAGGCCCCATTGGAAGCCTTCCTACTTTTGTTGTGGGCCAACAGTGCCTGGTCACAACCAGACAGGAGCCATCTGGGCTAGGAATGGCACCTCTACCCTCCCTCAGCCTCATTTCCACTTAACCTCCAGGAAACCCATTAGCTTCCTCAGCTCGGAACCCCAGGAGAAGGCAGGACCAGGAAGTCCAGAGGTAGCAAGAACATAACTGCAGACAGGCCTAGAGCAAGCCCAGGAAAAGGTGTTCTTTCACAGGAAAATCAAAGGCAGGAACTAGGCACAAAAGTACCAGACCCTAATAAATGAACAAAGGGGAAAAATGAACAAAACATATCGCAAAAGGTGGGCTCAGAGGTGATTTCTTCTAAGGCACAAAATGATACAAAGAAAACAAGGCAAGATGACTCCCAGGGCTGGTAACCCACTGAGTCCCTCTTGGGACTCTTGGGACTCAGTCCACCAGGACTCCCCCAGACACTCCAGTGCCTGGGGCTTCTAGGTCAGGTGGGTATGAGGTTTCTTCATGATAGTAAGAGGGCCGGGGCCACTTCCAGTTCCTCTTCTGCAAAGCCCTAAGGCTTAGGCATTCCCCAGAATCCCCAAGTTCTGTTGACCACCCTAGCAATGTGCCATCATGTCTTCAACATCCCCTCCTCTGGGTCCTCTGGGGACACCGGCAGCAGTAGTGTGATGATTGCCTGCTGTCAGGGGGAACAGTCACCTAGCCACTCACCTCTGCCTCTGGAAAGACTTCAGGAGCTGAGAAGCATTCTCCTGAGAGACAAGGGCTTTGGCCTACAGGCCCGGGAGGTGGAGGGGATACCTGCAGCTCCCCGAACTACTTTGTGGGCAAGCAGAGAAGGGTGCAGCCAGTGGGAAAGAGTTAAGAAAGGACACCACACTGGACGGAAAACCTCTCCCTCAGGGAATAGGAAAGATCACATTGTGCAGGCACATTCACACAGCTCTCTCCTTACCAACAACGTGACCGATGCCCTAGGCTGCTGAAAATTATCAGGAGTCTGGGAAAGGCCAGACCAAGGAAGGAGGGGCAGGACAACAGCCTGAAGGCCTGTCAGGTAGGAAGCACACTTCCTTTGGTGCCCTCTCCAGTGCAGGCTTGTCCACGGAGGCCAGGAGACTCAGCCTGGCAGCAAGGGTTAGATGAAAGCAGCAGCAATCCTGGCCTCAGAGTGAGGCTGCAGAACCAGGGACTCCCCGGGGCCAGCACACTTGTAAGCAGAGATGGCAGGGCAGATCCACAGGGACCCTTCAAGAGTATCAGCTTGGGTGGGTCACTCAGCTGGGGACAGACAAGCCATGCTGCTATCACAAGCATCACTGATGGCCACTTCAGAGGCCAAAGACACTGAACGGCACTTCAAAGAACACAAGTTGGAAAAAAAAAACTCTAGAGTCAGTCAAGCAACCCCATGTCTTATGTCATATGACGGTTTTTCTTGTTCAGAACGGGGGGGGGGGGGGGGTACGGGCAGTAGGGGGCATGCCTGAAGGAAGAGAAGGACCCACATGTAGTAGAGGGCACTGCCTCTTGGGACCCCAGGTCCCAATGGTCTCTAAGTTCCCAAGCAGTAAGCACAGGACACTCCTGCCCAGCTACAGTGACATGAGGCCCAACCCCCAAATGCTAGCAGCTTTCTCAACAGGGTAGCAATGAAGGCCTAGGGAGGAAGGACCTGTGAAGAGCCTGAGTCCCCCCATCCCCCACCACATCCCACTCACCATTGGCAGACGTGACTGCAGCATCTGGAGCTCATCATAGCCATAGATCTGTGTGAGGACCAAAAAGGGTGTCAGGGACCATGTACAATCCCTTGGGAAGCCCAGGCCCATGTTAAGGGGCCTAAACAAGGTTGGGGAGATGGGACATGGGGACTCAGACCATCTGCTGTGAAAAGACACCTTGATGGAGTCCAGATGAGGGAGAAATACCAGGGAAAAGTAGCAAGGCCCACCTCACCAGGTCCTGCCAGGTGTCAACCCCTAAGGCCACAAGAGTCAGGCAGCCAGAAGCCATACACTGTGCACTCACCGGATAGGCAGGAAGCAATCCTCCGGGGCCCACGAGGTACTGGTTGTGAAGCAGGGGAGGTACTCCCTGGGGCAGGTTAGGGGGTGCTTTGCCTGTGAAAGCAAAAATCAAACAAGCAGTGATGCCACCACAAAGAGCGCAAGGTCGCAGCTACTGTGGGGGAGTGGGCCCTGAGCTCACAGTCACAGTACTGCCCCACATGGGGCCACCACCAAGAGAGGAGGGCAGCAGCTGAGAGACACAGAAGGCTGTGCCAGGAAGTAGAGGCGACAAAGCATGTGACACCACATTCAGGCTCTTTCCACATTAGAGGGTTCATTGCCCAGACAGAAACACCACCCCTCACCCACTCCTATCAATACAGCACTGAGCAAACCTAAACATAAGGAACAATCTGCCTCCTCAGAACAGAAGCAAGGCTGGGCGGTGCCAGCAGAGGGGGACAGGCTGTGTCCAAGGCAGCTTTCAGCAGCTTCTACTAAGCCACAGTTTGCTTGGTCCACACAGACTGCCCAAGTCTTGCTGATGGACCATCAGTCACACTAAACGGCCAGAAGGAGCCCAAGAGAGCTGTTCCATGGTCCATTCATGTCACCAGGCCATCTCAGCTCCAGAGAGGAAGACAGCAGAAAAGACAGGGGACCTACAAGCACAAAGGCTACCAGGAATCTTGCCCAGGGGAAGCCCACCCAGAAGACTGGTTTCCTTCATCCCCACATCATTGCTGGAAGGACTGGGACTCAAGAAGTTAGTGGAACAAAGAGGACCAGGGAGCAATGGCAGGGCTGGAGGGAGACCAGGATGCTCCTATGCTTGTAGCTACCCAGCATGCCCTGCAGCCACCTCTAGGCATCCTCCCTGGGAAACCAAGCATCACGTTCTGGGGCGGGGAATAGATAGGCAAGGTCTGGGGAGCACACACCTGAGGTCACCAAGGGCGTGGGCCTGGCACTGCTGCTGGGGGCACTCACAGTGGCCCCGCCCAGACAGAGGCTGTTCACTGTGTTCATGCTGCTCGGCAGGCTGAGCCCTGAGGACGTGGCACCCGAGGCAGAGGTTGCTGCCGTTGAAAAGGTGGCTGAGGACTGAAGGGAAGGGGTGCTCTCCACACTGGCATGCTGGCAAAACAGAAAAGCGAGGACACATGGATCTGGTAGCAAAACACAAGAGCGCAAGAGGACCGGTCTGGCATCTGGGTCTGCACTCTGAAGACCGGTCTGAGGGGCTCTGTGCTCACACTACAGCTAGATGAGGCCATCAGGACACAACTCATAAGCTGAGTATCACATAATTAAAGCTGAGCTTTACTGACCAACACCCTCCTACTAAGAATCGTTGCTCAAGATCTGCTATCTGAAATAAGGTACAGATACCCCACATAAACCTTAGGTCATATGTGAACACAGAATGTGTTCGGAATGTGAGGTGAGAATCCACCTCACAGAAGAGCAAGCAGTCTCAGGAGAGTCAATCATGGCACCACAAGCAGCCTGGCCCAAGTCAGAGCCTTCTGAGAACAGCTGCCTTCTACTAGGCTTCCTAACTATTCTGATATGGAAATCACAGGGGGCCCAGAGAGGCCTTTGCTCCAGAACCTGGTAGGCCATCAGGACCTACCTAAAAGGGCATGGCCTGCATCTCTGCCTGTTCAACATGATCCACCTAGGGAAGAAGGGTGAAACCCAACAAAAGATCTAAGGAGTTCCAGGAATCCTGCCCAGGTGTTCAATTCCAGGGAGGAACAAGGTACCAAAAAGCACTTCAAGGGCTCAGGGGTGGGTGAAAGAGATGCACCTGGTTGGGCAACAAGGCCCAAAGAGGGAAGAAAAGGCTCTGTGAGACTGAGACCAGCCTTCAAACCAGAGCATGTACAGAACAAAGCAGTCTAGAAACTCCTGGAGAAGCCTCAGGAACAGGAAGCCCCAGGAGAAGGGGGACAATCATGTACCCTATCTTGCACCACACACACAGCTCTGTGTAGGTCCCAGCCTCACAGACTGTGCCACCCAGGTCAGCTGAGCACAGACCTTAGGGTCCTGCCATCCAGAATCAGTACAAGGTGAAGACAGGCAAAACCATCATCTCCTGGGGCACCCCAGGACTCCGCTCCCTTGGCCTAGACTGACAGAAGCTGGGTGAGGAGAGCCCCAGGGACAGAGGGAGGCTAGGCCAGCCTGTCCCAGCACCCACTCCACATTCCTCTGCATAGAGCCAGGCTGACCACCTGCTACGGAATCAGGAACAGATCTGACACTGTGCCTACATGTCACTAGTCGTACAACTTTTCAACTCTTTTAACCACAGGACAAAAAATTATTATTCCCCAGTCTGGGGGAAGGGGGAATCCACAAGAGCAGCTAACTAGAAAATTAGTTCCTGACTTGCTGAAAGGAACTCAAAGTCATCCAGTAAGCCTCTCCGACCTCCAAATGAACCTGACAGGGCTCCTGTCCCTGTTCCTCACCTCCCGATCTGTGAGGGCGGCGAGGGGCTGGCCTAACTGATCTCTACTCCATTTAAACAGCTCAGGCAGCTGCTCCGATGGGGCAGTGGAACCAGCTCTGCAAAAAGGGCACCAACCCTTCCACAACGACACAAAGGACAGGAGAAAACATGGAGATTTCCTTCATAAACTTCAAGGGGGAAAGAACTAATTATGACAGAGGACGAAAAGACTGATGTATCTGACTATACAAAAGTCAAAAATAAAATGACAAACCTGAGCAAAGTATCTGCACCTCCCATCACAAACGGCTACTTTCTAGTCTCCTGAATACGGACTGCCTAGAAAGAGACACCAAGGACCTGACAGAAAAATGAATATGAAGAACTCATTGAAAAGGAAATTTAATGGCTTTCTAATATATATATAAAAGATGTTCAATCTCATTCAATAAAACACTGTACTGACAGGTCATTTTTCAATTAACACATGGGCAACATAAAAATTTCTGACAACACAATCTCAGGAGGCAGTGCGGAAACAGTCCATCTCCTTCTTTGCCAGTGGGAGGTAAAGAGGTTAGTATCACTGTGCAGTGACTGCAATTCCGCAATTTGTATAAAACGTCAAATGGCTGGGGATTCAACCTCCAGGACTGCCCCTGCAGACAAAGCAAGGTAGAAAGTTATCAAATGTAACAATGTTTATTGTATTCCAGACAGAAAATGGCCCTGCAGCTCCATTAGTGAAAGAGCGATTTACTAATGTGATGTAGTAGAGCTAGGGGAAAAGAAGACAGAATCTATGTTTTAGCACAGAAATATCTCAGAGAATCACTGTTACATGGGGGGAAATGCGGAAGGACACTATCTAGGGAACAGTCCCATATATGTTACAGGGGAAATAAATGAAAGCAAAGGGCAAGAGGCAGTGGGAAAGTGACTGTGTATGCATTTCCTAGTTTACAGATTAAAAAAAAACTCCAGTGGGTCAAGAAAATAATAGGAAGGGGTAGAACCCAAGCAGACGTGATAGAGAAAAACACTTCAGTATCTATCTCTTCATACTTTTCATTACTGAATCTTTTAACTGTATTAGCAATGCAGCAATTCTGGCACATGGCAAGGTCTGGGACTCCCTGGATGAGGCTATTCTGGCTGGGGCAGTTTGGACACGGAAAGCGGCACACCCATGCGAACAAGAACACAGACTCCAACACACCAGGGCCCCGGGACCGGGGGCCAACTCTCCACACTCCGGACGGCGACCAGCTACAGTTCCCACCCACCAACAGCAGGCACAGGCACAGGACCAGGCACTTACTCCACGGGCAGAGGCATCCATCTGTGCTCTGCTATAAAGATGGTGATCTACGTATTTTATGACAAAGAATTATGTACAAGATGTCACTAGGAAAACTGGAGTTTGAAACCCACAATGTTAGCCACATCCTGATGGAAGGAGAGAGCTGACTCTGCCATGACTCCATTCTGTAGCAAATGACCTCTTCTTCAGAGAACACAAAATTCCCCCAAATTTCTAACCTCTCCTATTGATCTGTACCCGAAACTTCTTTCCCTGCTTCTGGATCGATCTCTTATTATCTGTTCTTGGTACCTGTCTGCCTACCTTTACACTCAGGGTCCCCTAGTCTGAGTGAAGCACCCTGCTACCACCCTGCCTCTTCACCATCTCACCACGTCCGTTCCTCCGCCCACCACAAGCTACAAAGACCACCACTGAAACTGCGTCCACCTCCGCACCTGGAGAAGCCACACTGCAGTAACCATCTCTTTAGCACACGGGGACGCTTGCCAATTTAAGACTTCTAGGTTTGCCTCTCCACTATCAACCTTCCCACAATCTGCCTCTGAGCTGGGGAGGATGGTCTGCGATGGCACGAAGGAGGAGAATACCTGAATACCAGAATACCTGATGCCGAGACGAGGAAAGTCTGTATGACCACACACCGCAATGCAGTTACACGGACTAAAGGGGCTAAGAGCTAGGGAGGCTCAGAGAGAGATGTGCATGTACATGTGGCCGAAGACAGCTAGTCCTCACCCAAGTTCTCCCTTTTCCCTCCCAACATTCTCTCTACAATGGCCTTCCCAGAGGAACAAAGGATAACCTAGAACAATGCTCTTGATTCAACTTGACTTCTGGTGGAGCATAAGCTCAAGTTAGCAATGAGCCTACTTTGCTCTAAAAATCTTGACATTACCTCAATGCGACCAACCCAAGAGTAGGTTCAAAAGGTTCCTCTAACTGGGGCGCCTGAGTGGCTCAGTGGGTTAAGCCTCTGCCTTCGGCTCAGGTCATAATCTCAGGGTCCTAGGACTGAGTCCCGCACGGGCTCTCTGCCCAGCAAGGCGCCGGCTACCCCTTTTCTCTCTCTGCTTGCCTCTCTGCCTATTTGTGATCTCTCTCTCTGTCAAATAAATAAATAAAATCTTAAAAAAAAAAAAAAAATGCTCCTCTAATGGACAGGGAGCTCAGTGAACGCTCAGGAACAAATCTAGCCCCTGACAGCCCTGCCTATCATAGATCAACTCTAGAGAAGCAATTCTTCCACTGAAGTACCAGTTCAGGAAGCAAGAAGTTGGCCCTGGTACCTAGGAAAACCAACAGCTCAAACCACATACCTAGACTGAGATAATACACCTGAGGAAGCTGAGGTTATCTTAGATACTCAAAACCCAAAAACCAAAGCCCTACCAACAGAGGACTAAGTTCCAAGCTCACTGAGTGGGGTGGGAGATGACAGGACAGAGAAGACACTTACTGTGTGTGCTGTGCTGGAGGAGAGCGCTGCATGTGCAGAGGAGAGGCTGCTCTGATGGCTGGAGAGTGAACTAGAAAACAAAAGAGAGCACCAAGTGTCCAACCCACCAAGTCACCCCACAGCAGAGGCCCCATGTCCAGATGGGCTAGATATAAGTTTGCCCCATCCCCCCAAGGGGAGCCCTGGCTTCACACACATCACTCATCATCACCTTGGGCCCAGACCAGCTATTGGGATGTTGAGAAATGATCTAAAGGGTCATTCATCATGAGGATCTGGGACAGCATGGCCTGGGACACCTCCAGAGCCAGCTTTAGCCAATTAAAAACACTTGCTCTTTAGACTGTAAAAAGTGAAAAGGACTGTACTAAGAACACTGCCAGCCATGGAGACACCATTCAATCTGTGTGTGAGGGAAGAAAGTTCCCGTTCAAACCTCCACCCCCCATACCAGAGCCAAAGGCTGACTTCCCTTCAAATCCAGAATTCAAATCAAAGGCTTTTATTCCTGGCTTGGCGGGGGTGGGGCACGGCAGAGAGGTATATCCTACTCCAAAGATACAGGATGAGGATCAAACAAAATCCACTGTCCTACACCCTGTTCTAATAATTCAACCTCTAAAGCCAGAACAAGAGCAAGTAGATCTGTTCAAAAATCAAACACAATTCTCACTTCGCGTTGCAGTGACTTGAGCCCAGAGCTCAGAGGCCAGGCTCAGGGCACACTCCTGAGGGGTCCAAGAAGAGCAGCAGCAGTGACTGCTGGCCCCACGGGCCTGCGACAGCAGGGACATTTCAAGTAGGCAAGTTTTACACATCTAGTGGTTCTGAGACCAGGCCCAGCCAAAGCCTATGCCCTGCCGCATTATTGCTAAAGACCAGGCCACCATGGTGGGGGCAACGAGAGGGTTTTGTTCATTGCCGCTGCTTTCTGTAAGGGTTCAGAACTTCGCCCCACTATGCCTCTCTTTTTGGGTCCGTATTTTCTCCATACCTGCTAAGCTGAGAGAGGGGGCTGCTGGACAGGTCACCAGGCTGGGACATGGAGGGCAAAGTGGCAGTGTGCTGGGACGCGGAGGGCAGAAGCGGAGTGCAGGAAGTGGTGCTGGGCAGGGAGCCCACAGATGGGAGGGTGGAAGGAGGGTCTGTTGTCTTTGGAGCTGGAACAGATGAAGTAGCTGTAAAAAAACAAACTGGTTAAGCTCCAGACCCAATCCTAAGTACCTAAAATATACTCAGTGCCTTGTGACACCTCAGGATCAACTTGAGAAACATAAATTATATTCCCCAGGGGATAGCATTTTCTGTCCAATACAACTAATAAAAATGACATGTTAAGGTAAGACAAACAGGACTTGGCCAAGAGTAAGAAGAAATACCTTTATAACCAACCCTAAACTGTTCTGTAATGTTAACATACATCTCCTAACTAAAGGTACCAAACTCTGAGCTGCACTAGAAAGGGCAAGAGGCTCTGAGACGAACACACAGGATTAGAATGCGAGGCAAACTTATCTCAAAAGGCACAAGGGATAGTAGAGGTCTGGTAGGCAAGACCATCAAAAGGGATACGTCTTTGCTTCTACCAAGTCAGTATGAAATCAGGCTGACCTGGGAAAGCGCACAGCCAGTTTAGGGCAAATGGGGGTTGAGAGCACAGGGTACATACAGTGTGGGGTGTTACAGATGCCTACAAGACACTGTCAACAGTCACTTTCACATGCACAGTGAGCACTTCCTTGAACAAACAAAACCCTCAGGACACACAGAGGAGCTTATTTGGCTTCCAGAAGATCATAAATATGATCAATCCTAACTGTAGAAAAGACTCAGTTTTAGTTCTATCCACACATATAACTCAGATATGTGCTTGGATATAAAGCATCATTGTCTTTCCCAGTTAGGAAGAACAGTAACCCTCTACCCACCCACAGGACTCGTTGGGAACCCAATGGAAAACATGCCAGTCTCTAAAAAGGAGGATGAATTTAAAACAAACACAGGTAGTAACAGAGGTCAGCACACAACTTGGCCCATTCTTAGAGGAGTCCTTACTGTCTAGAGACTTGCCTTTTTACTGACAGTCTATTCCAAACACGACACCTACTGTTACAGATACCAGATGAAAATACCACAGACGTCCCTGTCCCAAAACTCAGACCCCATCACTTACCTCCCTAGGTCTCAGGTCACAATGATAACAAGTTCACAAGAAGCCTCATACAGAATGGGGGGAGGGGGAGCACAGAGAGTAGACAGATATAGAGCTAAAAACCTATCTAAAACACACACGAGGGCGCCTGGGTGGCTCAGTGGGTTAAGCCGCTGCCTTCGGCTCAGGTCATGATCTCAGGGTCCTGGGATCGAGTCCCGCATCGGGCTCTCTGCTCAGCAGGGAGCCTGCTTCCCTCTCTCTCTCTGCCTGCCTCTCCATCTACTTGTGATTTCTCTCTGTCAAATAAATAAAATCTTTAAAAAAAAAATAAAATAAAATAAAACACACATGAGGTTTTCCAGACATTTCATATCTTATTATCTCATTTAAAATCTCCAAACAGAGGTGCCAGGGTGCCTCAGTCGGTTTAGGGCCTAACTCTTGATTTCAGCTCAGGTCATGATTTCAGAGTTGTAAGATCAAGCCCTGCACTAGGTTGTGAGCCAGGCATGGAGGTTGCTTTAGATTGTCCACCCCGACCAACCCCACCCCTCCCTGAGTTCTAAAAAAATTAATTAAAATCTCCAAATAACCAGGACACCTGGCTGGCTCAGTTGGTAGAGCACGGGACTCCTGATCTCAGGATTGTGATTTCAAGCTTCAGGCTGGGTATAGAGATAACTAAAAACAAAAAGAATCTCCAAATAAACTAGGATACCTCTATGTGTTCTCCATCTCATGCCTGTACTAAAGAAACTTGGCACCAAGGCTTGTGGAGTAAGAATGTCCTCTGATGTAACATTCTCGGAGCTATCAACGTACCTCCAAACAGCTCCGGCAGCCCAGCAATACCAAAACCAATTCTGCGTAAATCACATGTGTCACTTTAATTCCAACTGAGGTCCCTCTTGAACTGATGAAATTCCATGTCCACACTACCAAAAATCTTTTTTTTTTTTTTTTAAGATTTTTATTTATTTATTTGACAGACAGAGATCACAAGTAGGCAGAGAGGCAGGCAGAGAGAGAGGAGGAAGCAGGCTTCCTGCTGAGCAGAGAGCCCAGCTCGGGGCTCGATCCCAGGACCCTGGGATCATGACCCGAGCCGAAGGCACAGGCTTTTAACCCACTGAGCCACCCAGGCGCCCCAACACTACCAAAAATCTTAAATAAAAGGCAAGTCCAGGGCACCTGGGTGGCTCAGTCAGTTAAGTGGCTGCCTTCAGCTCAAGTCATGATCCCAGGGTCCTGGGATCAAGCCCTTCATCAGGCTCCTTGCTCAGCGGGGAGCCTGCTTCTCCCTCGCCGTCTGCCTACCACTTTGCCTACTTGTTCTCTCTCTCCCTCTCTAGTAAGTAAATAAATAATCTTTAAAAAAAAGAGAAAAGGAAAGTCCTTCTGGCTTCTCTACCCAATACCGATTTTGCCTTACTGAATAATAATGAAAATCATCATTAACAATCACAGATAACCAAGCCAAGAAAAAAGGAAAGAAACAGCTAACAGTAATTCATCTGCACCAACTCTAGAGAGCATCTGACCTCTTTTCTTCACAACAGTCCACTAGATCCTGAAGGCAAAAAGCATGTCTTTCCTGAACTAGCACACCAAGTTTTTGCTTTAAAATCAAGCATAGTACTGGAGAGCTCTATGAACATACTGGAACCTGTACCTCAAAGCATCTTTTGAATCCACACTACACTGTATACCTGGGGTGCAGGCGACCAGAACAGAGGGATATGAGGCTTATTATCACCTCCTTCTTGCTGTAGTATTGACATTTCTCTTAATACCATCAGCTACAACCTACTCACAGAGGCATCTCTGGCTGGACTTGTAAACCCTGCCAAAGAAAGGATGCCAATGTGATGGATCAGAAGTAACTATCAGAAAAAAAGGCAAAAGGACTATTTTTGTAGAATTAGTCACTCGCCATGGTTTTCTTCATCATACTCTTTTTCTGTTTGATTTCCACCAGCCAAAACAAGAGTGGTTAGTTATATACTTACTGTCTATCGTCTGCTGACTTCGACCACCACCATGTCCATTCTATAAGGAAAAGAAAGTAAGTAAATCCACAAAGTCAAATGACAACTTAGCTGAATTTCTACTGGAATTTAGCCAGAAACATATGAAGTATAGATCAGTCAAGAAACGATGTCTGGTTTTATTTTGCTTCTTAATAAAAGGACAAGTAATAACATATTCTTAAGAAATCCCAAGGATGAGGCACCTGGGTTGCTCAGTGGGTTAAAGCCTCTGCCTTCAGCTCAAGTCGTGGTCCCAGGGTCCTGGGATTGAGCCCTGCATCGGGCTCTCCACTCAGCGGGGAGACTGCTTCCTCCTCTCTCTCTCTGCTTACCTCTCTGCCCACCTGTGATCTCTGTCAAATAAATAAATGTTTAAAAAAAAAAAAAAATCCCAAGGAGCTGACATTTTTGAAAATCAGACTGTGTATTTAGGGAACTAACAAAGACAAAACATAAGACTCAAATCACAGGAAGCAATGAAGCAGTCCTAAAAATTAAGTAGTACAAAAAACTTGGGAAGTTACTATACTGAAATCACCACATCTTTCTGTATCGTGCACATTCTGTCTCTTGAGTACCAGTCATGCAAGAAAAAAATGTTTCCAAATGAAATGAAAAATGGTTCTCAGAGAAAAAGAGATGTTACTCTGAAACAGCTTTCCTGACTCGGTAGGGAAAGAGTGGGTTAGCAGAGTGTGGCAGTGACTAAACAGAGCAGAATCTGAAAACAACTAGATGGTGTTGACCGTAAGGCATTTCTCTGGAACCAAGACACACAGAAGGAGGCATGGTACCAAGGAAAATTTCCACAAACTGAGCAACGGAGACAGGTATAGAGAGAATGACAGTGGAGCATAGAAAACTCCAATACCGTCCCTGGATAAGAAAAGGAAGCTGACAGAGATTCCCATCTTTTTTTTTTTTTTAAGATTTTATTTATTTATTTGACAGACAGAGATCACAAGTAGGCAGAGAGACAGGCAGAGAGAGAGGGGGAAGCAGGCTCCCCGCCGAGCAGAGAGTCCGATGTGGTGCTCGATCCCAGGACCCTGGGATCATGACCTGAGCCGAAGGCAGAGGCTTTAACCCACTGAGCCACCCAGGCGCCCCCAGAAATTTCCTTCTTACCAATGTCAAACCTCCTAAAAAATGGGGCACAGTAGCTCAGGCAGTTAAGTGTCTGCCTTCGCCTCAGGTCATGACAGAGCCCCACATCTGGCTCAGGGAGCCTGCTTCTCCCTCTCCTCCCTGCTTATGGTCTCTTACTATCTTTCTCTCAAATAATAAAAAATCTTAACAAACAAACAAACAAAAAAAAAAAAAAAAAAAGGACAAACCTTATAGATGTTACCTCTGTATTAATCCAAATCCAGTACAATTTCTGTTCAAGAAATGTTATTTATAATATTTTCTTTCCTTTTTCTTTTTTTGAAAGTTTTATTTATTTATTAGACAGAGAGACAAAGTGAGAGAGGGAACACAAGCAGGGGAGTGGGAGAAGGAGAAGCAGGCTTCCTGCTAAGCAGGGAGCCAAATATGGGGTTCAATCCCAGGACCCTCGGATCGTGACCAGAGCTAAAAGCAGACACTTAAAAACTGAGCTACCAAGGTGCCCCCATGTTTTTTTTTCTCAAAGCAATTTGAAGTTATTTACAAGAAATGTAAACTATGAAAGATTAGAACTTGAGAGGGAGAAAAAAATGAGTTAGAAAAAAAGAGGTCCGGGTGCCTGGGTGGCTCAGTGGGTTAAGCCGCTGCCTTCGGCTCAGGTCATGATTTCAGGGTCCTGGGATCGAGTCCCGCATTGGGCTCTCTGCTCAGCAGAGAGCCTGCTCCTCTCTCTGCCTGCCTCTCCATCTACTTGTGATCTCTGTCAAATAAATGAATAAAATCTTTAAAAAAAAAAAAAAAAAAGAGGTCAAGTAAAGGGAAACACAATACATCTTAACAATATATACAGACAGGGAGAGAACAATCAAAACTCTTTCTGCCTCCCTCTAAACTGGGGTTCACTAAGCACTAAATATACAGACGTTAACACTGAGCATGTACATCCAAAACAGCACAAATGGTGACATACAAATAAGTATTCTCAAAACTACACCAAATGGAAAGAATTAAAAAAAGGGTAACAGAAAAAGAGCAGTCATCAGACCTTAGGAATATTTTATTCCACCTTGAAAATCACTTTTAAATTATAATGGAGAAACTGATACAACACAGGAACTGTAATACTTGGGGTGGGGGTAATTCTATGCAGAAGAATGGTGGGAGCAAAAGTAAAGAAATAACAAATGGACAGGAGAAATCAGAAATCTGCAAGGTCTCAGTTCACCTAGCCAAGCCGAGGAATGAGGTGAGTAATGACAAGAGCAAGTAACATACCAGGTGAATTAGAGCTGGAGTCGAGAAGTTCAGCAGATGACATACCCTTAAGCCTGGATAGCACACTGTATGATTTAGGTTTTAGAAACTATAGCCCAGGAAACATTCTGCAATAAAGGGCATATTCTGTATGGATGGACATGTGTGTGTTCCTATACTGTAGCCACTATAGATAGTGAGCATTTATTCTTTTTAAAGTTTTTGTTGGGGCACCTGAGTGGCTCAGTCGATAAGCATCTGCCTTTGGCTCGGGTCATGATCCCAGAGTCCTGGGATCGAGCCCTGCATCAGGCTTCCTGCTGAGCGGGGAGCCTGCTTCTCAGTCTCACACTCTTCCTGCCTGTATTCCCTCTCTTACTGTGTCTCTCTGTGTCAAATAAATAAAATCTTTAAAAATAAAGATTTTGTTTATTTGACAGAGAGAGAAAGAGCACACAAGCCAGGAGAGCAGCAGGCAGAGGAAGGGAGAGAAGCAAACTCACTGAGCAGGGAGCCCAACTGGGGACTCAATCCTAGCACCCTGACTGAGCCACCCACGTGCCTCGATACTGAGCACTTAAAATATGGTTAGTATGTCTGAGGAACTAAAACTGTAAATGTTTATTTAATTTTAATGAACTACTACAGAATTTTACCATAAAGGGTGACCAGAATTTAAATTAAAAACTGAAATAAATTTTTTTTAAAAATTTTATTTATTTATTTGACAAAGAGAGATTATAAGTAAACAGAGAGGCAGGCAGAGAGAGAGAGAGGGAAGCAGGCTCCCTGCTGAGCAGAGAGCCCGATGCGGGACTCGATCCCAGGACCCTGAGATCATGACCTGAGCCGAAGGCGGTGGCTTAACCCACTGAGCCACCCAGGCGCCCTGAAATAAATTTTTTAAAAAGTAGCTCTCACTAGTAATGCTTGAACATCTCTGCCATTCAGGACACCAAATAATAGAGATCCATCATGTCTTCCCCCATCCCCACCCCAAAACCCCATGCAAAGGCACCAGGGACAATTTGGGATGTATCCTTATGCTATCCTTATACTAAGATTCTCAGTCCATTCATACACTCCTGAAGTATAGTTGCTTAAAATACAGATTTCAGGGCGCCTGGGTGGCTCAGTGGGTTAAGCCACTGCCTTCAGCTCAGGTCATGATCTCAGGGTCCTGGGATGGAGTCCCGCATCGGGCTCTCTGCTCAGCAGGGAGCCTGCTTCCTCCTCTCTCTCTCTGCCTGCCTCTCTGCCTACTTGTAATCTCTCTCTGTCAAATAAATAAATAAAATCTTAAAAAAAAAAAAATACAGATTTCACATCACAGCCCATATCAGTAAACTCAATGAACTATAAGGATTCTATTCAAAAGGTTAGCCAATGTTCTAGGGGGTGCCTGGCAGGCTCAGTTGGTAGACCATGCAACTTGCTCTTGAGGTTTTAAGTTTGCTCTCCATGTTAGGTGGAGAGATTACTTAAAAATAAACCCTTGGGGCACCTATGTGGGTCAGCTGGTTAAGCATCTGCCTGCCCAGGTCATAATGCCAGGGTCCTGGGATCAACCCCTGTATTCGGCTCCCTGCTCAGCAGGGGGTGCTGGCTGTGCCTCTCCCTCTGCCTGCTGCTCTGCCTACTTGTGCTCTCTCTGTCAAATATAAAAATAAAATCTCAAATAAAATAAAATAAAATCTTAAAAAGGTTAGCCAATTCCTAAAAAAAAAATCTCATCTAAAACCCTCAAACTAAACAATGAACATCCAAACAGGATTTCCAGCAAGTAGAAACCTGAAAGACCAATTACCGTGATGGTTCCTGGAGCTAACTCCGATGGACTCACAGAGCTTTGGTATGCAATTCTGTTGTGCACAGAACTCTGGTCATAGGAGGAAGACGTTGTTACTGGACTAGTGGAGCTCAGCGATGAGCTGGTCAGACTGGAGGAGGTAATAACTGAAGTTGTATAGGTGGAGTTCTGTACTGCACTGGTCATTGGTAGAGAGGTATTCAAAGAATCACTAGAAAGAATAAAAAGATTTAGACATAAATTAGTGTCACTTTACATGGTTTCATCAAGAACTAGTTCATCAATTTACTTCCATACTATATATTAAACACATCTGTACCTACACATTGGTACTACTGCATTCTTTAACTATATTAAAGACAAATATTCAAAATACCCCTCCCCTCCCAATCAGACACACCTAATTTAAATGACAGGTAGAGGGACATCTTTAAGAATCCTAAGAATCTGAGGGGCGCCTGGGTGGCTCAGTGGTTAAGCTGCTGCCTTCGGCTCGGGTCATGATCTCAGGGTCCTGGAATTGAGCCCCACATCAGGCTCTCCACTCAGCAGGGAGCCTGCTTTCTCCTCTCTCTCTCTCTGCCTGCCTCTCTGCCTACTTGTGATTTCTCTCTGTCAAATAAATAAATAAAATCTTTAAAAAAAAAAAAAAAAAAAAGAATCCTAAGAATCTGTAATAAATCCAGAAGACTGCAACCATTTTTCTTAGATTAATTAATTAATTAATTAATTTGACAGAGAGCAAGAGAGAGAATGGGCGCACACAAGTAGAGAGAGAGAGAGAGAAAGAGAGAAGCGGGCTCCCCGCTCAGCAGAGAGCCTGTGTGGGCTCGATACCAGGACCCTGGGCTCATGACCTGAGCTGAAGGCAGCTGCTTAACCAACTGAGCCACCCAGGCGTCCTGAAACCATTTTCAGAGAGAGAGAATACCAGCTTTTAGCTCTGGGGAGTAGAAAAATTAATAAAATCTAAAATCTGGGATTTTCTACTTATGAAACATTCCACTGAAGGAAAATACGTGTTGGCAAAGATGCACGAGAACTGCATCCCTCAGAGATTACTGACAGGAATGTAAAATGCTGCAGACACTATGGGAAAAGTTTGCTGCTTTCCTCCAAAGTTAATGTAAGGGTTACCACAGGACCAGCAATTACTAGGTCTATATCCAGAAGAACTTAAAGTACACAGAACTTGTAAATCAATGTTCACAGCACCATGATTCTTAATACCCAAAAAGTAGAAACAATGCAAATGTCCATCAACTAATGAACAGATCAACAAAATATGACATATCTGCACAATGCAATACTATTTGGAAATAAAATGCGTATCAGCTACAAACGGATAATCCTTGAAAACACGATGCTAAGTAAAGGAAGTCAAACACAGAAGGCCACATCTTGCATGATTCTTGCCTTATGAAGTATCAGAATAGGCAAATCCAGAGACAGAGGCTTAGTTGCCAGGGAATGAAGGATGGGGGAATTGGGAGTGATGGCAGACAGGCACAGGGTTCCTTTTTAAGGTGATGGAAGAAAAGTTCTGAAATTAGGTACTAGCCACGGGTGCACAAACCCAAGTTATATGGTCTCCACCAGGTGATTTCTTAGACTCTATTTTGCTTTACTTTCCCAACAAGGGACTTAATTTAGTCAAAGCCAGAGAAATAAGAAGTTGTGTACCTTAAAGACTTCGAATACAAGCTGATGGGAATCTGGTTACTATTTTCACTGCTTGCAGATGATCCAAATTCAGAGAGAGAAGGTTCTGATCCAAATTCCAAGGCGCCAAACTGAACATTTAATCCCGTGACATCTGCTGAGCCAGGCATTTCCACTGCAGAAGCTGGGATCTGAAAAAGCAGAGCCATCACATCAGGAACAGAGATGAGAGATTTCACATCCCAGAGGCCTCTAACAGCCAGATGAGTACAGGCTTCCCAAATCATTACTGGTACCCTGGAAGAACAATGAGCAAGATGTCTACAAAAAGGAAAAAGGCACAGGATACTTCAAAAACAAAGAGAAGAGAAAAGAAAAATGAGAAGTTAACAGCAGAATGGTCAGTGCCACCAACTGCTTCTTAGGGCAAAGGCTGAAGAAATGGGTGTGGGCAGGCTGGTGATGGGTGAGTGAAGGGAAGAGAGCAGGCCACTGCACTATCTAGTCAAAGATTCTCCGTCTACGAGACACAGGTCAATACACAAGACCTTATTCTCTATCTTATTCTATGTACAAGACACAGGTAAATACACAAGGCCAGGATTCTCTGACCCAGATCCTATAATTTGAATGAACAGTCTCTGTCTCCAACAGAAAACCATCCCCTCTAGTATTACCTGAGCTGCTCAGAAATGGCCAATTCCTTGTTAAGCAGTAAGCTATGTGTTTGCAAAAAATACCACATCACCATTTCTGAGACTTACTAACCCAACCCTTGAGCTAAATGTTAAAATACAATCCACCGTTGGACCTGGGACTTCTTGATGGAGAACACACCTTAGAAGCTGGAGGTATCCGCCGCTTCGGTAGTTTGATGTGTTTAGGCTGTGGTTGATGGGTAGACACAGCAATGTTTTCTACAGTCATGCTGGGAAGCTGCAAAAGCTTGTTCACAGTGGAGGTACTGTCTCTGGGTGTTGACTCTCGCAGTTTTACCTGGGAAGGAAAGGACTCCAACCCAGGAGGAGCAGCAGCAACGGCCTGAGTGTGGTGCTGCTGTCGCTGGCTCAATTGACTAAGAACCGGGGATGGTTCAGGCTGAGATTTGAAGTCTATGAAATATGTAAAGGGGGGAGGGGAAACAAGCAATAATCAATTATTTAGGAACATGGGCTTAGAGCTCCCTCTTCCACTATGACTGAGAGTGAAAGGTTGTAGTCACCACCTATTTCTTCCAAGAACCTTCTACCTGAATCCTGTAAGTTGAGGGCGTGTGTGATGTATTAAAACTGATATATGATAAATGCAAAAGGATGCCTGAATGGGTTTGTAGATAATTTTTAAAGCAGAGAGATGCTGTTTACATTAAGACATATGGAGTGGGCAAAAAGAACATGGAGCTGCTACACATGTTTAGCTAAGAGAGAATTCTATTTTGTTGCTTTATGGATCTTTTAACAAAACTGTTAAAAAATATGTTTTTCAGTAAGTAATGTGATACTACAAAATCTGAAAGGAAAAAAAAAGTGTATGACTATAAATCACCCTTTCAACCCTATCCCCAGATTCCTTCCACAGAGGCAGACATTGTACTATTTCCTGAGTATTTTCAGAGATACTGTTTCAAAACACAAATACGCAGCAGAGAAACACACATTATATATAGAGCTTCCTCACAAACCATTTGGTTTTCAAAAACTTGCCATATTCCAATGTGAAGGGCTATTTCATTTTTTGGCCACAGAGTAATCCAATGTGCACAGGCATCAATTTTTTAAAACCAATACTATATTAATGGGCTTTTAGATTTTCTAGTATCTTGCTAAGAAAAACAATGCTATAATGAATGTATTTTTATGTAAGACATTTGCTCAAGTGCAAGTATACCTGTGGGATCAACAACTAGAATAGGGTTAGGGTTCAAAGAACAACTCTATTTTAAATTTTGACAAACACTTTAAAATTATTTCAATAGATACAACACACACTTTTTAATATGCTGATACCAACAAATTTTATCCTTCCTAATTTGAATGATGGAAAATGACATAAAAGATGCAAATTAAATGATACAAATTCAATGAGGCATCATTTCATATACTCCAGTATTCTTTGCCTATGAACTCTGACAATAATACCCCTTTGTCCTTTTTTTTTTTAACCTGTTTAGTCTCCTTTTAGTTACTCTTTTTTTTTTTTTTTTTAAGATTTTATTTATTTATTTGACAGAGAGAAATTACAAGTACACTGAGAGGCAGGCAGAGAGAGAGAGAGAAGGAAGCAGGCTCCCTGCTGAGCAGAGAGCCCGATGTGGGACTCGATCCCAGGACCCTGAGATCATGACCCGAGCCGAAGGCAGCGGCTTAACCCACTGAGCCACCCAGGCGCCCCTTAGTTACTCTTTTTAATGAAGGAAGTTAGTCCTCTGTCTATGATTTTCAAATCAAATAGAAGTTGGCAATTTTTTCCAGTGAAGAGCCAGGTAGTAAATATTTTAGGCTTTGAAGGCCATCTGTTAGCACCTACTCAACTCTCCCTTTGTAGACTGAAAGTAGTTATAAGACAATACATAATGAATGGTCATGGCTATGTTCCAATAAAATGGTATTTACAAAAACAGGTGACAAACTTAGTTGAAGGTCTGCCAACCCATGACTTAGTATATTTCCATCTTAGATGAATCTACTTTTGGACTTTATTTTAGAGGCATGTGTAAGAAAGACAGGATTTCTAAAGAATATAGAAATAGCATGTACAAATCTAAAAACACCTATCATTCACTGCAGTGGGTTTGTGGAAAAAGGTTTAACAAAGGATTATAGCTGGCATGAGAAAAGCCACCTTGCTACACTGGCTCTTGGCCAATATCTGTGAACACAGAATTTTAATATATTCTAGGCAAAGGCTGCCAAGCACTCTTACCAGGTAAAAGTGACTCTCTGTGCCTTTAATGTCTGTACAATGTGGTTTATCATGAACACCTGCTTTCCCACTGGGAATGTGAAATTTTGGTATGTACTAGTCAGAGGGTACTTATGTATAACCAGCTCTCCAATAAAAAACTTAGAGTACTCAGGCTCTAATGAATTTTCTTGGTAGACAGGACTCCAAACCTGGGAGTAGTCTCAGATACTTCCTTAACAACAAACTGTTTCTTTCAGAGAGAAATGTGATCCCATGTCTTTTAAGAAGCCCTAAACATAAACATGCCTAGGAAGCCAACCCTATGGTTAATAACCCTCCGCTATTCCTTAATACAGTGTGGTATTTGTATGCTGGTGGGAAATGGGGGGTGTCTTAATGTCACAAAATCTGTGACAGTACAGTTTAGAAAATATTCAACTTATATACGGACCCGTTATATTATAAACCACTGACAATAAGGCTGGCACAAACCAGGATAGATACATATAAATATTAGAATAAGAAAGCAACCCAGAGGGAATGATTTAAAATTCCACATCCCAATTCTGTCCCCACCATATTTTGGTCGAGCTCAGAAAATTCTGTCCAGGCATTTACTCAAACTGTTATTTCCTTATATTTGTATGGCTTTACCATGCTTTTGCACATCTCTTCAAGATATATACTACTATCACTACTGATAACAACAAATAAATGCAGGTATTTATACAACACAAAGCTATCTGATTTAATTAGCAAACACAGGGACGCCTGGGTGTCTCAGTCGTTAAGCAACTGCTTTCGGCTCAGGTCATGATCCCAGGGTTCTGGGATCGAGGCCCGCATCGGGTTCCCTGCTCAGCGGGAAGCCTGCTTCTCCCTCTCCCAATCCCCCTGCTTGTGTTCCCCCTCTCGCTGTGTCTCTGTCAGATAAATAAAATTTTTTGGAAATTCATAAATGCCACAGAAATTCTACTAAAAAGAAACATCTCTGCACAACTTCCACATTAGTGTTCCTCAGTCAACACACTCTGCTAATGTTTAGCATGTTCCACTACGGGCAAACCACCAGAGAAAACGTATACTTACCAAAATGACTAAGAACTGAGGACTGGGAAGTTGAGGGCTTGAGGTCCCAAGAAGAAGTGGTTGTGGGTGGACTTGTACTATTCTGCTGTGAACTTGGGGTAGTGGTAAACTGGCCCAAACTTGGAGCTTTCAACTGGTCCAAAATCTGGGAGCTGGTGATGTTTGCCATTTTGGAAGGTGCAAGCTCTCCAAATCCTGAACCAAGGACGGATGACTTTAAAAGGAAAAAAAAAAAGCAAAAATCCTCAGCAAACTGTACTCCAGACTTTAAGTACATCAAGTATTTTAACAAGAATTTTAAAAAACTATAACCTAAACATTTGAATAAATATTTGAGTAAATACTACATGAAAATATTACTATAAAATCTGATTACAGAACAAAATCTGATTAAATCCAACAATCCGTCTAGATTCTGATAAAGATATTAAAGGGAAGGGGAATATTTTATCTGGATTTTAAGACATTGCTTTGTTTTGGGCGCCTGTGGGTGGCTCAGTTGATTAGGTCACTGCCTTCGGCTCAGGTCATGATCCCAGGGTCCTGTGGTTGAGCCCCATGTCAGGGAGCCTGCTTCTCCCTCTCCTTCTCCCTTTGCTCCTCCAACCCCCATTCGTGTTCTCCCTCTTTCTCCTGCAAATAAATTGTCCTCCCCACCAAGATTTTATTTATTTAGAGAAAAAGAGCATAAGTAGGGGGAGCAGCAGCCAGAGGGAGAGGGAGAACCAGGCTCCCTTGATGTGGGCGCCTCATCCCAGGACTCCAGGATCATGACCTGAACAGAAGGCAGCCACTTAACCAATTGAGTCACCCAGGAGCCCCATCAAATAAATGAAATCTTAAAAAACAAAAAGACATTGCTTTCTTTTTAAAAGTGATGCCACAGGGGCACCTGGGTGGCTCAGTGGTTAAACCTCTGCCTTTGGCTCAGGTCATGATCTCAGTGTCCTGGGATCGAGCCCCACATGGGGCTCTCTGCTTGGCAGGGAGCCTGCTTCGCCCTCTCTCTGCCTGACTCTCTGCCTACTTGTGATCTCTCTCTCCCTCTCTCAAATGAATAAACAAAATCTTTAAAAATAATAAATAAATAAAAGTGATGCCACAAATTCACAAAATGGTATCGTTTTTTACACTAAAGATAAATACCATGACTTAAATGACAAAGACAAGCTTCAGAAACAAAAGTACAGTATCTTCTTAATGTATGCAACAACAGTAATCATACTTATTAAGTTTGATCACGGAATGGCTCAGCCATGTCATCCTGCAAAATTAAATGCAGGCTAGAGCACTTACTTAAAAAGTTAATATTCTAAAACCAGACAGTAAATTACACGTGAGATATCTGTGTATTGGGCCAATACCCTGGACATCACTGCATTTCTTTCAAGTTGTTTTGATGACTAAGAACACCAAATATGCTCCTTAACTAAGTATCCAAAAGAAAATGTTACGCCTCTTCTATCTATCCTCATTCATCTATCCTATCAGGTCAAATACCAAGAGCCAATGAGAATGATATATGTAAAAAAATGAAACTGGACCACTTTCTAAAACAAAACACAAAAATAAACTAGAAACAGATTAAAGACCTAAATTTGAAACCTGAAACCATAAAAATCCTAGAAGAGAACATAGGCAGTAATTTCATTCACATCGGCTGCAGCAACATTTTTCTAGATATGTCTCCTAAGGCCAGGAAAAAAAAGCAAAAATAAACTATTGGGACTATACCAAAATAAGAAAAGAAAAAAACAAACAAACAAAAAAAACAACACAAGGAGAATGAAAGCCTACAACTCGTGAACACAATGGCAGATCAACTGCATTTCTACATATCAAGATCCTTCAGTTTCTAAAAAGGTATTTATCAAAAACTAACTTTTTAAGGGCCCCCGGGTGGCTCAGTCAGTTAAGCGTCTGCCTTTGGCTCAGGTCATGATCCCACAGTCCCAGGATTGAGTTCCACATGGGGCTTCCCACTCAGTGGGGAGTCTACTTCTTCCTCTGCCCCTCCCCCGTCATGCTTGCTCTCTCTCAAATAAATAAAATCTAAAGAATAATTAAAAAAAAATAAACTTTTTGAAACATTTAAAAGGTCAAAAACAGGAATGACCTGCATTCTCTGAAAAGATCAGATACAGAAAGTTGAAATTATTATTTCTGTTAACACTATCCAAAGGCATGGAGTATCCCAGTTGTTTTAAGGAAATTCAAGTTCTCCAATCTGAGCAAAACATTAGGTTATAAGCAGTTTTGCACATAAATAACAGAATCTGCTAATATTATTTATCACTACTCCAGAGGCCTTCCTCATGCTGTCCAAAACACAGGTCTTATGTTGCTATGAATCCACCACAACCCAGTTCAAGCCCCCTTGTTCAGTAAAGGCTTCCAGGATGATGCTTCTATTCTTCTGATCTCTTTCCTCCATCAACTATTATCAAATGCAGTTTCTGTGTGTTTTGCAACACAATGAAATCACTGAATCAAGGACTAACGCTTAGCTTCAGGTTAACATTTAGCACAGGACTTCTCAATTTCACCTGTATTTTAATCAAAGGGGGCTTTAACAATGTGTATACTGATACACAAATATGTGTGCACTCACATATACACAAACATACACAAGTGCCCAACTTGCAATCCCAAAACTCTGACTTATTTGGTCTATGTGGACTCTGGCATTATATTATTATTATTATTACTACTTTTGTTATTTACTCAAGTTCCCCATTGATTATAAAAGTACAGTAGGTTGAGCACCTTTGTTGTAATATGCTAAACAATACCTGTTCCAGTTTCTCAAGGTGCCGTTCATTATGAAAGGCAACACACCAGAAGGCACTGTTAAAAACAAAAAACACTACTTGTGTTCTACCTATGAGTGTCCTGGCTGAGATTCCAGCAGGTCAGCCTAGATATTATGTCAGCATACCAGTAGCAGATGGAAAGGCAAAAAGAAGAAAGGACAGGAATGGTTCAATCAAAACTTGCAGGCACTGCGGCCCGTGGCTGGCTCAGTTGGTGCAATGTGTGGCTCTTGATCTCAGGGTTACAAGTTCGAGCCCCACACTGGGTGTAGAGATTACTTTAAAAAATTAAATAAGGGGAGCCTGGGTGGCTCAGTGGGTTAAAGCCTCTGCCTTCTGCTCAGGTCATGATCCCAGGGTCCTGGGATCAAGTCCCGCATCTGGCTCTCTGCTCCAAAGGGAGCCTCCTTCCTCCTCTCTCTCTGCCTGCCTCTCTGCCTACCTGTGATCTCTCTGTGTCAAATAAATAAATAAAATCTTTAAAAAAAAATTAAATTAAAAAAACAAAAAACAAAACTTGAGGGTATTATTAGACCCTCTCAAAACAGAGACAGCATCATGCCCTGGGCTGTCCTACTTCAAGCACTGACACCCTCTCATACATAATCATCAGTGACACTAAAAATGCCAAGTCCCAAGCCAGTTATACATGACATGACATGTCTGCAGAGTAGAAGACAGCAATGAAAAGTTTACATATTTCATTCTCTATTTTATTAGGGTTCAGCAAATGATTTTTGAGTCAAGTAAGGGAACAAGATATCATATTTGTACGAAATTTTGTTTCTCAACCACAGATTTCAGGTAAAACATAGCAAATGAACCAAAATAATTCCCACTAGTGAAAGCTGTGGATCTGTATTCCAAACGCCCCCATCCCCCCACTGCCAAATGAGAGCTGCCTAAAGTTAGGGCCTTCAGTTCACCATTCTGCAGCCACATTCTTTGATATTCTATGCTCTAAGATTTTACTCCCATCAGACTATCTTCATATCCTTCTCTACCAGTTCCTGGAGTCCTGAGAGGACTTAAATTTTCATGGGAAGTTAAAGCCAGATATGCAAGCAGCAGATACCCCTGTTTTAATGAAAACATATCCATATCATAAGGTCCTCCACTAGAGTGGCATGTTAAGAAAAAGTACACTAATTTTACAAAAAAAACAAAAACAAAAACAAAAACAAAAACAAAACAAAAATGCAAAAAATATAAGCACCTAGAAATGTTTTAGCATGATTTTAGCAAGCCAATTCTGACAAACATCTGCATTTAACTAAATTGGAAAACAAATGAATTTTAATGTCATAAGTACAGACAGACTTTCAAACCAAATCCAAGAAAAAAAATTACTAGTAAGAAGGATGCCTGAGTGATTACGACTCAAGATTTCAACTAATTGTAAAAAAGGTAGCACAGTCATTAAACATCTGCCTTCAGCTCAGGTCATGATCCCAGAGTCCTGGGATCAAGACTCGTGTTGGGATCCCTGCTCAGCAGGAAGCCTGCTTCTCCCTCCCCCACTACCCCCTGCTTGTGTTCCTGCTCTTGCGGTCTCCCTCTCTGTCAAATAAATAAATAAAATCTTTACCCGCCCCTCCAAAAAGAAGAAGTATTTTCAATCTTTGTCCAGAAAACTCAGAGTAGCTCAATTCCACATGGCAACATCAGATATGTGCTTGGTAATTCTCACATCATTGTTTTCTGGACTAATATCTACTGCAGATATATTTTTATTTATAAAATAATTATAAGGCAAGTGTCATTCTAGAATACATTTGCTTATGGGTACATTTCTTCAAATCCCATACTAAAATAAAAGTGAGTTACCAGACTCTGAGGAGAATAGGAGTTGACAGCAGTGGAGCTGCCAGTCCCTGGTGCCATCTGATTGTTGTGCTGAGAATTTGTGAAGACAAGGGCTTGACCAAAGCCCTGCTGTTGGGAAGTTTCAAAGGAGTTGACTTCTGAGGCTTGACTGGGAGGAACAGGCTTCTGGAGCAAGGCTACCAGATCAATGCTAAGCAGACAAAAGCAAATGAGGAACGAGTCAAAAGAAAATCTTATCAATAATGAATTTGAGAAGTGAATCAATACAGAGTAAAATCATGTTAAAAATATTTAAGTGAGGAAAACCTTTGGAAACGGGAATTTAAAGGAGCCAAAAGGATAGCATAAATTAAAAAAGCATACAAAGCCACAGAGACTAAAGCAGGACTTGGCAGAGAAATGAAAAGGTACATAAAGACAGCTCCACAGAAACAAGCACAATAACAACTGATTTGAAAACTTGGAGCAAATGAGTAAATAAACAATTTTATGAAGTTTGGCTCATTTTCTGTAAAATATTTTGCCCCATTCATAACTCAGTACCAATGTTTCTTAAACTTGCCTCAAGGAGAGTGAATCCCTGTTTGGGGGGAATGAGAACCACAGTCATGGTAGACAATTCAAGTAGTTTCCCATTTATCATAAATACCCCCCTGTGAGTTCTACATTCTAAGCTATAATATAATTTAAGTTTATATAAAACTCCAATAATTTTCTCACTTAAAAATTCAGGAAGCGGTGCCTGGGTGGCTCAGTCTGCTAAGCATCTGCCTAGGTTTCAAGTGGGATCAAGCCCACATCAAGCCTGCCACTCCCCCCACTTGTGCACCCACTCTCTGTCAAATGAATTTCAAAAATCTTAAAAGAAAAAATACTCAGGAAAAAATGTGCAAAATATAAAAAATGCACAAATGCCCTGTTAGCTACAACTCTTGTAAATGTCCCCAAAAGAGAGAATCATGGCCTGAAAACCTAAAAGCATGAGTAAGAAATAATCTTCTAGACCTATACTACCTGACATGTAAGTGAGCTACTAACTCTTCTCCACAGAACCTGTAAGGTGCTCAGGATTAACTCACATAGTAATTTACTCCATTAAACCCTTTAAAAGGCCAGTTTCCAGTCAGTTGTATTTGTTTTTTTTGTTGTTGTTTTGTTTTGTTTTAATGCCCTCTCATTCCCAATCGTGACCTCTGGTCCCATCTTTTCCCTCCTGTTTCACTGAATAGGGAGGAGGAGGCTTCTTATTTATTTATTTTTTTTAAATGAAAATGACCCTATGAAACTGAGTAACGAATACAGTAAGGAAGTTCTATCCACTTAACAAGAAAATCCTAGCAATTCACAAAACCTTTGTTCATTTTATTTCCCTATAATGAAGTCTTACAACCATCTCATTTAACACGAAATTAAGTGTGTCAGATTCAAAATTTCCTTCAATTTTCTGAGGTCATATAAAGGCTTTCATCCTCCTAGATCATTGTATTTTGAAACCCTAATCAAAGGTTTTTTGAGTAGATGAGATGGGTAGATGAGAATTAGATATATAAAATGTGTCCAAGGGGCGTCTGGGTGGCTCAGTGGGTTAAAGCCTCTGCCTTCGGCTCAGGTCATGATCCCAGGGTCCTGGGATTGAGCCCCGAGTTGGGCTCTCTGCTCAGCAGGGAGCCTGCTTCTCTCCCTCTCTGCCTGCCTCTCTGCCAACTTGTGATCTCTGTCTGTCAAATGAATAAATAAAATCTTTAAAAAAAAAAATTCATTTCTGCACATTCTAATGTTTCTATTTTTCTGAAAACTCTTTTTTCTGTAATCTAGGAGACTAGATTATAACTCATAGAGCCCATATAAAATGAGAAGTTTGTATTAGACTCAAAAGATCTAAATAAATGGTATTTATACATAGAAACCAAAGGATATTTTGCATTAGGTTCATCTGTCAAAATACAATATATTGTATTATACTAAGTGAAATAAGTCAATCAGAGAAAGACAATTATTATATGATCTCACCGATATGAGGAATTTGAGAAACAAGACAGAGGATCACAGGGGAAGGGAGGGAAAAATGAAAAAAGATGAAACCAGCGAGGGAGACTCTTAATCTCAGGAAACAAACTAAGGGTTGCTGGGGGTGAGGGGGCACGGGTGGTGGGAGGAATGGGGTGGCTTGGTGAGGGATATTGGGGAGGGTATGTGCTATATGGTGAGCGCTGTGAATTGACTAAGACTGATAATCACAGACCTGTACCCCTGAAACATTAATACATTATATGTTAATTTTTTAAAAAACCATATATTTACAAAAATAAAAAAGAACCATTAAATAAATTTAATATTATCAAATAAGCTTACAGTCAGTGGAGCATGCAACTATCAATCTTAGGGTTTTGAGTTTGAGCCCCATGTTGGGTAGAAATTACTTAAAAAAATAAAAAAGTCTTTGAAAATAATTTAAGTTAAGGGGGCGCCTGGGTGGCTCAGTGTGTTAAGCTGCTGCCTTCGGCTCAGGTCATGATCTCAGGGTCCTGGGATCGAGTCCCACATCCGGCTCTCAGCTCAGTAGGGAGCCTGCTTCCCTCTCCCTCTCTCTGCCAAATAAATAAATAAAACCTTGAAAAAAAAATTTAAGTTAAATAAAACAGGCTTAACATAATCTCTATCACAAATGATGACAAGTCACAAACATCGCTATTTTAATTCATCAGATAATACAATAAATTAGAAAATGATAGAGGCTCTGTCAGCTCACAAGGAAGGTTAGGGATAAAACAAAATCTTAGAAGGAATAAGTTAAAAACTTAGAGATTCCAGGAAAGAGAAAAAAGAGACCTAGTAAGACCCAAAACAAATTTCCGGAGCAAGAAATTTAAATTATGCTTTGAATAACAGACAAAAGGTGACAAAACTTGTTTACCTTTGCCCAGGTGTGACGTGATTCTCCGCTGGAACAGCTGAGGCCGTGAAGACCTTTGTTTCAGAGAGCTGTTTGGAAAGTAATAAAAAAAAAAAGACTTTGCTTTTATTTTACAGAACATGAAACTAAAAATGTATCAAATTTCTGACAATTTTCCATCAATGGTACTCTTATTACACTTCACCCAAAAAGTAGTCTAAGAGAAAGAAAATACATTAAGTGATGATGACAAGTAATATTGTTCAGGTGAAGGTAATTTTAGATTGGCAAACCCATAAAAAAGATTTCACATCAGGGAAAGAATGAAGTCAAGTCAGAGCAGGGTTCTATTTGACATTACACAAAATGAGAAAACAAAATGACATTATACAAAACGACATACGCAAAAAAAACCACCACAAATGCCCAACGTTTGGAAGGGCAAAAAAACCCTGACATTTTCTTTCCCCCAAAACAGACGGTTTTAGTATTTTTGCTATTAGTAAATCTGTATTTCTTTTTTTTATTAAGTCATAGGTTTCCATTTTTATATAGAAACAACTCTGTTGAGGTTATACCACATTCAATAATCAGATAATGCTCAAACCGAATAACTTAAGTTTTGTCATATGAATATGTCCATGAAATCACCACAAAATCAAGACAATGAACATAGTACCCCAAAAGTTTGCTCCTGTCCCTATGTAAGCAATCCCTCCTACTATTTACCTTAGCAACCACCAATGTGTTTTCTGTCACCAGAGATGAGTGTTTTAATTTCTAGAATTTTAAGTGGAATTTTAAAATATGCAGGTTATTTTTTGGTCTGGCTTTCTTCAGCGAATACAATTATTTTAAATTTATACATATTGTCTAAATGCCCTTTTAAGTATTAAGGACCCCAGAATAAAATTTTTTGTAAGTTCAACTCACATTATTGAAAGGTAGGCTCCTCTCACATTTTCAAAGTGTGAGCTTTCAAAGGCTGAAAAATGATGACCTAATGAGATTATGTGAGAAACTGCAGAAAATCTTTCAAAAACTGCTGTAATACTTATCAACTCTAACAGTCTCAGAACTCTGAAACACTGTATAATAATCAGGTTGCCTCACATATTAATATTCTGGCAGGGGCAGAGTAGACAGTAGGTGTCTCTTTTCTATAAAAAACAAATAAAAGGGGTACCTGGGTGGCTCAGTCGGTTAACTGGCTGCCTTTGATTCAGGTCATGATCCCAGGGTCCCAGGATTGAGCCCCACGTCAGGCTCCCTGCTCAGGGAGAGCCTGTTTCTCCCTCTCCCTTTGCCTGCCTCTCTGCCTACTTGTGTTCTGTCAAATAAATAAACAAAATCTTAAACATAAATAAATAAATAAAAATTAAAAGTGCTGAATAGGAGTTACACTGCACCTGTTCCATGGTGGTATCTTAAAGAGTCCCCAAGGAATTCATTTTTGCCTTAACTCTATTTAATACATAAGATTCTATAAGACACAGAGAAAAGCAATAAAGGAGTAACTGTGAAAAGCAAAGCCACAAAAATAGTAAACAGTTCAAAGCAAATGAGAGAACCACATTAACCACTGACATCCTATTTAACCTTGGTAGAATACAAAAAATTAGTTTCCTCCTTCTCTATTTTCTAAAAAAAGGAGAGGGGCAACTACTGGCTCAGCCAGTAAATCATATGATTCTTGATTCAAGCCTCACGTGGGTGCAGAAGCTACTTAAAAATAAAATCTTTTTTTAAAAGTATGTAAAAAGTAAGCAATCTCAGATTTCAAGAGACACAAGCTGTATTTTAGAATTTGTGAAAAGAAAAAAAAAATCAAAAGAAAATACATAAAAATTATTTAAAGTGGCTGCAACCTGGCTGGCTCAGTTAGTAGAGCATGCAACTCTTTGATCTTGGGTTTGCAGGTTTAAGCACTATGCTAAATGCAGAAATTACTTAAAGGGAAAAAATGGAGTAGGGAAGGAAGGGTTAACAGGTATTGTTGTTTTGGGTTATTCTTAGAGATTTACTTATTTATTCAAAAGAGAGAAAGTGAGTGTGGCAGGGAGGGAGAATCTCAAGTAGACACCTGCTGAATGTGGAGCCCAACATGGAACCTGACCTCACCACCCCGAGATCATGACCTGAGCTGAAAACAAGAGTTGGACCCTTAATTCAGACTGATCCCCCAGGTACTCCAACAGTTATTGTTCTAAGTTCTTTTTTTTTTTTAAGATTTATTTATTTATTTGACAAGAGAGAAATCACAAGTAGATTGAGAGGCAGGCGAGAGAGAGAGAGGGAAGCGGGCTCCCTGCTGAGCAGAGAGCCCGATGTGGAACTTGATCCCAGGACCCTGAGATCATGACCTGAGCCGAAGGCAGCAGCTTAACCCACTGAGCCACCCAGGCGCCCCTATTGTTCTAAGTTCTACATGGAATTTTCTATTTTTGCCTTAGATTACTCATGTTTCAATCACCATTATTTTATATCAGGAAAGTTTTAAATTTTTGGATACTTTGAGAAAAGATATCCAAATTTCCTATGCTAATTCTGATCATTAATTACAAATTATACTGTGACATAATATGGACTCTCCAGAATATTAATCTCTATGTGCGTACGTTTGAACTGCTTGTTAACAACATTCACTGGAAGACCTCATCTAACCCACAGAACAACTAATGGAAAGTCAGACAGGATAACTGTTATGATATTCATTACACTGGGCGGAAAAGAGAAGGCTCAATAAGGAAAGATGCATCACTCAAAGTCAACAGGTCAGTTCAGTCAGAATTTGAATACAGGCCTTTTTTCCTTTTTTTAAGATTTTATTTATTTATTTTTAAAATATTTTATTTATTTATTTGACAAAGAGAGATCGCAAGTAGGCAGAGAGGCAGGCAGACAGAGAGAGAAGGAAGCAAGCTCCCCGCTGAGCAGAGAGCCCGATGCGGGGCTCGATCCCAGGACCCTAGGATCACAACCTGAGCCGAAGGCAGAGACTTTAACCCATTGAGCCACCCAGGCACCCCTATTTTTATTTATTTGAGAGGGAGAAAGAGGAGAGCACAGGGGAGGGGGGAGGGAAAGGTAAACTCCCGCTGAGCAGGAAGCCCAACGAGCTGTTCATTACTAGGATGCTAGGATTTTGACATGAGTCAAAGGCAGCCACTTAACCAACTCAGCACCCAGGCACCCCATGGCCTTTTGCATTCTGATCCCCTGCTCATCTTCTAACCTGCCTGCCTGCTGACCCATACAGGAGCCAAAAAGATCTAAAGCTTCTAGCACTGAAAATATTTCTTCCTCCCAAACAAACACTTGGCAAAAATTCTAGTAACAAAGACACTGAAAAGTTGAACAGCTCTGTTTCAAGTAAGATGAAGTTCCCACAGCTGCTCACTCTATCTTCCTTCGTCACTGGTACCCATCCTTCCACTGATTCAAGTAAGCATCTACCTAGTCCATCATCCTCCTATTACCAGTACTACAGAGCCTGATGACATCATACCCCAAAGATTTATGGTTAATATATGGCAGAAGTGAATACATACCTTAAATCTCAATCAAATGAGCACCTCTATTGTCTCGCTTCCTCATACTCAACCCAGTCTGCTCACTAACAAACCAGATACAATACTGCTTTGCAGCAGAAAAGGGGTGGCATACTGTAGGTCATTTCTTTAAGAATGTACTTGTAGGGGTGCCCGGGTGTCTCAGTCTATTAAGCATTGACTTTGGCTCAGGTCATAAATTCACGGTCCTGGGAGTTTGCCTGTCTCTCTCCCTCTGTCCCTCTCCGTTTGTGTTGTCTCTCTCACTCAAATAAAATCTTTAAAGTATATATATTCTTATAAAATAATAAATAAAAATATACCTGTTAAAACGGTAGGGGAGGGCAGGAAATTTTTCTCAGGAAAAAAATTTTCAAAGTCGGGGTCATTTCATGATATTAAAGGTCAATATTGGGGGCACCTGGCTGGCTTTGTCAGTAGAGCATGCAACTCTTGGGTCTTGGGTTCGTGAGTTTGAGCCTCATACTGGATGCAGAAATTACTTAAAAATGAATAAATTTAAAACCCATTACTTAAATAAATAAAGGCCAAACACTTATAATCTCTTTATTCTCACCCACACAATGTTTGCTCTCGATGATGTACATATACCTGTTCTGGAACTTGAGAGTCAAACAGAAAATTGGTACAAAACATAAAATATAGGGCTACTTGTTCAGTTATATTTTCTTAAGTTAAATTCTTTTTTAACCAAATAATATCTTATGCTGGGACCAGAGTTACAGATCAACACTACCAGAACTAAAGTAGTACACTAAAAAATGTCTATGGAATAAACAAATATAACAAGAATCTAGTTTTAAGAAGAAGGGGTTGGGACCTAGAACCAGAATCACTTATTCAGGTTAATTTCAGCTGTGACCCAAACACCATCTCCATTAAAAAAAACACTATAAAAAATAAAAGGTCAGGGCAACACCATCAGTTGATTATCAGAACGAAGAAGGGATGCCTGGGTGGCTCAGGTGGCTAAGCATCTGACTTTGGCTCAGGTCATGATCTCAGGTTCTGGGATCAAGTCCCACATCTGGCTCCGTGTTCAGCAAGGACCTTGCTTCTCCCTCTCCCTCTGTGCCTCACCCTGCTTGAGCACTTTCTCTCACTCTCAGATAATAAAATCATAAAAAATTTTTAAAAAATTATTTTTAATTTAAAACTTTTTAAAAAGAACAAACAAAACAGAAAATAAGTGAAAAAATGATTTCAATCCGTTTTACTACTGGTCATTTTTAAATGGGTGCTTTAGATTTTTTTTTTTTTTTTTTTTTTTTAATTTGACAGAGACACAGCAAGAGAGGGATAGGGGGATTGCAAGGGGAGAAGCATGCCTCCCATGGAGCAGGGCACCTGATATGGGGCTTAAACCCAGGACCCTGAGATCATGAGCTAAGCCAAAGTCAGCAGCTTAACAGCAGAGCCACCAGGCACTCCAAAGTGGATGCTTTAAAACCAAGTTTCTTAAAAATCTCAAAACCCCAACTTCCTTCTGAGAAGCATTTGCTAAAAAAAAACATGATCATCACAGATATCCAAAAAGGAACCATGAACAACTATAGGTCTCCAGCTTTCTTCAAGGAATGTATACCCCTATCAAAAACCAAAAGGAAGACAAATCTAATCTGATGCTAAATACTTACATCTTCAGTCCAGTCGTCTGTTGTCCACTCTTCCACAGAATTCTTCCAGGTTCCTGTTGACAATAATCACAGTTTACATCACAAAGCCAAATACTATCTTACTCCAAATAATTCTTGGTTGTATACTGCACAAGATGTGTCATGTATCTCATGAATTTAGTTTACAATCCAAGAAATATGAAGCTATTCTCAATAAAATGTCATGTTGTCAAATACCAACTTAGCTAGCTACTATGCACATAAACTCAAATCAATTTCTCAAACTTATTTTGCATCAGTGTAAATCATATTCAAGCAATTCTGCCATGAGTAAGAAAGTATGAACACAGCACAAGTACAATGAGATCCTTATGATATATAAAATTTAAAACAGAACAAAGTTAATTATGAAGCTGGTCTGCTTTGGACCCTAATTTCATGTTGATTACTGAATTCATAGATACCTCCTTTTTGTAAGGTATTTGTTCCATTCTATGATTTCCTAACAGTCAGTCCTGCTGACATGAAGTACAGTGCTATAACTCCTGCCTGGGTACAGATAATCTGCTCAAACAACTGTTACAGAACAAACAGCTACCAAATTATTAAGCGTTTTAAGAAGAAAGCACTTGTGGGGGCACCTGGGTGGCTCAGTCAGTTAAGTGTCTTTTGGCTTGGGTCATGATCCCAGATGGAGTTCTGGGATCAAGCCTGAAGTCAGGCTCCCTCTTCAGCGAGAGTCTGTTTCTCCCTCCCTCTCTGTCCCTTCCTCTGCTCTTCTCTCTCTCTCTCTCTCGCTCACTCACTCTCAAATTAATAAAATCCCTTTTGAAAAATTTTTTTGAAAAAAAAAAAGCATTTGTGTCCAGAAATACTGACTTCAGTATTCAGGGATCCTATAGGAGTACAGGTCCATTATTTTTAACTACACATGCAAATACACACCCAGAGGAAAAGAAAAAAATTTAAGATTTTATTTATTTATTTGTCAGAGAGAGAGCGAGCGAGCCAGAGTGCACAAGCAGGCAGAGGCAGAGAGATAAGCAGTCTCCCCGCTGAGCAAGGAGACTGATGTGGGACTTGATCCTAGGACCCTGGGATCATGACCTGAGCTGAAGGCAGCAGCTTAACCAACTGAGCCACCCAGGCGTCCCGAGAAAATGGTTTTTAAAAGAAAATATACTAAGATATCAACTATAACTACAACCAGGAAGACTGTGGATGTTTTCATTCCTTCCAAGCGGAAGAAATGAGCTGAGCATCTGACCTATAATGAGGTCTGTGTGTGGAGAGGACAAAGGGAAGAGAAGAAAGGAAACACTCTTGAGAAAAAAGGGCAGGTAACCAGAGCTAATCTCCTTGGAATGAAGTCAATAACCTAATAACCAAATGCCTCATAAATAGATGGTTATTACCTAGGAAAAGAGTCCATCTCATTGGAATGCTTCTGATTGGATGTCCCTAGTTTAGGACTGGTTATGGCAAACATAGAATTGATGAATGTATGCAGTATGGCTCCCTATAAAATATCACCTAAGATACACTTCTACCTGGAAGATTTTTCAAACCTGAAAATAATTCACTGTTGTGAGAAACCTACACACCTCACTGACAGACTTCATCTATTATTGTGGATCATAGAGCATATATACTATAAGAAGGAAGAATGTGGATACAGGTACTCATTGTTCTTCTGTGCCTCTCAACTGCATGTATCCTCGAAATATCTGTAAAGATTCAGAGAGAAAGATCTGAACTGACAATCTGATCCTTTGCACTGGTTCATTCATCATACCTTTTAATGATTTCCATAATTTCTCCATAAATAACGTGAAACAAATATGAATTTACATCGTCTAACAACATCTTGCTGCATTAAAATATTTTTCTAAACTAGAAAAAAGTTATAGTTTAAGTGAAAAAACAAAAGGTGCAATTAGTCCCCGTCTGAAATCAGTACTGAAATCTTGTTCTCTAAGACCTCTGCACAGGCTTCGTAGAGATCTCCCTGTACACAAAACTAAATAAATCTAAGGCAAGCCATCTACCTATTCTCCATTCTTATATTCCTTCTACAATGTGCCTTTCTTCTGGGTACTAATAATACATAATCTCCAATTTTTTAATACATCAAGACTTCTCTAAGTAAATGTATAGTTTTAAAAGGACACAATTAATTTAAAGGATGACCACTACACAGTGTTCTTGATGCCACCTTCATCCAACCTACTACATGATCATGCTGTCAAATTCATCATAGGAGACAGTATTCTAAAGATTAATAAATTTTATGAAAAGCTGAGGCTCAACCTGAGCAGTTCTAGGAACATCCTAAGCAAGAAACAGAAAACAGGAGCACCTACCTATCTCAGTCAGTAGATGATGGGACTCTAGATCTTGGGGTTGTAAGTTCAAGCCCCACCCTGGATATAGAGATTACTTAAAAATAAAATCTTAGGGGCACCTGGGTGGTTCATTTGGTTAATTGGCTGCCTTCAACTCAGGTCATGGCCCCAGAGTCCTGGGATCAAGCCCCACATCAGGCTCCTTGCTCATCAGGGAGCCTGCTTCTCCCCTGCCTGCCATTCCTTGTGCTTGCTCTCTCTCTTTTTCTCTCACTCACTCTGTCAAATAAAACAATAAAATCTTAAAAATAAATAAATAAAAATAAAATCTTGGGGGAAAAAAATCTTGAAAGTTGGAAAATAGCCAGAAAGGTATGCATAAAGAAGGGATACTCCAAAGGAGAAAAACAATGATGAAGAATTAAAAAGCCCTCTACAGGGGTGCCTGGGTGGCTCAGTGGGTTAAGCCGCTGCCTTCGGCTCAGGTCATGATGCCAGGGTCCTGGGATCGAGCCCCGCATCGGGCTCTCTGCTCAGCCGGGAGCCTGCTTCCTCCTCTCTCTATAAAATATTAAAGTATCCTAAAGTTTACAATGTATTTTTTCAAAAAAATTTTATGTTGTGGTAAAATACTCATAAAATTTACTATTGTGATCATTTTTATATGTACTCAGTAGTATTACGTTAAAGCACACTTTCATATACATGATGTAGAGAGACTGGCCTAACACTTAAGAGATAGGGGTATTTTGAAAACAATTAAAACACAAATTTAGACATAGAGAATACAGTCAGAACCTAAGTACATTTAATAAATGGCAGAAAACCACGTACGTAGTCACAAGCAGAAGCACAACATGGTAAAGTGCTATGTCAGGCAACACAGGGCATACACCTTATCAGAATCAGGGCCAAATGCTGCAGTACCCACTCTAAATACGATACATAGTATAAAAATTATGAGAACATTACATATAGGTGAATTTAAGTTCTAGCCCTAATCCTACTGTAAAATATTAGAATTTTATACTGAAACTTTGGTCCCCATTATAGAACTATAAACCTATACCTCAAACTACAGGAAAACATCAGGAACATTATTTATTTTCAGCTTTATTTATTTATTTATTTATTTGACAGAGAGAGAGATAACAAGCAGGCAGAGAGGCAGGCAGAGAGAGAGAGAGAGAGGAGGAAGCAGGCTCCCTGCTGAGCAGAGAGCCTGATGTGGGACTCGATCCCAGGACCCTGAGATCATGACCTGAGCCGAAGGCAGAGGCCTTAACCCACTGAGCCACCCAGGTGCCCCTTATTTTCAGCTTTTAACAATAAATTTGAGGTGCATGCATTAGGTTCAACCCAACTATCAAAAGCACATATAAGGAAGTGACATAGGAAAAAGGAAAACAATGAGTCAAAGACCTATGGTGTCCTGATGGCCAATCTGTAAAACACTTCTGTAATCAAAAGTTGATATTTAATCAAGCAGTCGTAAAAATAGTTTTTACAATTATTCACGTGATGAAATTTTCTTAGCTAGCCTTGATTAAAATGGAAAATATTATAAGCATTTTAGAAGTTTTTTTTTAGTAAGCTCTGTGCCCAACATGCTGCTTAAAGCCGACCCCAAAATCAAAAGTCACAGGCCCTATGGACTAAGCCAGCTAGGCCCCTCCTTTTCAGAAGTTTCATAACTCAGGGAAATTTTTTAATTTAAACAACCATACCTTTGAGTCCATAAGGATTTTTGTTTGGCAGATCCTGAGCTACATTATGAACATCTGATGCCAGTTCTGCAAATGTACAAGGGAAGGTCTTAACATATTAAAAAAAGTATTCATCAAAAGAGAAACTGGTCAGCAACTTAGAGAAAGCCAAGTATCAAAGTTAAGTCCATACTGTGCATCAGAGAAGAAAACTTCCTGCAATCCATAAAGTTACAGGCCCTGTGACTCAAGTATAAATCCTATTAGCCAGATGGCCTTTGAACATTCAATTGCATCAACTACCCTTGTTCACCAAACTCCCTTCCCACTTGTCAAGAGCATTCCAACGTTTAGCAAGTTATACTTAGGATGTTTACATTTAATAAACTAGCATTCTGACTACCCTTTAGTCTATTTTGGTTAATGGATGTCTGCTCTAAGGAATGGATCTATTATCCTGTCAAAGTCAGGTTTCTGAGCCTATAATTATAGCTGAGGGCCAGACTTAGCACTCTCGTTTCCAACAAGACAATGCCACTCTATGATGCCCCTAGAGAAACAGCCAAGCTCTATCAACAGAATCCTTTAACTGTATTCTGCATTAAACACATTTGCTTATTTTTTAGCAAGGAATCAGCTACCCTAAATGAGAATGAGGGGAAGGGAGGGGAAGAGATAGAGGCAAGGCAAAAGGGAGAAGAACAGGAAGCAGAATGAGAAAAAAGAAAAGTTAACAGTTAATCAACTACTTCAACATTCTCTTAACACCTGATTTCAAAATCAGTAAGGGTTATGAATAAAGCTACTTTACATTCTGTGCAGGTTTTTGTGTGGCTATGTTTTCATTCCTCTTCAATAAAAAACAAAGGTTGGGACTGGAAGACTATTGTGAATATATGCTTTCATACCAGGAATGTATGAGTTCCAGTTATTCTGCCACCTTCACTAATACCTGGTAGCGTTAGTTTCCTTCCATAGCCATTTATTGTTTTAGATTTTTTTTAAAGAGTATTTATTTGACACAAAGAGGGAGAGAAAGAGAAACAAGCAGGCAGAGCAACAGGCAGAGGAAGAGGGAGAAAGAGGCTCCCCGAACAGAAGGAGGCCCAATCCCAGGGCTCCATCCCAGGACTCTAGGATCCTGACCTGAGCTGAAGGTAGCCACTTAACCTAATGAGCTACCCAGGTGCCCCTAGATTTTTTTTTTTTTTAAAGTAACCTCTACAGCAAACATAAAGCATGAACCTATAACTCCAAGATGTTCGCATGTTCTACTGATTAAGCCCATCAGGCACACCTCTAAAGCCATTTTTATTAATGAAAAATGGCCACCTATTATGTTTTAATTTGATTTCTCCTACAACCAATGACAATGAGCACATTTTTATCTTCCTCTCTGAAGTATCTGTTCAAACTTTTTGCTCATTTTTTAAATAACTTTATTTTAAAATAACTACATTCACTAGAAGTTATCCATCAACCTAATGATTACATGCCCCATAATTAATAGCAAAACAACAATTAAAAAAAAAAAAAAGGCACAGGGGCACCTGGATGGCTCAGTCGGTTAAGCATCTATCTGCCTTCGGTTCAGGTCATGATCCCAGGGTCCTAGAGTCCCACGTCAGGATCCCTGCTCAGCGGGGAATCTGTTTCTCCCTCTTGCCTACTGTTCCACCTGCTTGTACCCTCTCTATCAAATAAATTAAAACAAAACAAAACAAAAACTGGCATAGATACAAAGTGTGTGTATGATTCTAGGTCATCTTTTTATTTTGGTAAAATACACTTAAGGGGCGCCTGGGTGGCTCAATGGGTTAAAGCCTCTGCCTTCCACTCACGTCATGATCTCAGGGTCCTGGGATCGAGCCCGGCATCGGGCTCTCTGCTCTGCGGAGAGCCTGCTTCCCTCCCCCCACCGCCCCCCGCCCCCTGCCCGCCTCCCTGCCTACTTGTGATCTCTGTCAAATAAATAAAGAAAAATCTTAAAAAAAAAAAAAAAAAACTTGAAAGAGACATTCCCCCCACCAAAAAACCTTACCACATTAACCCATCTTAGTAGAACTCATTACCATTAAGTTTATTCACAATGTTATACAAACCAACACCACTATCCATTTCCACAACTTTTTCATTTTTTGTTCATTTTTAATTGCTCTTTTATCGGGCTGCTTGTTTTCTTATGAGTTAAGAATTCTTTTTATATTCTGTGTACAAATCCCTTTTCAAATGGGGGTTTGGAGGTGCCTGGCTGGCTCAGTCAGTAAAGCATGTGACTCTTTTTTTTTTTTTTTTTTTTTTTTTTTTTTTTAAAGATTTTATTTATTTATTTGAAAGACGGAGATCACAAGTAGGCAGAGAGGCAGGCAGAGAGAGAGAGAGAGGGAAGCAGGCTTCCTGCGGAGCAGGGAGCCCGATGCGGGGCTCGATCCCAGGACCCTGAGATCATGACCCGAGCCAAAGGCAGCAGCCCAAACCACTGAGCCACCCAGGCGCCCCAAGCATGTGACTCTTGATCTCTGTGTTGCAGGTTCAGACCCCAGGTTGGGTGGAAAGATTATTTAAAAATAAAATACAAAAAATGGGAGTTTTATATATTTCCTCCTAAACTATGCCTTGTCCTTTCATCTTATTTTCTTCTCAAGAACCAAGTTTTTCTTTCATAACTTGTGCTTCTTGTGTCCTATGTAAGAAATCTTGCCTAACCCAGGGTGACCTGAGAATTGCCCCTGTATTTTCTTCGGAAGTTGTCCTTTCCAGTTTCACATTTAGAACTATTACCTACTTGATTTATTTTTTTGTGTGTAGGACAGTATAATACATACCACTAAACTGCCTTGAAACTATTGTTCTAAATCAATTCATTAGCCATCTATCTGTTGGTTTATTCTAGATATGCTATTACATAATTGATCAGCCTCAATGCTTTGCCAAATCCACAGATCATTGTAGCTTTGGATTAACTTTTTAAGGGGCACCTGGATGGCTCAATGGGTTGAGCTTCCAACTCTTGGTTTCGGCTCAGGTCATCATTTCAGGGTCATAAGAGAGAGCCCATGTTGGGTTCCATGCTGCATAAGGAGCCTACTTAAGATTCTATCTCCCCACCCCCACCCCCCAAAAAAGATTCTATCTCTTCCTCTGCTCCTCTTCCCCCCAGTCACATAAAGTAACTTTTGAAATCAAGGAGTATGATCTAAGCTTTGCTGTTCTTTTTCAAAATTCTTTGGGCTATACCAGTTTCTGTATTTTTCTATAAAAACTTTATTTTTAAGAACATTTTATTTGTTTGCCAGAGAAAGAGAAAGAATAGAGCGTGTGTGTGCAAGAGCATAAGCAGGGGGGAGTGGCAGACAGAGGGAGAAGCAGGCTCCACGCTAATCAAGGAGTCTGATGCAGGACTCCATCCCCAAATCCTGGGATCATGACCTTAGCTAAAGGCAAAGGCTTAACCAACTGAGCTACTCAGGGATCTCCTCTACAAAAACTTTAAAATCAAGTTGTCCATTTACACTACAAAAGTCTGCGAGGATTTTTTCAAAGACTTTATTTATTTGAGAGAGAGAGCACAAGCAGGAAAGGGGCAGAGAGAAACGGACTCCACACTGGGCAGAGAGCCTAATGTGGGGCTTAATCCCAGGACTCTGGGATCATGATCTGAACCGAAGGTAGATGCCCAACAGACTGAGCCAACCAGGTGCCCCTGCTAAGATTTTTATTAAATTCATACTGCACCCAAATACCACTTTGAGAAAAAATAACTTTTTAATGATATATTGAGTGATCCAGTTCATAAATACTGAGTATCTCTCTCCTTTCTAAGGTCTTGATATTTCTCATTAAGATGCGTAATTCTCAACATACAAATATTACACACACTTTGATTTAATAAAAGTATTTCATGGTTCTGTAATACTATAAACGGTACTTTTTTTCCTTTTTAATTCTCATTTGCAATTGTTCATTGCTAGCAAAGAAACACAGTCTTGATTTTAGGAGTGGTCACACAAGTACATGCATTTGTTCGTCTTCACCTACTTGGGCCCTTTAAAAAGGAGAAATATTATTGCCTATGAAATATATCTCAACAAACCTGACATTTTAAAAAACTAGCAAGAAAAATTTTCACAAGGTGCACTACCACGAATTAATACGACCAGAGCCAGTAAAAACCAAATTTCACAACAGTGAAAGTTGAAATATATAAAAATGGTATATCCTTCCATTTATTTCTTGAAACTTCTGATTATGTATCTTAAACATAAGATTTTACATTTTACATTTTCATAGGTATAAGTCTTATCATCCTGCTTATTATTAGACTTCTTCCTAAGCATTTAATGTTTTTTGAGGCTCATTATTTTTTCCATTTTCTCTTTGTTGATGGTTTATAGAGATATATGTATCTATTGAACTTCTACCTAGTACCTTTTAAAACTTCCTTCTTTTGGGGTGCCTGGGTGACTCAGTCGTTTAGCATCTGCCTTCAGCTCAGGTCAAGATCTCAGGGTCCTGGGATCAAGCCCCGCATCGGGTTCCCTGCTCAGCGGGAAGCCTGCTTCTCCCTCTCCCACTCCCACTGCTTGCGTTCCCTCTCTCGCTGTGTCTCTCGTCAAATAAATAAATAAAAGCTTAAAAAAAAATCCCCTTATTTTAATATTTAACTAGATTTTTATATCACTGCCAGGAATGACAGGTTTTTCCTCTCTTTCCAACCCTTCTGACTTTTTTCATTCCTTACTACAATAACTACAACCTCTAGTATACTGGCATATGGAAACATTAAGAACAGGGGCACCTGAGTAGCTTGGCCATCGTGATCCCAAGGTCCTGGATCGAGCCCTACATCAGGCTCCCTGCTTGGAGGGAAGCCTGCTTCTCCCTCTCCCACGCCCCCTGCCTATGTTCCTGCTCTTGCTATCTCTGTCAAATAAATAAAACCTTTAAAAAAGAAAAAAAAGAAAAAAAAAAGGAACAGTAGAGAAAAAATATTTAACACATCACCATTAACCGTAACACTTGCTTTAAGTTTTGTAGATATCCCCTACCTGATTAAGGAAATTTCCTTGCATTCCAGATTTGCCAGTTTTTTTTTTTTAAATCAGAAAAAAGATGTCGGGTTTTGTCAAATGCTTTTCCTTATTGAAATGATAAGAATGTTTAGCTTTACTCAGTTGAAGCATGAACACAAGGCACCTGGATAGCTCAGGGGGTTAAGCCTCTGCCTTCAGCTCAGGTCATGATCTCAGGTTACTGGAATCCAGTCCCACATCACGCTCTCTGCTCAATGGGGAGCCTGCTTCCCCCTCTCTCTGCCTCCCTCTCTGCCTACTTGGGATCATTCTCTGTCAAATAAATAAAATCTTAAAAAAAAAAAAAAAAAAGTATGAATAAAACATTTTTTTGAGATATAATTCATACAGCATAAAATCCACTCGTTCAAGGTACACAATTGAGAAGCGTTTAGTATATTCACAAGCTGCACAACAATCATGACTATCTATTCCAGAATATTTTCATCACTCCCAAGAAGAAATCTTGAACCCATTAGTAGTCACTCCCCATTTTTCCCAAACATTCCCAACCCTATGCAACCAAAAGTCTACTTCTATTTATCTGCCTGATCTGCATATTTCATACAAAAGAAATCACACAATATAAAATATGTGGTCCTTTATGCCTGGCTTCTTTCACTCAGCATGTCTTTAAGATTCCTCCACATTGCAGTATATATCAGCACTTCATTCCTTCTAACAGTAGAATGAACATTCCATTGTATGGATAATATACCACATTTTACTCATCCATTCACCCACTGAAGGACATTTGTTTTGACATTTTTGACTGCTATGAATTATACTTCTATAAACATCTGTACACAAGGTTTTTACATAAAGCTAGGTCTTCCATTCCCTTGAGTATATATCTAGGAGGTGACTGGTTTTTTAATGTTAAAGAAACTTGACTACCAAAAATACATTTAACATGCCATGAAGTTATTATCCATTTTTATCTTACTGAATGGTTTTCCAGTATTTTGGCTTAAATTTTTACATCTGTAAAAATCTGTGTTGAAGAGAAAGATTAACCTGCAATTTCAAATGTTAGCACAAGATTTATTGACATGAAGTATCTTACAATCTTTTAATATCTGATATTAATTATAATTGTAATTACTATTGTAATTATAATAAAATATAAATTTTATTTATATGCTACATGTTACAATTGTAACTACAATTATAATTAATATCAATATCCCTTTTATCACTCCTATAACCAATTAAGTATGCTTCTTCTCCTTCTGTTGATCAGTCTCAGAGTAAGCTCATCAATTTTACTCATCTTTTCAAATTACCATTTTTATAACGTTTGATGATCCTCTATAATATCTTTGATTTCTAGTTCACTGATTTTGTTTCTGTGGTGGTGGCACAGTCCTATTTTTTTTTACCATGACAGGTATTACACAGAAGTTTGCTTTTATATTATTTATTGAACTATACTTTTATATTTGTGGTTAAAATTAATGAATTGTCAAAACAGATTTTTATAAATCCAAGAGCTAATATATATACGTTACCATGAAAAAAATCCCAGGAGCTCTATTAAATAAACATGCCAATAACCAAGTATTTAGCCATGAATTTCCAAAATGAAACTATCCAAAAACATCAGGCTACAGAAAAAATCTGCAAAAGCAATTGATGCCCAAATTTACCTATCATCCACTACGTTATGTGGCCAAACTTCTAATGGTAATTTTCAGTAACAAGTCCTTATATGTATCTCTGACACAATGAGATTTGAGTGATTTTGTACTGACTTACACAGATTAATTAAAGGCTCAGGATCCCTCAGAGTACAGAAGGAAAAAAAATCAAGTACTTTATGGTCAATGAGATTTTTAAGTGAGACTCTGGAGGTAAGAACCGGCTAATACTCTCAGCGGTAGGACAGCAGCCTGTTTTTTCATTCTCCTCCATGGGCACCACACCTTTGTATGTTAAAGACTCAAACATTAAAAACACATCTTTGACAACAGACACTTACCAGTTCCCTCATCTGCACCATTATGAGTAGCTTCCCAAACTACTGGCTTTGTAACGCACTCATCTACAGATGGAGAATCTGAATAGTCCGCAGGATTAAATGTCCTTGGGTTTGAAAAAAATAAAAAATTAAGGTAATCCAACAATTGCCTAAGTCACAAGGTCAACCATACATCAACTTCCCCCCACATCCAAAAAACACCCTGTCCTTTCTAAAAGCCACCTTAAGAAACTTCAAACTCCTTCTATTTAATTATGGCTATGTCTTCTGGCGATCAGGACACAGATCTTCTGAAAAGCAGTGACTGACTAGGGACCTTCCATAAACTCTTGTATGACGCCCGTATTTCCCTAAATTGCTGCCCTCTGCATCCTAAAACAGATAAGCACAACTATAATTGTATTAGGAAGAATAAGGGCTCTAATGAAAAGCTCCCTTAAAAACTAAGGCCAGGGACGCCTGGGTGGCTCAGTTGGTTAAGCAGCTGCCTTCAGCTCAGGTCATGATCCCAGCGTCCTGGGATCGAGTCCCACATCGGGCTCCTTGCTCAGCAGGGAGCCTGCTTCTCCCTCTGCCTCTGCCTGCCATTCTGTCTGCCTGTGCTCGCTCTCACTCTCTCTCTCTGATAAATAAATAAAATCTTAAAAAAAAAAAAACTAAGGTCAGACTTCAACAGTCTTTTCTTCCCAAGTCAGAAGCAGGATTCTTTTAGTACATCTGAAGAAAATGTTCCATTCAGGGTTTTTATTCCATTAAAATTCTAAACACCCATGATTCAGAAGTCTAACTAAAACCAAATTAATACTATTTCTAAAATTTGAGAACACAATTTAAAATTTTTTTCAGATTTACGGAGATTATCATTAACAAAGAAAAAAAAATCACTAAAGAATATTTTTTAAAGTAAACCACAAAATCTACTAAATAGTCTAAAGCGACTGGGCTGGGCACATAAAGTATGTTAAAGTGTTCCAGCAAGTCTGCACCCTATGTATTCATCCTTCCTTCATCCACAATGACCTCATTCAAGAAACAGAAATGGCAAGAGATATCACGAAGTCAGCAAACACCTCCCCATTCCCCCAAAGCTGCTCTGGAGCTAGGGAAGAGACAAAAGGGTTTGGCTAGAACCAATTCCCTTCCTTTCTTGACTGTCTTATACAGATGGCTTCTGCAGGAAGCTTAAAAACTTTACCTAAGTTTTAGAAGCAGCAAAAGGTAGAAGAATAACCAAAAATTATGAATAAACAACAGATTACACTACCTACGGGGGCGGCGGGGGGGGGGGGGGACTATCACTTTTACATACATAACCATTGCATTATTCAAAGAAAATTACGGATTTATCAACATAACTCTTAGGCAATGGTCTTCAACTAGGGGTGACTGTGCACCTCCCTCCCAAGGAACATCTAACAATATCAGAAGTCATTTTTTGATCATTACAACTTGAGGAAGAGTGCTACTGACCTCTAGTAGGGAGAGGCCAGGGATGCTGCTAAACATCCTATAATATGAAGGATACTGCACCACTTCAACAACCTATTATTAAATCTAAAATGTCAACAGAGCCAAGCACAGAAATTCTGCTCTAAAGTCCACTGTGATACTATTTTATTTGTACTATTTATTCACTTTTTCACTATTTCCTCTTTTTAATACAGAATTAACATCAGACTCACCAGGATAAATAAACTGGGTGCAGGACAGAGGAAGAAAAACATTGGGAGTAATAACTAGAGAGGGTAGTAACTATAAATATAGGATGGCTCAGACTTACCCCATGCCTTGGGTTGAGAATCTTCCTGCCCCTCTCCCTCTTCCACGTCCAAATCCTTAAAAACAAAATAGTACTGTTAAATAGTATTTATGTCCTGCACAATCATAATTCTACCAACTTCATTCTCTTATGCACCCACCCAAACACCACTGTCATTGTACCCAACAGCACCAACATTCCTATCCAGTGCCCCCAATCTGCCGGTCCCTAATGACACAACTATAAACACAGTTACTGATTTTGAAGGACAGAAGGGATTTAATTCTGCTTGTATAGTACTCGTGATATGCAGCAGCTTAACACAGGCAGCTTATATTACTAACTATTCAGGGGTGCCTGAGTGACTCAGTTGGTTAAGCATCCTACTCTTGGTTTCCGCTCAGGTCATAATCTCAGAGTTGTGGGATCAAGCCCCGCATCAGTTCTGTGCTCAGCACAGAGTCAGGTTATCTCTTCCCCGCTGCTCCTCACCCTGCAACCCACCTTCCAGGCTTGCGGATACACACACACACTCTCCCTCAAATATGTAAAATCTTTTAAAAAAAGGAAAAGGACAATTTTATTCAGCAACTCTCCAGTTTTTCTTAATATCCCAAGCTGTGGACTGAAGACATAAATGCAAAAGCTGTAACTATACAACTCTTGGAGAAAATATAGCACAAAAACTTCATGACACTGAATCTGTAATGATTTTTTTTTAAATAGGATACCAAAGATACAGGCAAAACAAACAGACATTAGATTTGTGCATCAAAGACATCTATAGGGCGCCTGGGTGGCTCAGTGGGTTAGGCCTCTGCCTTCCACTCGCTCAGGTCATGATCTCAGCATCCTGGGATCAAGGTCTGCATCAGGCTCTCTGCTCAGCAAGGAGTCTGCTTCTCCCTCTCTCTGCCTGCCTCTCTGCCTACTTGTGATCTCTATTTCAAATAAATAAATAAGAATCTTAAAAAAAAAAAAAAAGACATCTATAGGTGCCCCTGGGTGGCTCAGTCAGTTAAGTCTGCCTTCAGCTCAGGTCACCATCTCAGGGTCCTGGGATGGAGCCCCACATAGGGCTTCCTGCTCAGCAGGGACTCTGCCTCTCCTTCTGCCCCTCCCCACCCCCACTCATACTCCCTACTTCTCTCTCACAAATAAATAAAATCTTCAGGAAAGAAAAAAAAGACACTATATCGGGGTGACAGCTACCTCAGTCAGTAGAGCATACAACTCTCAATCCTGGGATTTTAAGTTAGAGTCCCATGCTGGGTGTACAGATTACTTAAAAATAAAATCTTAAAAAAAAAAAAAAAAAAAAAAAGATAATGAGGTACCTGCGTAGCTCGCTCACTCATATGAACTATACTGTATGTGAATTCTATCTCAAGAAGCTATTATTGCTCTAAAGTTGCCAAGAAAGAAAGCAGGAGAAAAAACACAACTAACTGCTCTTGATAGGTGGACTCATGCATACTCTTTGTAAGAAAAGAAAATTGATTTCAAATTCACACAATGCCAAAAGGCACTTATGGTGGTTAAATATTAAGAAAATAGCGCAAGATCTTAAAGGGGGATGCTGCTCAGAAATTATTAAATAAACCTGGAATTCTTGAGCCAAAAAGCAAGCTGTTCATGAGAAAAAGGAATTTATAAAAGAAACACATAGCCTAGGCAAAAATTCAAGAAATCTTACAAGTACCCTGGAAAAAGTCTGTTATCAACTACATACCTCTGTCAAAAGCTGCACCCAGGGATGCCTGGGTGGCTCAGTTGGTTAAGCAGCTGCCTCCGGCGTCCTGGGATCAAGTCCCACATCGGGCTCCTTGCTCAGCAGGGAGCCTGCTTCTCCCTCTGCCTCTGCCTGCCATTCTGTCTGCCTATGCTCGCTCTCTCTCCCTCTCTCTCTCTGATAAATAAATAAAATCTTAAAAAAAAAAAAAAAAGCTGCACCCAAGTACTGATCACAAACATGCCAAATATCCTAAGTAGATTTTATTTATAAATTTTTTTAAAGATTTTTATTTATTTATTTATTTGACAGACAGGTCACAAGTAGACAGATAGGCAGGCAGAGAGAGAGAGGAGGAAGTAGGCTCCCTGCTGAGCGGAGAGCCCGATGTGGGACTCAATCCCAGGACCCTGAGATCATGACCTGAGCTGAATGAAGGCAGAGGCTTTAACCCACTGAGCCACCCAGGTGCCCCTAAGTAGATTTTAAAAAGTCAAATCCATTATTCCCAGAAATTTTTACAAGATAACAAAACTGTTTTTTTCTATTTACCTGGCTAGTAACACTACCAGTAACATTGTTTTCTGTGTATATATGATTTCCCTACACTGTTATCTGGTACAAACAGCTATTTCTGTCTAATAGCTCATAATAAAGATTCGGGGTCTTTTAATTAAAACAAAAACAAAAATACAAGACTAAAGAATATTATCAAAAAGAATAAACCAATATTAGGATACTTGCTATCTTTTTCCCTAGAGGTCTCTCTAGGGACTCTGTATCACATCTTTGTTGAATGCTCAAGTTTTCAGTTGTTTAATGTTTATGTTTTTTACCCTGGGAGCTTGAACAGAAAAGTTGCTCATTTCCCTTGAAAAAGCCTTAACACAGAAAACAGGCAATCGCCTTTAGTGGAGGCAGAACCTAACTGCAGACATTCCCCACCACCCCAGTACCCAACATGTGTGACCTAAATAAAAGCTAGAAGGGACAGTGATCCTAATCTAAGATGACAGAAAGCAATCCCTTTCCCTCATTCCCGTAAGACTATATGGAGAACTTTGCTAACAGCCAAATGTGCCAGAAACGGTGTCATCCTGAATTTGTTACTGCACACTCTGAGTCACGACATGAAACATCTCTTAGGTCCTGACTAGTTCTAAGGCTTTTTTGTATAGACAAAAATTTCCAAATTTTCATGACTGGTTCAATGATAAATACAGTTGCCATGTTGACTATCAGTTGCCTCCATGCCCAGAGAACTATTCAGCCCATACCAACAGCAGGGCATCTCTGGGGCTTGCCGGACTCAGAGACTTGGGAGTCAAGCAAGTTCTGCCTTTCTGTCCCTAGATTAGAGTATATTCTCAGACAGCAATATGCCTTTCCAAACTTCAAGCAGCATAAACAAGTTAAATGATAATAGCAAAATCTCTCTGGGATTCAGTGAGGAATAGAGCTTAGAATCCACCCTCGTATCACATATATTAGCTTGTCCTTAGCAAAGAAGTCTGATTCTAAATGTGTTATGGAGACACCTGGGTGGCTCAGTCATTTGACCGGCAGACTTGATTTTAGCTCAGGTCATCAGGGTTCTGAGACTGAGCCCCAGCAAAGCTCTGTACTCACAGCAGGGAGTCTCCTTGAGCTTCTCTCTCCCTCTCCCTCTGCGTGCTCCCTGTCCCCATCCCCACCCCCCACACCCTGCTCCCAGCACTCTGTGTTGAGCGCAGAGCCAGACATGAGGCTCAAACCCATGACCCCAGACCATGATCTGAGTGGAAATCAAGACCCACCCAGGCACCACAATTTTTTAAATCATTTAAAAAATAACGAATAAAGGTATTACACTAAATGTTTCAGGAATTAATGGACTCTAAAACTAGTATATAAGGAGTGATTTTTTTCTTAAAGGATACTTAAGAAATACTTCAAACCCTTGGTGCTGCACCCTACCCTGCCACTAGCTGAAGGTATTAGTACAATGAAGAGCCATACCCTAAATGTCATGCATCCTGCTTGGCAGGGACTGACTGGATTCCATCTCCTCCTCCATGAAAAGAGACACCCCCCACTTTGGACTGAGTAAGCTTACCCTTTTGTGATGACAATTTTATTTTTTTTTATTTCACTTAAAATCAATTAATTAACACAGAGTTTATTATTGGTTTCTGAGGGAGAGGTCAGTGATTCATCAATCTTATATAATACCCAGTGCTCGTGACAGAATGTGCCCTTTTTAATGCCTATCACCCCATCCCTCCCCCTACCACCCCTCCAGCAATCTTCAGTTTGTTTCCTATAGTTGTCTCATATGGTCTGTAGCCTTCTCTGATTTGGTATTTTATGTTTCCCTCCCATCCCTTGTGGAGACAATTTTAGAAACTCCCAGGGTGTACCTGGGTGGCTCAGTTGGTTAGGTATCTGCCTTTGGCTCAGGTCATGATCTCAAAGAGTTCTGGGATCAAGTCCCACCTGCAATTCCCACATGCAACTCCCCGCTCAGCAGGGAAGTCTGCTACTCCCTCTCCCTCTGTTCCTCCCCCACCCCTTGCTTGTGCTCTCTCAAATAAATCTTTATGGGGGAAAAAAAAAAAATTCCCCAACTGGAAGATAATTTCTCCTAAGCCCCATTACAGGCAGGGCTGTTCAGGATGGTTCAAGGAAAAACCCCAATTCAAATTAGCTAATGCAAGACAGGCAAAATTAGTTTTATATAACTGGGGTAGTTTGAGGGATAGGCATTCTTGAATCCAGGGATAGAAAACACATATAAAAAAGGATATTTATATAATCTTAGTACTCCCCTCAAAAAATATTCATTAATTACAAAGTGCAGGGTAGTAACTTCAAGGAGAAACTGGGCAGAAGCTACTGTTCTTAAATAAGAAATCAAAACTAACACTAGCAATGGGATAAACCTTTATCATGTGCCCTCTAATGTGATCCACATTTTGTGGTATTCCTGTCAAAAATAAGTAACAGGTTAACTATACTGGCATTAAAATAAAATTTAAAACCACCAAATAACATCAATGTATTCATGAAGCTTCTCAGACTGATATTAAAGGACATTCTACAAGACAGTCCCTATGCTTCAAAAGCATTAACGCCATGAAATAACCAAGATTATTCCAGACTGATGAACTATTTTAGATTGAATGACACTAAAAAGAGACATGAGAGCCAAATACAATGTGTGATACTGGACTGGATCCTAGACCAGAATACCTTTTTGCTATAAGGAACATTACAGGATAACTTTTCAGTAAGGCCTGTAAATTGCATCAATAGTAATTTCCTGTTTTTATCACTGTAAGATACCTCCATGAGAGAGGTTTTTTCCCTCCCTTAGGAGATATACACTAAAATATTAAGGGGTAAAATGGCATTATGTTGGAATTTACATTTAAAGGTTTTGGAAAAGAAAAAAACAAGAAAAATACACACACACACACACACACACACACACACACACAGAAAAACAATGAAAAAAATAGTGAAACATCAAAATTCAGGAAATCTGAGTACCCATTACACAATTCTATCATACTTTATTTCAAGGTAAAATGTTAAAGCTGCACCCTGAGCATTTCTGTGTATATGTCATATTCCAATAAGTAGTTTTTAATTCTGTTAAAAAAAAAAATCCAAGTTGTTTTCCATATTTACATTAGCTGCTCCTTCTACACAGAATATTTCTACCCAGATTTTCACATGGCTTTATTCCTCCTCAGCAACCTCCTCAGGTCACTCAATCTAAAGATGACCCTACTAGATGACAAAGCTGGCTTAGCCGGTAAAGCATAAGATTCCTGATCTAGGAGTTTTGAGTTCAAGCCCCACATTGGGTGTACAGATTTGTTACTAAAAGAAATTAAAAACAAACAGACGTAATAATGAAGACCCCACTTGACAGCTGATCACCAATCATTTTCTTAAGTCAAACACTGATTTTACTTGACTGTCTCTTATCCTTCCCACCCCATATGTAAGGGACCATGCCTTACTCCCAGCATTATCTGCAACAATAAAACAGGTATTTAAGTATTAGTTGTTGTAGCACCAAAGAAATAAGAAACAATTATAAGAACATATTATGAGCAACTATATGCTAACAAACTGGACAATCTGGAAGAAATGGATGCATTCCTAGAGACATATAAACTACCAAAACTAAAACAGGAAGAAATAGAAACCCTGAACAGACCCATAACCAACAAGGAAACTGAAGCAGTAATCAAAAATCTCCCAACAAACAAGAGTACAGGGCCAGCTGGCTTCCCAAGGCAATTCTACCAAACATTTAAAGAAGAATACATAGCTATTCTTCTGAAACTGTTCCCCCGCAAAAACAAACCAGAAATAGAAGGAAAACTTCCCGACTCTTTTTATGAGGCCAGCATTACCTCGATCCCAAAAGCAGACAAAGACCTCACCAAAAAGGATGATTATCACTATCAATTATCAATATCACTGATGAACATGAATGAAAAAATTCTCAACAAAAGGCGCCTGGGTGGCTCAGTGGGGGTTAAGCCTCTGCCTTTGGCTCAGGTCATGATCGAGCCCTACATCGGGCTCTCTGCTCAACAGGGAGCCTGCTTCCCTTCCTCTCTCTCTGCCTGCCTCTCTACTTGTGATCTCTGTCTGTCAAATAAATAAATAAAATCTTAAAAAAAATTCTCAACAAAATACTAGCAAATAGGATCCAAGAGTACATTAAAAGAATTATTAACCACTACAAAGTAGGATTTATTCCTGGGCTACAAGGTTGGTTGAACACCCATAAATCAATCAATATGATACACTACATTAAAGAAGGACAAGAACCGTATGATACTCTGAACAGATGCAGAAAAAGCACTGGACAAAGTACAGCGTTCTTTCTTGATTCAAACTCTTCACAGTGCTGGGATAGAGGATCCATACCTAAATATCATATAAGCCATCTATGAAAAACCCACAGTGAGTATCATTCTCAATGGGGAAAAACTGAGAGCTTTTTCCCTAAGGTCAGGAACATGGCAGGGATGTCCACTATTGCCACTGCTATTCAACAAAGTACTAGAAGTCCTAGCCTCAGCAATCAGACAACAAAAAGAAATAAAAGGCATCCAAATCGGCAAAGCAGAAGTCAAACTCTCACTCACTGCAAATGACATGATACTTTATGTGGAAAACCCAAAAGACTACACCCCAAAATTGCAAGAACTCATACATACAGGAATTGAGTAAAGTGGTAGGATATAAAATCAATGCACAGAAATCAGTACCATTTCTACAGACCCAGCAATGAGACAGCAGAAAGAAAATTAAGGAGCTGACCCCATTTATATTTACACCCAAAATCGTAAGACACCTAGGAATAAATCTAACCAAAGAGGCAAATGATGTGACTCAGAAAACTATAGACTACTCATGAAAGAAACTGAGGAAGACACAAGAAATGGAAAAACATTCCACGCTCATGGACTGGAAGAACAAATATTGTTAAAATATCTATGTTGCCTAGAACTGTCTATACATTTAATGCAATCTCTATCAAAATACCATCAACTTTTTTCACAGAAATGGAACAAATAACCTTAAAATTTGTATGAAACCAGAAAAGACCCCAAAAAGCCACAGGAAGGTTAAAAAAGAAAACCAGAGCTGGTGGCATCACAATTCTAGACTCCAGGCTCTATTACAAAGCTGTAATCATCAAGACGGAATGGTAGTGGCACAAAAACAGACACATAGATCAAGGGAACAGAACAGAGAACCAAGAAATTAATCCTCAACTCTATAGTCAACTAATCTTCAACAAATGAGGAAAGAATATCCAACAGAAAAAAGTCTCTTTAACAAATGGGTGTTGGGAAAATTGGACAACCACATGCAGAAGAATGAAACTGGACCATTTCCTTATACCATACACAAAAATAGACTCAAAATGGATGAAAGACCTAATCTGAGACAGGAATCCATCAAAATCCTTGAGGAGAATGTAGGCAGCAACCTCTTCCACCTGGGCCCTAGCAACTTCTTCCTAAAGACATTGCCAAAGGCAAGGGAAGCAAGGACAAAAATAAACTATTGGGACCGAATCAAGATAAGCTTTTACACAGGGGCGCCTGGGTGGCTCAGTGGGTTAAGCCGCTGCCTTCGGCTCGGGTCATGATCTCAGAGTCCTGGGATCGAGTCCTGCAACGGGCGCTCTGCTCAGCGGAGAGCCTGCTTCCCTCTCTCTCTCTGTCTGGCTGCCTCTCCGTCTACTTGTGATTTCTCTCTGTCAAATTAATAAATAAAATCTTAAAAAAAAAAAAAAAAAAAAGCTTTTGCACAGCAAAGAAAACAGTCAACAAAACCAAAAGACAGGGGCGCCTGGGTGGCTCAGGTCACGGTCCCAGGGTCCTGGGATCAAGACCCACGTAGGGCGCTCTGCTAAGCGGGGAGCCTGCTTCCTCCTCCCTCTCTCTCTGCCTGCCTCTCTGCATCCTTGTGATCTCTGTCCATAAAAACAAACAAACAAACAAAAAAACAAAAGACAATCAACAGAATGGGAGAAGGTATTTGCAAATAACATGTCAGACAAAGGGCTAGTATCCAAAATCTATGAAGAACTTACCAAATTCAACACCCAAGGAACAAATAATCTAATCAAGAAATGGGCAAAAGACATGAACAGACATTTCTGCAAAGAAGACATACAAATGGCCTACAGACACATGAAAAAGCAGTATCACTCAACCATCAGGGAAATACAAATCAAAACCATAATGAAATACCATTTCACATCAGCAAGAATGGCTAAAATTAACAAGTCAGTAAATGGCCCAGTGAGAATGGTTGAAATTAACAAGTCAGTATTAAGCACAGATGTTGTTGGCAAGGATGCGGAGAAAGGAGAACCCTCCTACACTTTGGTGGGAATGCCAGCTGGGGCAGCCACTCTGGGAAACAGTAATGGAGGTTCCTCAAAAAGTTGAAAATAGGGCTAGCCTATGACCCAGCAATTGCACTACTGGGTATTTACCCCAAAGATACAAATACAGTGATTTGAAGAGGCACATGCACCCCAATGTTTATAGCAGCAATGTCCACAACAGCCAAACTATGGAAAGAGCCCAGATGTCCACTGACAAATGAATGGATAAAGATGTGGTGTGTAGGGGAAAAAAAAAAGATGTGGGGTGTGTGTATACACACACACACACACACACACACACACACAGGAGTTCAAGCCCCAAATAGGGCATAGAGCTTACTTTAAAAATAAATGAGTGAACAAAATACATAAATATACTAATACAGACTCCAAAAAATACTGCCTATATATATTATTCCCTATGAAACAATAAATTTCTCTCTACTTATCTCTTGCCTACTTTTCAGAGTGGTTGAAAAAACACATTTTAGTTATTCCCTCATCCTGTGAATATAAATGGCCAATACCAACAAGGAACATTCCTTGAAATGTAGTTCCAGAAGTCCTAGGAACAGTCAGCAGGACTGTCAACCTTTTACCACTGAAAAGCTATTAAAGGGCCTGCTGGTAAACATTACTTGCCGGACATTTCAGTAATTCAGCTTTAACCCAAATCCTTGGCCAAGTTTTTATTTATGTGAGAGAGAGAGAAAGCAGGCTAGCGCACCATGAGCAGGTGAAGGAGCAGAGGGAGAAGCTGACTCCCTGCTAAGCAGGGAGCCCGATGTAGGACTTAATCCCAGGACCCTGAGACCATAACGGTGAGCCAAAGGCAGATGCTTAACCAAATGAGCCACCCAGGTGCCCCTCCAATACCTAAAAATCTTACAAAAACAAAAAACCCACTCTAAAAGAATAATTTTCAAGGAGATCCGAGTCACATCTGGCGGCTCTTCATTTTTGTATAAACATACTATCTAGTGAGGTCAGCTAATATAGCCAAGAACAAAGGCCAAAAAAAAAAAAGTTTGTTTTTTAGGTGGTTTTAGATCTAGCTATTGTGAAAGACTTTGACCAGGAAAATTAAATTTAAATTCTTCTACACACACACTTCATTCACATGGACTGTATTTTTTATTGTTTGCATTCTGTTCTTATTCACTGTTAAATTTACCAACCAATGAGGAAAACTGTATGAATAATCACCAAACAGTCCAAAAAAAAGAACATGAAGATGTGACAGTTATGATTAAGTAAAATTTTATGGTGATTTTACTTGGTCTGTGAAGTTTTGTTTACTTCAGTTTTATCTGCCTAAATAAAACCAAAGTAAATATATCAACTCTACCTCAAGGTAATAAAACTAACCAATCCTACTCCCACATACACTCCCCGCTTTCCAACTCACTGGCTGTTCCCTAGGATGTGTTTTTATAACAATAAATCTGTTCAATTTGTAACAAGAGTCAGCATTCAATCAGCCTTTTATTTTTAAATATGTCCCTAAGCAACCAACCAATCAAGTTTTCAGACTTGATTTTTACTCTCAAAGGACCAAACTAAGGGTTCCAGTGTGCCACAGAGGGAATTCAGTCATGAATATCTGATCATTTCTTTAAGAAGCACATTAATTCCAGGGGAAGCAAATCAAAGATCAAATACTCTGGAAAAGAGAAACTTCTCCCAGATAAGACATCCCAGCTCTTCTGTATTCCTGAAACCTTCAAAGGAATTTCCAATAATCTTCTAATTACAACAGGGTGGTATGGAGTAATCAGACACAAAACATTGGTATTACACTATTTGAGTACCCTGACCCATAAGCATAGTAAAGTTTAGTAGTCAAAAACCTCACTCTGGGGATGCCTAAGTGGCTCAGTAGGCTAAGCGACTGCCTTCGGCTTGGGTCAAGATCCCAGGGTCCTGGGATCGAGTACCACATCGGGCTCCTTGCTCAGCAGGGAGCCTGCTTCTCTCTCTGCCTCTGCCTGCCACTCTGCCTGCTTGTGTACACGTGCTCTCTCTCTGTCTAATAAATAAATAGATACAGAAATAACTTTAAACAAAATAAAACAAACAAAAAAAAAAAACCACCTCATTCTGTTTTTTTTTTGTTCTTCTATATTCCTTCTCTCCCAGGATGGGTACCTCAAGACACTAAAAAAACAGGAGTAGAGATGCCACTTATCTTTCTAACCTCACTGTAACAATGGTAAACTTGGGGCTTACTCCATAAGAACTCATTCCTAAATATATACTATACTAACAAGCAGTTCCAGCTTCTCAAACACAGAATTACAATTTTTACTGATTATTACATGTCACATGATAAAAAACTTGACCCAAAATACTCCACATTTCACATATTAACATGATCTTTGATCTAAGTTCAGGATTTAGTCAGTATCATTCAGGAGAACTTCCAGTCTTACAGTAGATATTTAATACCTACCAGTTAAATTCCACATTTTGTACACAAACCACAGTATTATTTGATGGCCAAATCACCTCTGACCAGTCACCATTTATACAGTCCCAAACATTCTGACACCAAAATGCAAAGACACGGACACTGAAGAAAGTGGCCCAGCACAACTGCTACTTCCTTCCTCCAAAAAGGCTACTGTTTTCTCACAAATAACACAACTCACAAGATACTTCTCTTCAAACTTTTAAACAGAATACAGAAAATCTACTTGTTCTAAGTATCACACTCTTATTCCTCTGATTGTAGAGCAAACATTCAGTGAATGGTATGGAAACAATATAGAGAAAATTTAGTTTTACTTCATTTGCTATAGTTCATACTTACTATGCTATCTTTTCATTCTATCTTACTTTTTACGCTATCAAATTCATAATACAAATTATCCCAAAACTTAGAGATTACCATATTAAATCTATGCTGTTTCATAGTATTTTTAAGCCAATACTATGCAGATAAGGCAAAAATTAAGAAAAAAAAGTTTAATTAGCAATTTGAATTTTTTTTTTTAAGATTTTATTTGAGGGGCGCCTGTGTGGCTCAGTGGTTAAGCCGCTGCCTTCGGCTCAGGTCATGATCCCAGGACCCTGGGATCAAGCCCCGCATCGGGCTCTCTGCTCAGCAGGGAGCCTGCTTCCTCCTCTCTCTCTCTGCCTGCCTCTCTGTCTACTTATGATCTCTGTCAAATAAATAAATAAAATCTAAAAAAAAAAAAAAAAAAAAAAAGATTTTATTGAGAGAGAGAGCACGTGAGTGATGGGAAGGGTAAAGGGAAGGGGAAAAGCAGACTCCCGACTGAGCAGAGAGCCCAATGTGGGGCTCCATCCCAGAATCCTGAGATCATGACCTGAGCCAAAGTCAGATGCTTAACTGACTGAGTCACCTAGGCACCCCAGTAATTTGAAATGTTAGCAAATTTAATCACAAATGTAGATCAGTATTCTAAGGGAGAGCCAAGAAGAAGTCAGCAGAGGAGCTCACAAGTATGGTCAAAATCAAAGAATAAATGCAATGGAGACTTTAAAGAACTGTTTTTAAAGTATACACTTTATGGCATATACTTGTTTTTTAAGTATACCCTTAATATCTGCATACTACCCAACAAACCAAAAATAACTGCAAAGGAAGAGAACAATGAAGTGGGTTTTTTTTTAATTTGTTTGCTTGTTTTTTAAGGTTTATTTATTTCAAGGATGCCTGGGTGGCTCAGTTGGTTAAGTATCTGCCTTCAGCTCTGGTCATGATCCCAGGGTCCTGGGATTGAGTCCTGCATCAGGCTTCCTGCTGAGAGCCTACTTCTCCTTCTGCCTGCTGTGCTCACACTCTCTCTCAAATAAATAAAATCTTTTAAAACAGAGGAGGAGAGCACCTGGGTGGCTCAGTGGCTTAAAGCCTCTGCCTTGGCTCAGGTCCTGATCCTGGGGTCCTGAGATAGAGCCCCACATCGGGCTATCTGCTTCGCGGGGAGCCTGCTTCTCCTCTCTCTCTCTGCCTGCCTCTCTGCCTACTTGTGATCTCTGTCTGTCAAATTAAAAAAATAAATAAATAAATAATCTTTAAAAAGAAAAAGAAAAAGAAAAAAAAAAACAGATTTATTTTGAGAGAGTGAGAGAGAGACAGAGAGCATGCACAGAGGGAAAGGGAAAAGCCAACTCCCTACTGAGAAGGTGTCGGATTCTGGTATTAATCCCAGGACTACTAACCAACTAAACTGCCCAGGCGTGCCCAATGAACTGTTTCTTTCTTTCTTTTTTTTTAAAGATTTTATTTATTTATTTGAAAGAGAGCATGAGTGCGGAGAAGGTCAGAGGGAGAAGCAGACTCCCCAAGGAGCTGGAAGCCCGATGAGGGACTCGATCCTGGAACTCCAGGACCATGACCTGAGCCAAAGGCAGTCGCCCAACCAACTGAGCCACCCAGGCACCCCTCCCAACGAATTGCTTTAAAAGGTTAAACAGACTATAAGAGAGTAAATTAAGATCTTAAAGGACTTACAACTAATCTTCTGGAAAGTGACATATTACATAAAACAAAAGACACATTTATCTCTTAAAGTAACTAACTATTTGTCCTGCACCACTATTAACTTACTATCAAACCATACTAATATTCATAAGCAAAATAATTGTGGTTTTGAGGATGTAGGATACTGAATATTTTACCCCTCTTGCCCTATGCTGGAAGTCAGATTCAAAGCAATTCAAAGAAATCTCCAGAAAGACCACAATCCTTTCAAGAGTGTAATCAAATATACTTAAATATAGGTGTTATAAAATTTTTCAAAAAGTAAATTTTAAAGTTTATTTTTTAAACAGTTTTATGTATTAATTTATTTGAGGTAGAGAGAGAAGCAGAGGGAGAGGAAGAAAGAATCTGAAGCTGACCCTCACTGAGCACAGAGGCTGATCAATGCAGGGCTTGATCCCACCACTGTGAGCCCAGGACCTGAGTCAAAACCGTGAGTCAGACATTTAAACAACTGAGCTACCCAGGTGACCCAGAAAAAGTAAAGTTAAACTGAAAAATCCTACATACAAAACAATTTATTTCTTTGAAAAAGTAAAGTTTAGGGGTGCCTGGGTGGCTCAGTGGCTTAAAGCCTCTGCCTTTGGCTCAGGTCATGATCTCAGGGTCCTGGGATCGAGCCCCACATCAGGCTCTTTGCTCGGCAGGGAGCTTGCTTCCTCCTCTCTCTCTCTCTGCCCGCCTCTCTGCATACTTGTGATCTCTCTGTCAAATAAATAAATAAAATCTTAAAAAAAAAAAAAAAAGTAAAGTTTAATTAAAATCATACATACAAAACAATGGTAACAAATTTTAACTCGGGGCAGCAGGGTCGCTCAGTCAGTTATAGAGATCCAGCCCCATCAGGCTCCACACTGAACATAGCAACTTCTTGGGATACTCTCTCTCCATCTGCACCCCGCTTGTGCTCTCATTCTCTCTCTTTCTCTCTCGAATAAATAAATAAATAAATAAATAAATAAATAAATAACTCCTCTAAGTTAATATGTGGGAGTAGACCAGACTGATTTTCTTTTTTTTAAGTTGAACTTGATTTATAAAAGGTCAGTCTAAGTCCTTTACCACAACTTTACATCTTTCTTAAAAAGGATTAGGTATTAGGGTCCCTGACTGGTTCAGCCAGCAGAGCATGCGGCTCTTGATCTCACAGTTTTAAGTTCAAGGCCCATTTTGGGTGTAGAGATTACTTAAAAAATAAAATCTTAAAAAAGAAAAAAAGGGGGACGCCTGGGTGGCTCAGTTGGTTAAGCAGCTGCCTTTGAATCAGGTCATGATCCCAGCGTCCTGGGATCGAGTCCCACATCGGGCTCCTTGCTCCGCAGGGAACCTGCTTCTCCCTCTGACTCTGCCTTCCACTCTGTCTGCCTGTACTCGCTCTCTCTCTCTCTCTTACAAATAAATAAATAAAATCTTAAAAAAAGGTGGGGGGGCGGCGCCTGGGTGGCTCAGTGGGTTAAGCCTCTGCCTTCGGCTCAGGTCATGATCCCAGGGTCTTGGGATCCAGCCCCACATCGGACTCTCTGTTCAGCACGAAGCCTGCTTCCCCCTCTCTCTCTGCCTACTTGTGATCTCTGTCAAATAAATAAATAAATTAATTAAAAAAAAAAAAAAAGGATGGTGGGATGCCTGGGTGGCTCAGTTAGGTGTCTGCCTTCGGTTCAGGTGGTAATCCCAAGGCCCTGGGATCCAGCCCCATGTTAGGCCCCTTGTTTGACAGGAAGCCTGCTTGTCCCACTCCCACTTCCCTGCTTGTGTTCCCTCTCTTGCTGTCTCTCTTTCTGTCAAATTAAAAAAAAAAAAAAAAGAAAAAGCAAAGGATCAGGTATTGAATTAGGGATTTTAAAGCAAGCCAGTATCATCATTCTATCAGATTTTACTCACTTTGGATCCTTCAATCCAGAGTGTCTAACAACAGTTCCAAGCAGATATGGTTTCAGAGGACTCCCTAATTAAGCCTTTCCATCTTGTCAGAAAGAAAAGCAATTTATGTCTACCTCTAAATACTCAAAAACATAAAAATCAATCAATAAATCTGAGTCCTTGAAGGAAGGAAGAAGGCAAGAAGACAGATAACCAGCCTATTATCCACTGTGACACTCTCCCTTCTTCCCTTCATCTCCCTGAAGAACGTGGCTTCCAGTGACACTTGGGTGGCTCAGTCAGTTAAAGTATCTGCCTTCAGTTCAGGTTATGATCGCAGGGTCCTGGGACTGAGCGACGCATTGGGCTCCTTGCTCCACGAGGAGCCTACTTCTCCCTCTCCTTTCGCCTGTTACTCCCCATGCTTGCGCTCACTCACTGTCAAATAAAAAATAAAATCTTAAAAAAAAAAAAAAAAAAGACTCAGTTCTCTCATCTGTAAAATGAGAATACTACCAGCAGCACAGACAATCCTCAGAAGTTTTACTAGGGGATTAAAGGAAAATACATGTAAATTACAAGTAAAAGGCCTACTACACAATAAAGCACTCAGAGTAAATATCAACTATTATTAATTATTCCACTTTGGTCCAACTCACAAAGAGAAAAACATTCTGTAGATAGGCAACTCTAAAGACTTAGGTAAGGACCACAAAAACAGGCCTAGCTATAGCCCTCAACATTGGAGAGACCAAGCAAGGCCCAATGCTTCCCCTGAGCAAACTAGTCTTGTCACAAAGAAAATAAAAAATGGAATTACACATACTGCAACCCTCATCTTGAATTCCAAGAGAATTCTTTTTAAAATGAAACCATATGGGCATCTGAGTGGCTCAGTCTGTTGGGCGGCCAGCTCTTGATTTCAGCTTGGGGCTGTGGGACTGAGCCCCACATCATGTTCCATGTTCAGCGCTGACTCTGCTAGGGTTCTTTCCCTCTCCTCCTGCCCTACCCCCAGCCTGCTTGCATATGCTCTCACTCAAATAAATAAAGAATTTTTTTAATGAAATTAAATTTTAAAAAATAAAAAATAAACCATAAACACCAATAAGGGATTATGTTCAGAAATCCAGTCAACCTAAAACCTACTGATAAATAAACTCACTAAAAATGGACAACTCATTCATTAACCTAAACACCACCAAAAAAATTAAAAGGAAAACAAACACATCTTTAGACGCAGTGCAATATAGAATACATAACCTCCTCTATGCTCACTTAAAAAACTGAGCTTGAATCAAATCTTTAAAGCTAACTTACATTTACAGTAGATAAGGTGGCTAAAGAAGTAAAATAAATGATACCACAAGAAACAAAAAGATCAATGCATAATGTAAAACATGACATCCTAAAGGAAAAGTAACATTGTTTGGACAACAAATCAACAATAAAGAGAAAAAAAGGGAGGAACAAATAAGTTAGAAGAATATACTTTAGATTAAAGAGAATCAAAATATGTAATGTATAAATATCGTTTCAATCCTGATTCAAAGAAATCCATGAAAAGACATTTTTTCAAATAATCAGGAAAATTTATACATGGGTTAAATGTTAGATGATACCAAAAGTTTACTATGAGTTTTTGAACTGCTATAATAGCATTATGGTTATATATGAAAGTGTCTTACCTTTTTCAGAGGTGCTTACCATAGAAATTAAAGGTAAAGTGATCCAAAAAATCTACTTTAAAGTATTTCTGCAGAGGGTGCCTGGTAGCTCAGTGGGTTAAAGCCTCTGCCTTCAGCTCAGGTCATGATCCCAGGGTCCTGGGATCGGGCCCCACATCAGGCTCTCTGCTTAGCAGGGGGCCTGCTTCCTCCTCTCTCTCTCTCTCTCTCTGCCTCTGCCTACTTGTGATCTCTGTCTATCAAATAAATAAATAAAATCTTTAAAAATATATATATATTTCTGCAGAGAAGGTAGGAAAGAGATCTATAAAACGAACATGGCTGAAATCTTTTTTAAGTGTTGTTAACTAAGAAGGAGGGGACATATGGTTCACCTGACTATTCTCCCCACTTCTCTAAATTTGAAATCGATCATAATTTTAAAAGGCTAGAAAAGGACATTACAATTAAAATTGGTTATATAGGGGCCTGGGTGGCTTAGTTGTCTAGGCCTCTGCCTTTGGCTCAGGTCATAATCTTAGGGTCCTGGTATCTAGCCCTGTATCAGACTCTCTGATCACCAGGGAGCCTGCTTTTCACCCTCTCCTTCTGCCTGCCGCTCCTCCTGCTTGTATACTCACACACTCTCTCCCTCTCTCTGTCAAGTAGGTAATTCTAATATTATCTTGCCTCTGCCTGGCAAATCAGTGCATAGGTTTGCCTTCTCTAATCTCTGAATAATGTTTTACCTTTGGCATTTGTAGTATTTTAGTAAATGATAATTGAATGAATGAACAGCCAATGGAGTCGGTAGTATGCATACTGCCTATGTTCTTTTTTAAATTTTAATTTTAGGTAATTAACATACAGTGCCTGCATTATTTCTATGCTTAATAATATTGCTAGTAAAGGGCGCCTGGGTGGCTCAGCGGGTTAAGCCTCTGCCTTCAGCTCAGGCCATGAGCTCAGGGTCCTGGGATCGAGACCCGTAACTGGCTTTCTGTTCAGCAGGGAGCCTGCTTCCCCCTCAAATAAATAAATAAAATCTTTAAAAATAATAATATTGCTGGTAAAAAAAATTCTGCCACTATGAACTGTTCTGCAGAGAGCAGACACAACTGCATTTAATAATACATCAAAGAGGGGCACCTGGGTGGCTCAGTGGGTTAAGCCTCTGCCTTCAGCTCAGGTCATGATCTCAGGATCCTGGGTTTGAGCCCTGCACCGGGCTCTCTGCTCAGAGGGGAACCTACTTCCTCCTCCCCCTCTGCCTGCCTGTCTGCTTACTTGTTGTGATCTCTCTCTCTCTCTCTCCCTCTCTCTGTCAAATAGGTAAATAAAATCTTTAAAATAATAATAATGATAATAAGAGAGGCGCCTGGCTGGCTTGGTCTGTAGAGCCTGAGACTCCTGTTCTTTGGGGTTGTGCGTTCAAGCCCCACATTAGGTGCAGAGATCACTTAAAAATAAAATCTTAAAAAGAAAAATGAAATAAAATGGATCAAACAGAAAGTTAAGGTAGCTAATCCACTGAACCAAAGCAGGATCTGTATATTACATCTGAGTATCTTGATTTTATGACCCGAGAAAATTCAGTCACAACTCTGAAGTACATGAAATTATATTATTAAAGTGGCTTAATGACATCCCAAATTCATAAATGTTAAAAAATGATCACTAATAAAAAATACTGGGGGATAAGAAAGAGCTAATGAATGGGCAAATACTTTTCATTTTAAAGCCAGTATCATATGGGTAAAACACAACTATTAAAGTCCAACAGCGAAGAATTTAATGACTATTTGACCAGAGCTTCAAGTTTTAAGTTAATCATTAAAAGGCCTTTCTCAGTTTGGGTGAAACCAACCAGTAAGTTTTCTCAAAATTACATAAACCCAAACATTTCATTCATAGCCATCAGTGAACAAATGCAAAGACTGCAGATCAGTTCTTCTCCCAGAACACACTGCCAGGCCTTGATGAAGTATGTACACCAACAGCCTGCCTCCTCCTTCCAATCACAGGCATCTCCTTCCCCCTTATTCTGTCTTACCTCTGCCACGAGCTCGCTTGCCACGGTCTGAAGGCTTGTCCCCTTGACTGCAATCAATACCATTCTCCTCGCCTCTAACTACGGAAGAAAAGAGCACCTCTTGTACATCATTGTGTTTAAGAGCTATCAAAGGCAAGGACAAAAAGGCTATTTTTAAAAAGGCTAAAACTTAACGAGAGGGATCAGAAAACAGTAAAAACAAAACCAAATAAAAGTGACTCAAAATCTGACAGCACATCTCGCTTAATTTGTAGATGAAAATTCTGTAAGGAAATTAAAACTAGGTATCACTTTTTTCTTCCTTCTAGTTGGACTTGCCCTTCCCTAAAGCAAGTTTGCTTCAAAAAACATTTGTTCTGTAGCTATGTGTAATACACAACAAAACTGGCTCACTAGTTAGGTTCAAAGCCTGGAAAGGCCTAGAGCAGCAAAACAGCAATACCAAGGAAATAATGAGTTGCTGAAAAAATTAGTGTGGGAGATAGGTTTTCCTAAGATGCTATCCAGTACATGACAGCAGAGTCTTGTCTTCTCCTCACCCCTACACTGGCATTGACTCCATATAATACCTAAATTCTGAGCACAGCTTGGTCTCCTCATCTCTCTAAGGGCCTAACTGCCACGGCCACTCCATTTAAATTTGCCAAAGTTCTCCCTAAAATCACCATCTTGCTGCCTCTGTTTTTCCCCACAGCATAATTTCCACATATAACATTAAAATATCATATTACTGCAAAACATATTACTTCTTTCTTATTGTCACATCTCATTCTACCTTCATTAAAAGTTTCGGGAAAGCAAAGATTTGTTTTATTCATTGCTCTATTAGAGTACCTGCCACATAGTAGGTACCCAGTAAACATCTGTGGAATAAATAAACTAGCAAAAGTCCCTAAGACAGTATGTCTGCCCAGAAGGTAGTGTATAGGTAATGATGCCAAAATATGGGTCAAATTAAAGGACTGAGAAAAATCTTCCCTATTTGACAATCTCCCTCTTAAGGATTAGTTAATCCTTACCTATTACAATGAGTATCCATTAAGTGGGAAGAATAAACAGCATTATCTATCAGTGAGTAAAATCCTCACTTTAAACTTAGAGGGTAGGGACACCTGGGTGGCTCGGTTGGTTAAGCAGCTGCCTTCGGCTCAGGTCATGATCCCAGCGTCCTGGGATCGAGTCCCACATCGGGCTCCTTGCTCAGCAGGGAGCCTGCTTCTCCCTCTGCCTCTGCCTGCCATTCTGTCTGCCTGTGCTCGCTCTCTGTCCCTCTCTCTCTCTGATAAATAAAATCTTTAAAAATAAAATAAAAAATAAATAAATAAATAAATAAAATAAATAAGATTAGAGGGTATACTTAATACATAACAGAAGGCAGTCTTAAGACACACAATTCACTATCTACACCCCAGGTAAATGCTAATATGAAATTGTATCAGTTACAGTTCTAATAAACTATTCAGTTAGCTCGTTATTAAGTGTTACCTATAATAACAAACACTGCATTGAGGAACTAGATTTATGGGCATTCGTTGCACTACCCTTTCAGTTTTTCAGTGTGCATAAAAATGTTCATAAAAAAATTTTTGAGGAGAAATGTACTTACACTCTCTCCCACGATTGCTACCTCTTCCTTTCCGGTTGTTGTTTCCACGTCCACGATTTATTTCTCTCTCACTTCTCTTCTCTCTATTCTCTTTGTTTTCTGAACTTTCTTTTCCAAAATTCTTCTTCTTTCCCCCTACAGTCTCCCATGAAGTCTACCAAAAACAAGAGTGGCCAGAGTTGTCATTCAAAGTGTATACAATTATCAAGGATATGTGCATATACCTTCTAGACCTAATAACCCATGCCCTGCAGCTCATTTTCCTACCATTTTAATTCTTATCCGTATCTTTCTACTTTCTGATGAAAAAGACAGCAAACCTCTTGCTAAGCTCCTGTTGCCATACACAGCACAAAAGAGTACAGCAACTAACTGAATTAACAACACACTGTATGTTGTTCCACCAGAGCCTTTTCCTATGCTGATTTAAAAATAAAGGTCATTTCCCCAAGAGTATGCCACCTCCACCTAAGCAATTGCCTTAAATCTATAAATAAGTAAGTCAGCTCAAAGAATACAAAATTACATTGAAATGCTTTCCTAAAACCTCAGGAATAACTTGCTCCATTCAGTTAACCAAAGTTAACAATCTAAAAAAATTTAAAGGTAGGCAAATAAATTTGGGTTTGGTTTCGTTTTTTTAAAACTAAGTACCCAAAATTTCAACCACAAAGATGTGTTTCCAGGGCACCTGCATGGCTCAGTCATTAAGCATCTGCCTTCACCTCAGGTCATGATCTCAGGCTCCTGAGATCAACCCCCCGCAAGGCCGGGGGCGGGGGGTGGGGGGGGTCCCTGCTCAGCAGGAAGCCTGCTTCTCCCTCTACTCTGCTTGTGTTCCCTCTCTCGCTGTCAAATAAATAAAAATATTTTTAAAAATAAATAAAAAGACGTGTTTCTAATAAGAAGTCAAAATAACTTATATAACCTCCCTTTGCTGCTTCTCCTCTAATGGTAATTGAAATCAATTTATCATATATAAAATTATATATAAATTGCTGAGAAAAGAACACTTCGTCCTTGTAAAAATAAGTGGTATTAGGATACCAATAAAGTTACATTACTGAGAAATCCCCAAACTGGCACATTTGTTTCTGTTTACTTTGTCATCATCTACCTCATTTCACAAGAGATTTGAAGTGATTCAATACCAAAATAAGAGCAAGAACTATTTTAAGCTTAAAAAAAATCTTAGGAACAAAAGGAAATTTCTAATATTGTATATCCAAATCAACATAAGCACTAGAAACTAATAAACTAAAATTAAAGAAACATTAGCTGAATTACATTCAAAACAGTGGAGGCCAGATTTAGAACACTTTTGTGGCAAGAATTTTTTTGACATCTACAAACCCCTACTGAACCCCTGTATTTAGTTACAGATAAAATCGTAAGATGTGAAAAAAATAAAAATTAAAACAAGTTATTTTCCAACTATAAGCTTTGATCAATATTTTTTAAAAATCAGCAACTGGCAGTTATGCAGAATAATCTGGCATATTCACTTCTGGTGAATACCCATCTAATCTAATCTTCCTACATGTCTACCCGGGAATAATAACCAAATGTTAGTTAGTTCACAGCTTTTAGCCAAGCAACTCTATTAAATTTATAATTGTGCAAGCTTTTATATACAGACAATCATTAGAATGAAGGATGGGGGGATTCTCCAAATGTCTACTTTAAGAGATTATACTCTAAAACATGCACAAAGGGAGCAGTACGTAGCCACTTAGAGCTATCCAGGTGGGGGTGGGTGCCTCAATTGGTGGCTCAATAGGTCAACAATGTGCCGTTAGCTCAGGTCATGATCCTGGGACCCTGGGCCCTGGAATGGAGCCAGCACTGGGCTTCTCCCTCTCTCCTTTTCCCTCTCCTGCTTCTCCCTTCTATTCATGCTCTCACGCATGCATGCATACTCTCTCTCTCAAATAAATAAAATCTTTAGGAAAAAAAAAAAGGTTACCCAGGTGTACACAGAAAGAGATCCACGATGTAAGTATAGCAAGCTAACAACTAACAGTGTATAAAATAGGATTATATTTGTTAGTTCAAAGAAAAGCCCACATATATAGATACTGAAAAAAGGACTAGTTATCTAAATGAGGATGCTGTTTAATTTATCATTCCATACTGGTAGTTGTTTAAGATTTATCTGAGAGACAGATCACACATGCACACAGAGGGAGAGGGAGAAGCAGATGCCCCACCAAGCACAGAGCCCAATGTAGAGCTCGATGCGAGAACCCTGATACCATGACCTGAGTCAAAGACAGATCTGCTCAACTGACTGAGGCACCCAGGCATCCCTCTGCACTGCTTTTTTAATTAGAGAAAACAATAAAGCTTGTTCATTCCAGAGAAATAATTGTATGAACTCAATATGCTTGCTAATATGAATAAACAAGACACCTATGCAAGACAGAATCCTGTCCTCTTAGGTTAATATGACAAAAAGTAAATTCTAGAAGACCTAGAAAAATTACACATAGTAGAGTCAGCACAGGTGAATATGTATACAATTTCCATTGTCTTTTTTTTTTTTAAAGATTTACCTATTTGTGAGAGAGAGCAAGCGCCCACGCAAGCACAAGCAGGATGAACAGCAGAGGGAGAAGCAGACTCCCTGCTAAGCAGGAAGCCTGATGGAGGGGCTCAGTGCCGGAACTCCGGGAAAATGACCTGTCCAAAGACAGATTCTTAACCAACTGAGCCACCCAGGTGGCCCTGTATGTGAAACATTTGAGAAAAACATCTTCGCCCATTTCATTAAGCCAAGGATGGCCACAAGTAAGTCTTGGGCTTGTGAAATCTCCTAAGACTGACAAGAACTTATTTGTGGGGAAAAGTAAGGAGAGCAAACTTAAGGGGCAATTGGTCTAATGCCACTGTAAATGTTAAAGAGAGTATCGCACACATAGCACAACAGTCTGTGAGCATGCACATAAGCTTTCAACATGAACGAAACTTCTGATAACCTTTGTTATCTGTACTTGGCTACCTGTAGAATAGGTCTGAAGAAACTCTGAAAGGAAGAATGGTCCTCCCAAACACTACATTTAGTAATCAGAAAAGTAGCTTTCCAGGCCAACTAATTAAAAATCTACACAACACAAATAAGTTACTCAAAAAAAAAGGTAAATTAATGCAAGAGACTGATATTTCATAATGATTGTCACTCAAAACAGCATTATAATGAAATAAGAGGTTTATCAGTACTTATGATCATGCTGAATGTTTTACTTTGTAACAGTTCCTTGAACAGAGAAAGACAAACTCATTCTTAAAATTATCAGGGACAGGGTAGACTGGGTGGCTCAGTGGGTTAAACCTCTGCCATCAGCTCAGCTAACGATCTCAGGGTTCTGGGATCAAGCCCCGCATCAGGCTCTCTGCTCAGAGGGAGCCTGCTCCCCCACCCCCACCCTGGCTGCCTCTCTGCGTATTTGTAATCTCTCTATCAAATAAATGAATAAAATCTTTCAAAAAAGGAAAAAAATTATCAGGGACAATTCAACCTACCCCCCCCACCAAAGTAATAATTTTGTTTCAGGGGTGCCTGGTCAGGCAACTGTATTTGGATCAGGTCCTGATCCTAGGTTCCTTGGAGTGAACCGTGCATCTGGTTCCCTCTCGGCAGCAGCCTGCTTCTTCCTCTCCGTCTGTCCCTCCCCTGCTTGTCCCTCTCTCTCGTTCCCTCTCTCCCTCAAATAAATAAATAAAATCTTTAAAATAATAGTAATTTTGTTTCAGAAGATCCTGGCACAAAATAAGGTTAGTCAACAGGACAAGATTTGTTTGCTTTCATGGTTTATTTTAAATGTTCTTGCTCTTAGCAACCCTACCTTGTTTATTTTGTCTAGCACCTCCACTCCAATAAACTCTATCCTAGTCAGGGGAAGGTAGGTATTCCTTACAGCTGGTTAGCCATGGCTCCTAGAGACAGCAATCAGGTAGGCAACAAGACAAACACAATGGAAGAATGATCCTAAACAAACCAGAATTTCAAAAGAACTTTCACTCTGGCTCTCCATTTCTACCACAGCCTTCTCATCTCTCAACGAGTATACGCCTTTTGTGTCGGTTATTCGTGCCCTAATTTGCTCTTTTCTGATCTAAGAAGAAGTCAAACTAGATCCAACCTCACTATGTGATTTCCACACTCAGCGTAACCAAAGATATGTTCTTTACCGTTCAACCCAGAACTACCTCCTTTGAATTCAGTCCCAAAGGAGTGTGAGAAGTTAAAACTCAATAAAACACAGAGAACTGGACATTTATTTAAGACTTGAGGGACGCCTGGGTGGCTCAGTTGGTTAAGCAGCTGCCTTCGGCTCAGGTCATGATCCCAGCGTCCTGGGATCGAGTCCCGCATCGGGCTCCTTGCTCGGCAGGGAGTCTGCGTCTCCCTCTGCCTGCCATTCTGTCTGCCTGTGTTCACGCTCTCTCTCTCTCTGACAAATAAATTTTAAAAAATCTTTAAAAAAAAAAAAAAAAAAAAAGACTTGAAAATTCACGGGCACCTGGGTGGCTCAGTGGGTTAAGCCTCTGCCTTCGGCTCAGATCATGATCTCAGGGTCCTGAGATCAAGACCTACATCGGGCTCTCTGCTCGGCAGGTGAGCCTGCTTCACCCCCATTCTCTCCCTGCCTCTCTGCCTGTGATTTCTGTCAAATACATAAATAAAATCTTAAAAAAAAAAAAAAAAAAAGTGGGGGGGGGGGGGCTTGAAAATTCAACACCCTACCAGAGAAAGAATTAAGTTAGCTAAAGGAAAAGACAACACAAAGTAGTATCCTGACTTACCTTAAACATATAAAAAGAAATAGGCCCTCCAAAAACAATTTGGCAATATTTCATTTATTCACAGCGATTACATATATATATAAAATATGTATAAAGGAGGTAGTTTAGGGATGCCTGGGTGGCTCAGTCAGTTAAGTGTTCAACTCTTTTTTTTTTTTTTTAAAGATTTTATTTATTTATTTGACAGAGAGACAGGTGGGGGGTGGGGTGGGGATGGGGGACAGGCTCCCCACTGAGCAGAGAACCTGATACAGGGCTTAATGCTAGGACCCTGAGATCATGACCTTAGTCCAAGGCAGAGGCTTAACCCACTGAACCACCCAAGCACCCCAAGTGTCCAACTCTTTGGCTTGGGTAATTATCTCAGGGTTGTGAGATAGAGCCCTGAGTCAGGTTCTGCATTGGTATGCAGCCTGCTTAAGATTCTGTCTCCCGGGAGGCCTGGGTGGCTCAGTCGGTTAAGCGTCTGCCTTTGGCTCAGGTCGTGATCTCAGAGTCCTAGGATCGAGTCCCGCATCCGGCTCCTTGCTCAGCAGGGAGCTGCTTCTCCCTCTGCCTCTACCTGCCTCTCTGCCTGCTCGTGCTCTTTATCTCTCTCTGACAAATAAACAAATAAAAATCTTAAAAAAAAAAATTCTGTCTCCCCCTCTATCTCTCTCCCTCTCTACAAAAATAAGACAAACTCAAAGAAACAAACTGAGAGCCATTCTATACTGCATCCATTAGCAATCAGGTTAACAAATTCCCAGGGCACCTGGGCGGTTCAGTCGTTAAGCGTCTGCCTTTGGCCCAGGTCATGATCCCAGGGTCCTAGGATGGAGCCCTGTATCAGGCTCCCTGTTCAGTGGGAGTCTACTTCTCCCTCTCCCATGGCTTATGCTCCCTCTCTTGCTGTCTCTTTCTCTGTCAAATAAATAAATAAAATCTTAAAAAAAAAAAAAAGTAAACATATTCCTCATATTTTATCAAAACCAGAAAATATAAGCCTAATTATCAGCAAACAAAAACTATTCAAAATTTCATTTATTTTGACACTTAGCATAATGTATTTACCCAACAAACTGATAGACTAGTGTCATCTTGCATGGAATTTTACCCATAGATACTGCTATACTCAGATAGTGAAATACTATCCCAAACATCTTATTCTTACATTACTCATTCTGCTTACTTCATATTAAATATATTCATTTTACTACTGAGCTGGTCACATCAGTCCATTTTTATATAGCCTGCCCCTAATACAACCTTATCCTTAAAAACGAGAACCTTGGGGTACCTGGGTGGCTCAGTGGGTTGAGGCCTCTGCCTTAGGCTCAGGTCATGATCCCAGGTTCCTGGAATCGAGCCCCACGGTGGGATCTCTGCTCAGCGGGGAGGCTGCTTCCCCCGCCCCCCGCCTGACTCTCTGCCTACTTGAGATCTCTCTCTCTGTCAAATAAATAAATAAAAGCTTTTAAAAAAATAAAAAGTAATAAAAAATAAAAACGAGAACCTGATTAAACCCAAAGAGTGACAAGGAAGGCACGTTGGTTATGTTCATCCTTATAGCCCATCTAAAGGAGAATCATTGGGCGCCCTGGGTGGCTCAGTGGGTTAAGCCGCTGCCTTTGGCTCGGGTCATGATCTCAGGGTCCTGGGATCGAGTCCCACATCAGGCTCTCTGCTCAGCAGGGAGCCTGCTTCCTCCTCTCTCTCTCTGCCTACTTGTGATCTCTCTCTGTCGAATAAATAAATAAAATCTTAAAAAAAAAAATTTTTTTTAATAAATAAATAAATAAATAAAGGAGAATCATTATTTGTTTTAATCTGTTTTGAAATGGTGATCTGAAAATACAAATGAGGGTCACCTAGCTGCTTTAAGCAGGTTAGCATCTACCTTTGACTCAGGTCATGATCCCAGTGTCCTGGGATCAAGCCTGGCATTGGGATCCCTGCTCGGCGGGGAGTCTGCCTCTCCCCATCCCTTCACCCGTCTCCTTGCTCATGCTCATTCTCTCAAATTAATTAATTAATTAATTTTGAAAGGAAATAGAAATGAAACACTGCGCAGCATGCCTGGATAGCTCAGTTGGTTTAAGCAGCTGCCTTCAGCACAGGTCATGATACCCCAGTCCTACGACTGAGCCTTGAGCGGGGATCCCCCTTCTCCTTCTCTACCCCTCCCTTCACTTTCTCTCTCTCTCTCTCTCTCTCATAAATAAAATCTAAGAAAAGAAAAGGGAAGGGGAGGGGGAAAGGAAAAGGGAGGGAAAGGGAAAAAAAAGAAAAGAAAAGAAACAAAAGGAAATGAAAAGAAAAGAAAGAGACAAGACAAGATAGTGTAATCTCCATGGAGAATCAAGAGATTAGGGCTGACACTGCCTTGTGCGGCTTTAGCTGTATCCTTCCTAAAATAAAAGGGACAAGCTTTAGTGTGCCTGCACAGTCCTCAAAATTTACTAAGCTTAAAACAACAATACCTTTCTTTCTTATTTTATCTGTCAAATGGTCATGAAAATGTATCTACAGAACATTCACACATAAACAGATATACAGCAAACTCTGGTTTTCGTTTAGTCTAGAGATCTAAGGAGTAATAAGAGATGACAACTGAGATGAAGAAACATGAGCAGTGAAGGCAAGAGAAGTTTTTTTTTTTTTTTTTTAAAGATTTTATTTATTTATTTGACAGACAGAGATCACAAGTAGGCAGAGAGGCAGGCAGAGAGAGAGGAAGGGAAGTAGGCTCCCGGCTGAGCCTGATGCAGGTCTTGATCCCAGGATAAATCTTAGCACTACAAATCAGTTAACAGTATTTATTAATAATTCTTACCGTGTCTGAATTCCCTTCCAGCAATATATTGATAGCTTTGTTCACATCTCCATTACAGTCATGTAGGGCCACTATGCATTCATCCTGATTTTTCCCCGTCACTTCCATAAGCTGTTCAAATTATAAGAAAATGGTTAAGGAGACCCTAAAATGGCACTTGATACCAATTTTAAGATTCTTCTATTTAAAAACAGAAATTACACAATCCTTCCTCATGAAGATGACCTCCTTCCAGACCCTGAGCTTATAATGCAAGAACATTTACCTGCTTTTTGTGACCATCACTTGTCTTTTCATCAATACAGAGAGTCAAACAACAAATCAACTCTCCTCCAAGAAGACTAAGTATCAGATTATTAATGAGCAGTACACAAATTATATATATATATATATAGACATTCTCAGCATACTCAGGATCAGCTCTGACTACTCCAACTTAGTTCAATGGCCTAGGATTCCCAAAATTCTGAACTACTCAAAGTATACATGACCACCATAACAGAACATCTAGTCGAACTATGTTATACAAAGAAAACATTCCCTATGTGGTTTATCACTGCTTGGATTAGAAAACTACATATTTTAAAAAAAAAAAAAAAAAAAAAAAAAGACTCCATAAACATAGTTAAGTGACAACACCCAAAGGTCTCACAAGTGCAATTCTACAGCTATCACAAACTCATTCCTAGACATAGTACTTGTGCAAGCAGCTTTAACAGGGTGCTACATTTGAAGTAATCAAAGAAAGCCCCTTGGTACATTCTCTTTACCAAGGGAGATTAAGGGGTGCCTGGGTGGCTCAGTGGGTTAAGCCTCTGCCTTCAGCTCAGGTCATGGTCTCAGGGTCCTGGGATTGAGCCCCATATCGGGCTCCCTGCTCAGCAGGGAGACTGCTTCCCCCTGTCTCTCTGCCTGCCTCTCTGTCTACTTGTGATCTCTCTCTCTCTGTCAAATAAATATAATCTTAAAAAAAGAAAAAGGAGAGATTAAGCTATTTAACATTTTCATCACAAGTACAATCACAAATTAGATACAATATACAGGTTTCTCAATTACCAGCGAACAAATGTATGATTTAAGTATCTCTTGTGTTTTACACACATTTAACTGTTTTAGTGTGTACCACCTATTCAAAGTAGTTTGACACCAACATCTGAAGTGATTTCTCTGTGGTCAAAAAACTAATTAACAGGAAGACCTATGTGGAATCCAGGTATCCTGATCTCATGAATAGAACTCTTTGCACTGTACCACTCTCTCTGCTTTCTTCCCTGCCATTGCATGGTGAAAGTTCTACACCTTTACAGCTTTCCAGTCCTTTGGTCTTTGGGCATCAACTAGTGTCAGTTTTTATCAGTGTCTCTATTAACCCAACACCTGTAGTATACAAGTGATAAGATGCACATTAAATATCAAAATTACCCCCCAGTGACTGGAATAGTAAGAGAGCAAACTAAAAAGTTTAACCATAAAACTCTGAGCTCCTGGACCAGTGTTCCTTTTTGTGTATCTGCTATACTAGTCAGATGAAAGACAAGATGATATGTAGAATTATGTCTCAAACTGTACATAAATCTCATTCCGGAAAATAAGTGCTATCGTTTTTAATAAATTCTTTTTGTGGCCTTCTAAAATTACTACCATTAGTCTAATGACAGCAATTGTAAGTATTAACAAAGAGTTTACACAGTAAAGGGAAGTTAGGCAGCAAGCTAGGCATGAGCAATAGGATGATGGACCTTAGATATCAAGATGGAGAGCCCCAAATGAAAACAGACTGGGACCACCCCCTTCTACCCATCTAGCAATGGGTTTGTCGTTACAACATCCTGGGCAGGAGTAAGAGCTAAATTTGTTGTGCTAGTTACACTTGTGCAGAAAGAAGTAGCTTGTCCTTATTTGACCTAATATCTCTAAAATAGAAATAATATTGCAGTTTGCTACCCCATGCAGGCATTTTAAATACAATTTGGGAAAGAACATGCTGGCTAGCTAATGATTATATAATCCAAGGCCTGTCACTCAACTGTTGCAACTCTAGAGCTGCCCAAAAGAAAAAGCCACACTACCAAGTTTCCAAAGCCATCATTTCTCTTGACTAGCCTGCTTCTCTCTTGGGACGTACTTTAATAAAACTCTGTTCACTTTCATTCTGCTGCTCTGTAATTCTTTACAGTAGCAGTGAAAAGAACCAAGGTTTCTTTCCTTTTCCAGCTAACTCTCAGTAACAAGTTCACTGTGGGACAGTCATTCCAGCAATGACTTGTAGACCTCTACCAAGGTCGGGACCGAGATAAGGGTTATATAGCTTGATTTCTAGAATCTTGAAAGGAAAAGCAGCCTTATCAGGAAATAAGATTTTGAGATTTTTATTACCAAAAATGCCTCTCATTAAAGTTGTATATGAAGACATCAAACTAAAATTTAATGTTATATTTTTCCAGCATATGTTTGGATTCATCATCACCAATTTTGGAGAAGGCAATTTGGTTCTTTTTTTTTTTAAGATTTTATTTATTTATTTGATAGAGATCACAAGTAGGCAGAGAGGCAGGCAGAGAGAGAAGGAAGCAGGCTCCCTGCTGAGCAGAGAGCCCTATGTGGGGGTCAATCCCAGGACCCTGGGATCATGACCTGAGCCGAAGGCAGAGGTTTTAACCCACTGAGTCACCCAGGCGCCCCAGCAATTTGGTTCTTAACATTAAACAAGACTTTCTGAGAACTAGCCAAATATTTGACGTACGTTCTATACCCAGGTACAGACAAGGTCAATGTGCTTCTCCACAATGTCTAGATCATTATTGGTAACATTTTAGTAACTAGGATGATTCTACTACCAAAATAGTATCCTTCGCCACAAACATACCTGTTTAACTTTAGCTTCAAATTCTGAATCATTTTTATCAAAGATCACTTGAGCAAGACGCATCTGTTCAGCTGTTGCCTGAAAAGTACACACAGAATTATTAAAAAGATCTCAGCACCTAAAATACAAGTTAGATGCCAAAAATCTCCTGCAAAAAGATAAAAAGCTCAAGCACTACAGTGCTATGATAACAAAAACCACTGTTTAGAGCTCTCAAATGTTTACAACCTGCTTCCATAAGCCAAATAAACATCAAATTAAACGGCATAAGGGTCCCATTCCTTTGGCCAAATGACCTAGTTATTATTCATCTTAACTGGCCATGTGACTCATTTAAATGTTCTTTGCCTTGAGGAAATGGAGTAAATAAGAACCACAGAAAATCAGAAGAACAGTAAACAGTGGAGACTGCTAGGACACAGGCTTAGAACCAGCATCTCTGTCAAAAAAAACAAAAAAACAAAAAAACACTGCTGTCAACTCTTTTAAGATATCCTGGTCAGCTCTGAAGAGCAAATGCTGTATTTTACTAAATAAATACTATTTTTAGGGGTGCCTGGGTGGCTCAGTTGGTTAGGCAACTACCTTCGGCTCAGGTAATGCTTAGTATAAACCTGCTCAACAGAGATCTGCTTCTCCCTCTGCCCCTCACTTTACTCATGCTCCCTCTCCCGAGTAATAAATAAAATCTTTAAATTAACTAATTAATTAATTCTGTGTGCTATTTAGTAATATACCAATTTGGTTTGTTAGTTTTGACAAAGGTACCTTGATTATGATAACAGGAAACTGAGGAGCATGCATATAGGAACTCTGTACTATTTCCATGCAACTTTCCAATGAACCTAAAATTACTCTAAAAATTTACTGAAATAAAAATATTACCCTTGAAGCACCTGGGAGGCTAAATCAGTTAAGTGTCTGCCTTCAGCTCAGATCCTGATCCCAGGAGCCAGAGATGGAGCCCTGAGTCGGGCTCCCAGCTCAGCAGAGAGCCGCCTTCTTCCCCTCCCTCTCCCCCATCCCTCTCCATTCACGCTCCCTCACTTTCTCTGTCTCAAATAAATAAAAACTTTAATGATGATAATAATAATAAAGTAAAAATATTACCCTTGTTAACAAAAACCTTTACTAACTCCCAACATAAATATTTTAAAAGTTGAACCATTTAAATTAATGAATGAGCACAGAAAATGAAAAAAAATCCAGGAGCTAATAATGAATAATTTTTCTGCTCAAACACTACAAAAGATCTACTCTTATAACTAAATTTGTACACATACCCATGATAGATTTCTTGCAATAAATATAAAGATGTAAAACTACTGACCAAAGAAATATCTAGAAAAATGTTTTGTACATCTAATGATGTACAAAATCTATGATGTACTATATGTTGGCTAACTGAATCTAAATTTAAAAAAAGGAAAAAAGAAAGAAAAACATTTCATACCATCTGTTCAAAAATTCTCTGCACACCGGCTACAAAGATTTATTCTCCACCAGCAGAATAAAACAGCCTGTTTCCTCAAAATCTTTCCAACTTAAAAAAAAAAAATTCCAATTTAATCAGTGAAAAATGGTGTCTAGTCTAATTTTTATTTCTAAAGTCACTAAGTAAGGATAATCTTTTTAACATATACTTAGTAATATTACATTGACAAAAAACACTACCAAGCTAGAAAAGCTTCATGTGGTAAGATAGTAAAGATTAGTTAAGTCAGTAATCATTAATAAAAGCTAATTCTAAGGGGAAAGTTGCATGAGAAACATACTACTTGCACATGGTCTCAAAGTGTCCCCACATGATTATTTTTTAGCTGCTAGGTGAAACACAGTTAATACATCAGAGGAAATACAAGAACTCTGGACTGAATGAATCAACATCTTCAGTGAGGGGCAGATAGATATGACATAACTCCACCCACCATAATCTGAGAAATACTCAAAAGTCCTCTGTGTGGTATTCCAATCAGAGTTCTATAACCTAAATCTAATCATGAGGAAGAATCAAATTCACATTGAAGTTTTTGTTTGTTTGCTTGTAATTAAGAATTATCCATTTAGGGGTGCCTGGGTGGCTCAGTGGGTTAAAGCCTCTGCCTTTGGCTCAGGTCATGGTCTCAGGATCCTAGGATGAAGTCCCGCGTCGGGCTCTCTGCTAGGCGGGGAGCCTGCTTCCTCCTCTCTCTCTGCCTTCCTCTCTGTCTACTTGTGATCTCTATTAAATAAATAAATAAATAAAAATCTTTAAAAAAAAAAAAAAGAATTATCCATTTAGGGGTGCCTGGGTGGCTCAGGGGGTTAAGCCTCTACCTTTGGCTCAGATCATGATCCCAGGGTCCTGGGATTGAGCCCCACATCCGGCTTTCTGCTCAGCAGGGAGCCTGCTTCCCCTCTTTTTCTGCCTGCCTCTCTACCTATTTGTGATCTCTGTCAAATAGATAAAATATATTTTTTAAAAATTATTCATTTATTTGAGAGAAAGAGTGCAAGCATATGAGCAGGGGGAGGAGCAGTGAGAGACAAGCAGACTCCCGACTGGGCGCTAGGCTTGATCCCACCGACCTGAGCCAAAAAACCAAGAGTTGGATTTTTAACTGACTGAGGAACCCAGAAGGCCCGAAGAATATTTTACATTAAAACTGGCTTATTTTTTTTTTCTAAATTGCCAGAATTTTGGAAGACAAAGGCTAAGAGTTAAATAGACTAAAGATACGTGTCAAACAAAAGGGGTATGTGCTGATACTATACTAGAATGGGGAAACAGGGCGCCTGGGTGGCTCAGTGGGTTAAGTCGCTGCCTTCGGCTCAGGTCATGATCTCAGGGTCCTGGGATCGAGTCCCGCATCCGGCTCTCTGCTCAGCAGGGAGCCTGCTTCCTCCTCTCTCTCTCTGCCTGCCTCTCTGCCTACTTGTGATCTCTGTCAAATAAATAAATAAAATCTTTAAAAAAAAAAAAAAAAAAAAGAATGGGGAAACATGCTATGCTACAAGGGACACTACCAGAGAAACTGACAATGAAATAAGTGAATACTGAAATAACTAAAAATAATGTATATATTAATACATGCATACAATGTACATGTGTACACAGATATATAGAAGAAAATAAAAGAGCAAAAGTGGCACCATGTTAAAAATTTCATTAGGAGGGACATCTGGGTGGCTCCGAGGGTTAAGCCTCTGCCTTTGGCTCAGGTCATGATCTCAGGGTACTGGGATCGAGCACCATATTGGGTTCTCTGCTTGGCAGGGAGCCTGCTTCCCCACTTCTCTCTGCCTGCCTGCTTGTGATCTCTTTCTCTCTAAAATAAATAAATAAAACCTTAAAAAAAAAAACTCATTAAGGGTATGTAAGAAAGAGTTCTTTAAACTACTCCTTCAACTTTAGAGCAAAACCAAAATCCCATAGACAACAATATTATCATAAAACTAGATGACTGGGGGCCTGGGTGGCTCAGTGGGTTAAAGCCTCTGCCTTCGGCTCAGGTCATGATCCCAGGGTCCTGGGATCGAGCCCCACATCGGGCTGTCTGTTCCACAGGGAGCCTGCTTCCTCTTCTCTCTCTCTCTGCCTGCCTCTCTGCCTACTTGGGATCTCTGTCAAATAAATAAATAAGATGTTTAAAAAATAATAATAATAATAAAAATAGATGACACAGTAACCCTCACAAGCCTCCAAATACAAACATGTAAAGAAAAACCATCCACAGATATAGTATATCTCCCAGGACCCTAAGATCATGACCTGAGCCAAGATCAAGAGTGGGATGCTTAACCTGCTGAGCCACCCAGGTGCCCCACCATTATCAACTCTTGAAACTAACCATCTAGGGCTCTCATTAAGAGAAAATGACTAGCAGAATCAAAATTAAACCACATATAAACGGAAGTAAACAAGGTCCGCACTGGGGTAGGGGTGGGGTCAGGAAATATCAGAAAGTAAGCCAACATAATTACACAGTAAAGAAACTCTCTGAAATTAGAAAAGCCACTCAGAACCACGTTGCCATCTGAAAGTACAAAGGAAAACTCACTGCATATAACAATGAGCGACAGAGGGGCACCCAGGTACTAAGATCAAGCCCGGCATCAGGCTCTCTGATTGGTGGGGAGCCTGCTTTCCCCTCACCCTCTGCCTGCCTTTGCCTACTTGTGATCTGTGTCAGATAAATAAATTAAATCTAAAACAAAACAAAACAAAAAAAAAAATGAGTGACAGAAAAATAAAGGTCAAATCCCATACAAAGTTATTATAAGAAAAACAATAAGGAGTAAGGCAATACCCCAATAACCAATGAAAATACACACACACACACAAAACCTACCTAGCGAATAAAGCTATCTTCTGTCTCAAAACTAAAAGGTGGGGCACCTGGGTGGCTCAGTTGGTTAAAGGTCTGACTTTGGCTCAGGTCATGATCTCAGGGTAGAGGGGTCTGCTGCTTCTCTCTCCCCACCCCCACCCCTCGGAACACCCTTCCCCTGCTCATGCTCTCTCTCTAAAATAAATAAAATCTTGGGGCGCCTGGGTGACTCAGCAGGTTAAGCCACTGCCTTCGGCTCAGGTCATGAACTCGGGAGTCCTGGGATCGAGCCCCACATCAGACTCTCTGCTCAGCAGGGAGCCTGCTTCCTCCTCTCTCTCTGCCTGCCTCTCTGCCTGCTAGTGATCTCTCTCAATAAATCTCTCTCAAATAAATAAATAAAATCTTTTAAAAATAAATAAATAAATAAATAAAATCTTTTAAAAAAGGCATTGAGCCTAAAGAAAATGATATATAAATAGCATTAGGTATCTTTCTTACTCAGAAATAATAGTGAGGACTACACACAAAGAAGGAACACAAAAATAAACTTTTAACAGTTAATGCTTCAAAAGAAATAGAAGGTTAAAGGGTGATATTTTTAAAAAATTAAGAAGTAATGACAGAAGGGGTGACCAGCTGGCTCATTTGGTAGAGCATGTAATCTCAGTTTTGAGAGTTCAAGACCCATGTTGGGTGTAGAGATTTTTTTTTTTTTTTTTAAGATTTATTTACTTAATGGGGCACCTGGGTCGCTCAGTAGGTTGGGCCTCTGCCTTCAGCTCAGGTCATGATCTCAGGGTCCTGGGATAGAGCCCCACACTGGGCTCTCTGCTCAGCGTGGAGCCTGTTTCCCCCTCTCTCTGCCTACTTGTGGTCTCTCTCTCTCTGTCAAATAAATAAATAAAAATCTTAAAAAAAAAAGGACATTTATTTGGAGAGAGCACAGCGGGAGAGGGGAGCACAGACCGAGATGAAGAAGCAGCCTCCCCAGAGGTAGCCCAATGCAGGGTCAATCAATCCCATGAGCCTGGGATCATGGCCTAAGCTAACAGCTTAATGCTTAATCAACTGAGCCACCAAGGCACCCCTTTCAAAAGTTTTTCAGGGACCCCTGGATGCCTCAGTCACTTGAGTAACTACCTCTGGCTCAGGTCCTGATCCCAAGGTCCTGGAATCGAGTACCGCATCAGGCTCCTAGCTCAGAAGAGAGCCTGCTTCCTCACCCTCTGCCTGCTGCTCCCCCTGCTTGTGCTTGTTCTCTCGTTCCGACAAATAAATAAATAAAATATTTTTTTTAAATAGTTTAAACAAGTAAACAGACAACAGTAAAAATAAGTGAAAAAGAGTAGAAAGGAGGGGGGAAAATCTGATTCTTTGGTGAAGGGGGGAAAAATCAACAAAACTGAAAACTTTTCAGCTAAATCCATCAAGAAAAGAGGAAGAAGACTAATGTCATTAAAATTAGGAATGAAATAGGTGACATTACTACCTACATTGATAAAAAGGTTTATAAGAGAATTTCATGAACAAATGTATGCCACAAATTGTATAACCTCTAAAAAGACGGTAACTATTGAAACTGTGTCAAGATAAATAAAAACTCTTTAACAAGTGATTGAATAAGCCATCAAGAAGTTCCCATAGGGGCGGCGCCTGGCTGGCTCTGTCAGAAGAGGATGCGACCCCTGATCTCAGGGTCATGATTTCAGCACCATGTTGGGTGTGGAGCCCACTTTAAATAAATAAATAAAAAGTTCCCACAGAGAAAAATCCAGCGCCAGATGGTAAATTCTACCATATGATGAAGGAATTAACACCAATACCAATTCTTTTCAAACTCTTCCAAAAAATACAGAAGGGAACACTTCCTAATTCATTCTATAAGGTCAGTTTTATTATCCTAATACCAAAATTTAAAAAATCACAAAAAAAGACAACTACACAAAAATAACACTATGGATAAAAAATCTTCCACAAAATTCTAGCAAACCAGCAACATACAAAAAGGATTATATACTATTACCAAGTAAGTTTTATCACAAGAATTCAAGGTTAACATCTGAACAATGTAATACATTAATAAAGTCACAAAACCCCATGAGTATTTCAGAAGACATACAGAAAGCATTGGATAAAATCCAATATCCTTTCATGATAACAAAGACTCAACAAATTAGAAATAGAAGGCAACTTCCTCAACCTAATAAAGGCAACTACAAAAACCACAGCTAAAAAAAATGGTTAATACTGAAGGAGAGCTGAAAGCTTTCCCCCCAAGATCAAGAACAGAAAAAGGTGTCTGTTCTAACCTTTTGTACTGGAGGGTCTAATTAAAGCAATTAAATAAGAAAAGTCCTGTGGCAATTAAGCAAGGAAAGTAGGGGGATACCTATATGAAGAAAGATGGAAAATGCCTAAATAAATACCCTTACAATATGCATGCAAACTTCAGAAAACGTATTAAAACTGTTATACAGGAAAGGGTTAACAACTATCTGGCAAGCAAGCATCATGAAATTCTTTATCCCTAAAGCATTATCCTTCCATAAGACCAAAAAAGTTCCTATTATAAAAATTATTAAATCATGAAGTGGAGCTTTGATTTTTTATTTTATCGCTAGCAAAGATCTTAGACATAGTAATACAGTTCAACTCCATTGTGTGCCCCTAAGCAAGTTACTAACATTTTATGTTGGGTGTTAAAGGCACAGGGCTCCTAACTACCCAAGGTCTGTAGTGCCCAGTGTATCAATCATACTGCCTCCAAGGTAAGGAGAAAGCTATTTTACCAGTCTAAGAATATAGTAATGAGGGTCTAGGTTAGTGTGGTTAGTGTGGTTACCATAAGAAGGAAGAGATGTAAAGTGAGAGGATTTTTTTTTCTTGAAAATACTAGAAGACTGAGGAAAAGGGCGACAACGTGTGCAAGGACTAGAAAACTGGGAGAACACAGTCCACATTAGTTATGGGAAAACTGCAGAGTCTGAAGGTTAAAGAGGCACACAGAGGGACACCTGGGTGGCTCAGTGGGTTGAGCCTCTGCCTTCAGCTCGGGGTCATGATCTCAGCGTCCTGGGATCAAGTCCCACATCGGGCTCTCTGCTCAGCAGGGAGACTCCTTCCCCCTCTCTCTCTCTGCCTGACTCTGTCTGCTTGTGATCTCTCTTTCTGTCAAATAAATAAATAAAATCTTAAAAAAAAAAAAAAAAAAAAAGAAAAGAAAAGGCCAATTTGGGGACTACTGGTTAGCTCAGTCAGTTAAGTGCCTGCCCTCAGCCCAGGTCACAATCCCAGCCCCACATGAGGCTCCCTGATTGGCAGGCAGCCTGCTTCTCCCTATCCTCCCTGCTTGTGCTCTCTCTTGCTCTCTCCCAAAAAAATAAATAAAATCTTAAAAAAAAAAAAAAAAGAAAAAGAAAAAAGCTAATTTTGAGTATATGGGTCTTCACCATACAACTCTTTTCAATGACTCTTTGTATTTGAACATTTTCATAATAAAATGTTAGGGGGAGGGATGCCTGAGTGGCTCAGTCGGTTAAGCGGCTGCCTTTGGCTCAGGTCATGATCCCAGGGAACTGGGATCCAGTCCCACATCCGGCTCCTTGCTCATCAGGAAGCCTGCTTCTCTCCTTCTGCCTACCACTCTGCTTGCTTGTGCCAAATAAGTAAATAAATAAAATCTTTTAAAAAAAAATGTTAGGGGAAAAAATTTCAGTACTTCACCGTTTCTCCCTCTGCCTGTCACACTTCCCCTGCTTATGCTCTAACAAATAAAAAATAAAATCTTTTTTTTTTTTTTAAGATCTTATTTATTTATTCGACAGACAGAGATCACAAGTAGGCAGAGAGGCAGGCAGAGAGAGAGAGGAAGGGAAGCAGGCTCCATGCCGAGCAGAGCCCAATGTGGGGCTCGATCCCAGGATCCTGGGATCATGACCTGAGCTGAAGGCAGAGGCTTTAACCCACTGAGCCACCCAGGTGCCCCTAAAAAATAAAATCTTAAAAAAAAAATAATAAGAAGAATGTGACTGGTTCGGGCGCCTGGGTGGCTCAGTGGGTTAAGCCGCTGCCTTCGGCTCAGGTCATGATCTCGGGGTCCTGGGATCAAGTCCCGCATCGGGCTCTCTGCTCAGCAGGGAGCCTGTTTCCCTCTCTCTCTCTCTGCCTGCCTCTCCATCTACTTGTGATTTCTCTCTGTCAAAATAAATACATTAAAAAAAAAAAAAAAAGAATGTGACTGGTTCAAGACATTTCAGACAGAAAATATAACATACAGCAATGACACAGAGTATAAGACACAGCTAAAACCAAGGATTCTGGCTGTAGTATCTTTCTGAAAGGAGTGGGAGATTACAAGTAATAGGGCAGGGGGGGAAACAGTCACCAACAACAGATCTAAAAGCAGCAATATTTAAACTTGAAAAGTGCCTGAGAATGCCTGTGCTTCCTTAATGTACACAAGTTACAGATGGTAAAAAATGCTTCCCGTGACTCTATTAAACCATCTTACAAAGTATTAACAAGGAAACACTTGAACTGACTTTCTCTAAAGACTGTAAGAACAGTTATTGATAACAGCATTTTACTATAGGCAACAGTCTAGGGCTTCCATATATTTTTTACATTTTCATTTTATATTGTTTCACCCCCAAATTTCTAAAATGTAAAGTTAAGGGGCCCCTAGCTGGCTCAGTAGAGCCTGCAACTCAATCTCAGAATCATGACTTCAAGCCTAATAGTGGGTGTGGAGCCTAGGGGCGCCTGGGTGGCTCAGTGGGTTAAGCCTCTGCCTTCAGCTCAGGTCATGATCTCAGGGTTCTGGGATCAAGTTCCGAATCAGGCTCTCTGGTCAGTGGAAAGCCTGCTTCCTCTTCTCTCTCTCTCTCTGCCTGCCTCGCTGCCTACTTGTGATCTCTCTCTGTCAAAAAAATAAATAAAATCGGGCGCCTGGGTGGCTCAGTGGGTTAAGTCGCTGCCTTCGGCTCAGGTCATGATCTCAGGGTCCTGGGATCGAGTCCCGCATCAGGCTCTCTGCTCAGCAGGGAGCCTGCTTCTTCCTCTCTCTCTCTGCCTGCCTCTCTGCCTACTTGTGATCTCTCTCTGTCAAATAAATAAATAAAATCTTTAAAAAATAAATAAATAAAATCTTTAAAAAAAAATACACATAAAGATGGGGAGGGAGACAAAACGTAAGAGACTCTTAATCTCACAAAACAAACTGGGGGTGGGGGTATGTGGGGAGGGTGACTGGATTGTGGACATTGGGAGAGTATGTGCTATGGTGAGTGCTGTTAAGTGTGTAAGCCTGACGATTCACAGATCTGCACCCCTGAAACAATACATATGTTAATAAAATAAAAAAATACACCTACATACCTAAAATAAAAAATAAAACATAAAGTCATACATTAGGTAAATACCAAGTGCTAATATTCTCAGCTTAAGCACTAGGACTCAAATATTCTTTGCATTTCTCTTCAGTAATATCATCTGTATTCTTCCTAAGAGAGCCATTTAAACTTAACTTTGGGGACGCCTGGGTGGCTCAGTTGGTTGGGCAGCTACCTTCGGCTTGGGTCATGATCCCAGCGTCCTGGGATCGAGTCCCACATCGGGCTCCTTGCTCGGCGGGGAGCCTGCTTCTCCCTCTGTCTCTGCCTGCCATTCTGTCTGCCTGTGCTCACTCTCTCTCCCTCTCTCTCTCTGACAAATAAATAAAATCTTAAAAAACAAAAAAAATCTTAAACTTAACTTTGGAAGCAGACCTGATGGACTTAACAGCTGTTCTAACAACTATAGTACTTTAATACTAGCCTGTCATATTAATGAAATAAAAAGCATTTTACATCAGAACTTTAAATACTTTTTACTTTTGTTGACTACCCTAGCCAAGGAAATTACGTTAAATATGCAATAAAGAAAACCCCAGGGGCACCTGGGTGGCTCAGTGGTTAAAGCCTCTGCCTTCGGCTCAGGTGATGATCCCAGGATCCTGGAATCAAGCCCTGCATGGGGCTCTCTGCTCAGCGGGGAGCCTGCTTCCTCCCCCCTCTCTCTCTCTCTGCCTGCCTCTCTGCCTATCAAATAAATAAATAAAATCTTAAAAAAAAAACCAGGGGTGCCTGGGTGGCTCAGTGGGTTAAGCCACTGCCTTCAGCTCAGGTCATGATCTCAGGGTCCTGGGATCGAGCCCCGCATCGGGCTCTCTGCTCGGCAGGGAGCTTACTTCCCTCTCTCTCTGCCTGCCTCTCTGCCTACTTGTGATCTCTCTCTGTCAAATAAATAAAATCTTTTTTAAGAAAATAATTTTAAAATAAATTAAAAAAAAAAATAAAGAAAACCCCAAACATAAATTCAAGACAGGAAACTTGCCAGGACAACTTCTGGGAAATGTCAAGAAATCTGTACAACTTGAAAAATCAAAGGAAAAAGCAAAATCAACTGATAATTTGAAGTTAAACAAGGTGAATGCAGCCTACCTTACAACAACTATTAGTGACATCCACCACCCAACTGTCAGCTTGAAAAAGAGTCTTGCCAATAAAAGCAGATGTACTAATCTCTTCCTCTGAGTCTCTCTTCCATTCACTTGACTTTTAATGGGCTAAGCTATTTTCATTTTTTTCTCCTGATGTTTTAGGTAAACTCCACACCCCCAAAGGACTTGAACACACAACCTGGGAATCAAGAGTTACATGCTTCGTGACTGAGCCAGCCAGGCTCTCCAGAGCTAAATTACTTTCACAGTGAAGAATGTCTTGACAACTTTCCTATGGAAGCCAAATATTTTTCTGTTTTATCTGCCACCCCAAAAATTTGGAAACATAACGAAATACAATTTTTTTAAATCGTTATGTTCACCACCCAAAGAGAAACATTATTAACATAGTCTACTATTTTTTTTTCTTGTTTTAACAGTTTTTTCATACTGTAATTTTGGGTCCTGTCTCAGTTGATCAGGAGCCAGGCATTTTCCAACATAATTTCAAACAATATTATAATCACTTCATAACTTGGGTGGAATATACAATGAGTAAATATTACCGCTTCCTGAATACAACATACACCATTTCGAATTCCTTACAACCATCCTGAAAAGGAAAACATTATGCTCCACGTCATTTTTTTTAACCATTTATGTATTTGAAAGAGAGGGACGGAGAAAGCACGCAAGCCCAGGAAGGGGCAGAGGAGAGAGCCCTGCTGAACAGGAAGACTGATGCTGTGGATTCCAGGACCCCAAGACCATGACCCAAGCCTAAGGCAGACATTCAGCCAACTGAGCCACTCAGATGCCCCTTCATGTCACATTTTAAAAACCTGGAGATCTGGGTGGCTTGGTGGCTCAGTCGGTTAAGCATGCCTGCCTTCAGATCCAGGTCAAGATCCTAGAATACTGGGACAGAGTCCCGCATCAAGCTCCCTGTTCAGCGGAGAGTCTGCTTCTCTTGCTGACCCTCCCCCTTGTGCTTTTTCAATCCCCCATCTCTCAAAGAAATAAAATCTTTTAAAAATAAAAAAATTGGGGCACCTGGGTGGCTCAGGTGGTTAAGTGACTGCCTTCAGCTCAGGTCATGATCCCAGAGTCCTGGGATCGAGTCCCACATCAGGCTCCCTGCTCCACTGGGAGTCTGCTCCCTCAGACCTTCTCCCCTCTCATGCTCTCTCTCACTGTCTCTCTCTCAAATAAATAAACAAAACCTTTTAAAAAAAATAAAAATTTAAAAAATTTAAAAATTGGGGCGCCTGGGTGGCTTGGTCGTGACAGTGTCTGCCTTCAGCTCAGGTCATGACCCCAGGATCCTGAGATCAAGCCCCACATCAGGCTCCCTGTTCGGTAGGAAGCCTGCTTCTCCCTCTCAAAGTCCCAATGCTTCTGTTCCCTCTCTGTCTGTCTCTGTCAAATAAGTAAGTAAAATCTTTTTAAAAATTTTTTAATAAATAGGGGCACCTGGGTGGCTCAGTGAGTTAAAGCCTCTGCCTTCGGCTCAGGTTATGATCTCAGAGTCCTGGGATCTAGCCCCACATCGGGCTCTCTGCTCAGCAGGAAGCCTGCTTGCCCCTCTTTCTCTGCCTGCCTCTCTGCCTACGTGTGATCTCTGTCTGTCAAATAAACGAATAAAATCATTTAAAAAATTTTTAAAAATCTTTTAATAAATAAATAAGAATAAAAATAAATTAATAAAAATAAAAACCTGGAGTTATCTCTTCACACAATAAAGAAACTCCACTTTAAACAAATGATTAAAATGACCATCAGAACATAATAAAAATCTATGTCCTGAACAACATGATATGAGGCATCAAGAAAAGATCATCACAGGGCACCTGGGTGGCTTAGTGGGTTAGGCCTCTGCCTTCGGCTCGGGTCATGATCCCGGGGTCCTGGGGATCAAGCCCCACACTGGGCTCTTTCCTCGGCGGAGAGCCTGCTTCCCCCCTCTCTCTGCCTGCCTCTCTGCCTACTTATGATTTCTCTCTCTGTGTGCCAAATAAATAAAATCTAAAAAAAAAAGAAAAGAAAAGATAATCACTTCTGTGGTATTTCTACCAAAAATGCATTACCTGGGAAGGACAGATAGTTCAGTCAGTTGGGCAGCCCAACTCTTGATTTCAGCTCAGGTTGCAATCTCAAGGTCATGTGATCAATTCCCAGTTCGGGCTCCCCACTCAAGCAGGGGAGTCAGCTTGAGATTCTCTCTCTCTGTCCCTTCCCCCACTCATGCACACTCAATCTCCTTCTAAAAAAATAAATCTTTGGATCACCTGGGTGGCTCAGTAGGTTAAGCATCTCCCTTCAGCTCAGGTCATGATCCCCTGGTCCTGGGAACAAGTCTTGCCTCAGGCTCCTTCCTCAGTGGAGAATCTGTTTCTCCCTCTGCCCCTACCCCTGCCTGTGTGCACACACTCTCCAAATAAAAGAAAAAATCTTTTAAAAAGCAATAAAAATAATAAAATAAATCTTATAGCCCCATTCTAATCATGAGGAATATCTCAGACAAACTAAAGCTGATAGATATTCTACAAAGTAATTGGCCTATATTCTTCAAATAGTTCAATGATATGAAACAGAGGAAAGAAAGTTCCACATTAAAAATGACTGGAGGGGGCGCCTGGGTGGCTCAGTGGGTTAAAGCCTCTGCCTTCAGCTCATGATCTCAGGGTCCTGGGATCGAGTACCGCATCAGGCTCTCTGCTCAGCGGGGAGTCTGCTTCCTCCTCTCTCTCTGCCTGCCTCTCTCTCTACCTGTGATCTCTGTCAAATAAGTAAATAAAATCTTTAAAAAAAATTTAAAAATAAAAATGACTGGAGAACAGACATCTGAATACAATGTATGAAAAAGCACTTAATTAGCTAAAAAGGACAATACTGAGACAACTGGGAAAAGAGTAACATAGTCTGTGGATTATATGAGTTTATTTCCTGATTTTTTAATAATTGTTCTATAACATGTCCTTGGAAAAAAAAATACTGAAGTATTCAGATGTGGTATGTAACTCTAAAAAGGTTGTAGGGGGCAAACTGTATATAGTTTCTTCTTTGTAGAAAGGAGAAAATATAAACATGGTAAAAATGTTAGTACCTGGGAGATTTGAACAAAGGAGATTCAGGAATTATGTATACTACTCTTTCCTATAAATCTCAAAGCATGTTTTTTGGGTTTGGTTTTGTTTTTAAGTGAGGTTCAAAGAGACTTAAGTAATTCAGTTAGTAAAGTGACAGACCCACTTTACTCATAATCTAGTCTTAGATTGATGAGATAAATGAACATTAACAATGTTATTCATACTGCTTGAGAAATTCTCACCATACTATTATAAAAAGGGAAATTAGGAATCTAAGTGTCTAAGAATCCTTCCCACAGCTCAGCGGGCAGTTTTTTTATCTAATCACATAAAATGAGCTGCCCCAAAAGAGACCATAAAAACTAATCGTGACAACAACCCTTGGGAGAACAGTCTGGAGACACTGATTCACCGGAAATCAGCCCAAGGACTCTACTTGGGTGGGAGATAGAAACAATTTACATTCTCAACATTTCATTTGGCCCTCTTTAAAAGATCACACTTTTTTTTTTTTAATTTTCTTAAAAGATGTTGCTTATTTGAGATAGAAACAGAGAGAGAAAGAGAACAAGCAGGGGCAAGAGGGAGAAGCAGGGTCTCTGTGAAGCCGGAGAGCCCAATGCTGGGCTCCATACCAGAACCCTGGGATCATGACCCAAGGCAGAACTATGATCCCCCTGGGATCATGACCCAAAAGCAGATGCTTAACTGACTGAGCCATCTAGGCACCCCTAAAAGATTTCACTTAAATTTTTTTTTTTTAATTTTGAAGTATTCTCTACATCCAAACTTGAAAGCTCAAACTTACAACACTGAGATCAGGAATCACATGCTCCACTGACTGAACCAGTCAGTTACCCCTAAAAGATTACACTTTTTTCCCCCATATAATAACTTTCAATTTTGAGTAATTCAATAAACAACAACAAAATGTTGTTTTAATTTATATTTATTTTATTATTAGCAGGGCTGTACCTATGATTACTCCTAACTTGTATTTCTTCTTTGATATAAAAATGTTTCATTATTAGCCTCATAAGCATTCACCTACAAAAGGAGGGTGTAAACTTGTATTTCTTCTTTGATATGAAAATGTTTCATTATTAGCCTCATAAGCATTCACCTACAAAAGGAGGGTGTAATATAGTCAAAATTTTTGCAACAAGTAGTCTTTTGGGCACCTGGGTGGCTCAGTCAGTTACGCGTCTGCCTTCCGCTCAGGTCATGATCCCAGACTCTTGGGATCAAACCCCACATTGGGCTGCTTAGTAAGGAGTCTGCTTCTCCCTCTCCCTGCCACTCCCCCTGCTTGTGCTCCTGCTCTCTCTGTCAAATAAGTAAATAGAATCTTAAAAAAAAAAAAAAGAAGTCATCTTTCGTTACCAGTTGTGAATAATTATCTATGGGGGTAAATGTATTTAGAAATAAGCACTGAAGAGCAGAGTTGTAAGTCTACTGACAGAAGCAAAATTTAAGGCTAACCTTATATTGAAAAATATAAAACAACAATAGTCTACTCTCTGTGTCCCTTAACATCCACAGGGCACTTGGTTATGACTGATTATAAAAAAAGTACTTGTAGGGGTGCCTGGGTGGCTCAGTGGGTTAAAGCCTCTGCCTTCCACTCAGGTCATGACCTCGGGGTCCTGAGGTCAGGCTCTCTGCTCAGCAGGGAGCCTGTTTCCTCCTCTTTCTCTCTGCCTCTGCCTACTTGTGATCTGTCAAATAAATAAATAAATAAATAATCTTTAAAAAAAAATACTTGTAATTAGCTATCAAAGCATGGTCAAATCACCAATCTGAAATTTATGATGGACCTCTGAAAAAAGGTTTGCAAATCTACTCAATAACATCTATAAAATGCTCAATCTTGTATCAAGCACTATACTTAGCATTTTATTTAACTTATCTCACATCATTTAAAGTAATAATATAAACAAATTCAGAAGGAGAGACTATTTGTTATCTAAGATTTTCTTTTATTTATTTATTTTAGGGGCAGCAGAGCGAGAGAGGGAAAGAATCTCAAGCAGACACACCATGAGCACAGAGAACCATACAGGGTTCAATCCCACCACCCTAAGATCATGACCTGACCCAAAATCAAGGGGCAGACACTCAACTGACTGAGCCACCTAGGCGCCCCAGGAGGGACTATTTAACATTAAACGTTTTATTTATATTGACCTTGTTAATTAAAATCCATCTTAAGGGACGCCTGGGTGGCTCAGTTGGTTGAGCAGCTGCCTTCGGCTCAGGTCATGATCCCAGCATCCTGGGATCGAGTCCCACATCGGGCTCCTTGCTCAGCAGGGAGCCTGCTTCTCCCTCTGCCTGCCATTCTGTCTGCCTGTGCTCGCTCTCTCTCCCCCCCCCTCTCTCTCTGATAAATAAATAAAAAAAAATCTTTTAAAAAAAAATCCATCTTAATATTAACTGACTTTCCCCAGCTAACAATGCTTGAAAGAAAAAGCAGCTTTTTGTAAGTCTCTTATATAATTCACCGATTTCTCTACTTCAGAGCATAAACTATCCATATATCCTGGATTTCCATATTACATTCAGGCACATACCTAGGTTAATAAAGAAAAGGAGGAGTGCCTGGCTGGTTCAATCAGTAGAACATGTGACTCTTCACCTCGGGGCTTTAGCTTCGAGCCCCATATTGGGTGTAGAAATTACTTAAAATCATTTAAAAAAAAAAATAAGGAAAAGAAAAAGGAGATAGCCTAGATGCTAATAGGGAGAGGAAAAAGTTCACAATCAAATAGATAAGAAACAATGTCCAACAGTACCGGAATCATGATATTTTCTCTTTCCCACTGAATACAACCTACTTTTTAAAAACAAGATTCAAAATCTTATGGTACCAACAAAGGAGAGTATGTGTACTCTAATTAACATAACTCTATACAAAACAAGAGGTCCACAAAAACTTACCTGTACTACTTGTTTCTGTAGTTGTGATGCCTGTGTCGCTGAAATCTGTGTTTTTTCCCGAGCACCTCGTGAACGGTCACTGCTCACTGAAGTCATCATATACAGTATATACAAAATAACGTATGTACAAAATAGAAAATCTGCAAGAAAGCCGGAATGGTAGTAAGCAAAAACTTCAAAACCATAGTAAAACGCAAGGATAAAATTCAGGAATATGGAGGAAATACAAGACAAAACCTAACAGCTCTCTACCATAGTAAAACGCAAGGATAAAATTCAGGAATATGGAGGAAATACAAGACAAAACCTAACAGCTCTCTACAACACAAATTCTCAAGAAACAACCCATTAGGATTTTGTATTTTCCTAGTAACAATTAAGCCAATTTTACTAATGCTATCTAAAAGTCTATGGTTGAGGCACCTTGCTGGCTCAGACAGTGAAGCATGCAATTCTTGATCTCACGGTTGTGAGTTCGAGTCCCATACTGCGTGCCGAAATTACTTAAAAATAAAATCTTAGGGGGACCTCAGTGGCTAAGTGAGTTAAGTGTCTGCCTTCGGATCAGGTTATGATCTCAGGGTTGTGGGATCAAGCCCTGCATCAGGGTCCCTGCTAAGTGGGGAATCTGTCTGCCCTTCACCATCTGACTCTCCCCCAGCTCAAGCTCTCTCTCACTTACTCTTTTGCCCATACTTTCTCTCTCAAATAAAAAACAAAAAATAAAATAAAATCTTAGGGGCACCTGGGTGGTGCAGTTGGTTAAAAATCTGAGTTTTTATTTCAGGTCAGTTCGTGGTCTGAGGGTTGTGAGATCGAGCCCCAGGTGGATTTGTTGCTCAACACAGAGTCTGCTTAAAGCTCTCTCTTACCTCCTCCATCCCCACTCACTTGTGCTCTAAAATAAATCTTTTTAAAAACTAAAAATAAAGGGGTGCTTGGGTGGCTCAGTCAGTTAAGCATCTACCTTCAGCTCCGGTCATCCTCCCAGGGTCTTGAGATCAAGTTCTTCATTAAACTCCCTGCTCCACAGGGACCTGTTTCTCCCTCTGCCCCTGCATCTCTATCCCCCATGAAAAAATAAATTTTTTTAAGATTTTATTTATTTGACAGACAGAGATCACAAGTAGGCAGAGAGTCAGGCAGAGAGAGAGAGGGGGAAGCAGGCTCTCTGCTCCGCAGATGTGGGTCTTGATACCAGGACCCTGAGATCATGACCTGATCCGAATCAGAGGCTTTAACCCACTGAGCCACCCAGGCGCCCCTTAAATAATGTTTTTCATTAAAGATTTGTCTCAGGGATGCCTGGGTAGCTCAGTCGTTAAGCATCTGCCTTCAGCTCAGGTCATGATGCCTGAGTTCTGGGATGGAGTCCCTCCCTCATCAGGCTCCCTGTTCAGCAGGAAGCCTACCTCTCTTTCTCTGATTCCCACCCCCACCCAACTTGTGCTCCCTCTCTTCCTGAGTCTGTCTCTGTCAGATAAATAAATAAAATCTAAATAAATAAATAAATAAGCAAGAATCTAGTTCTGGGCTTGATCCCAAGACCCTGGAAGCATAATCTGAGGCAAAGGGAGACATTTAAGGGACTGAGCCACATAGACACACCTGTCCCAACTCTTTTAAAAGGTTCACTCAGGGGGCGCCTGGGTGTCCTGGGATCGAGCCCTGCATCAGGTGCTCTGCTCAGCCAGGAGCCTGCTTCCACCTCTCTCTCTCTGCCTGCTTCTCTGCCTACTTGTGATTTCTGCCTGACAAATAATGTTAAGGAAAAAGAAAAAAAAGAAATTCTAAAAAGGTTGTGTGTGTGTTTTAAGTTTATTTACATTTTTTAGTAACCTCTACATCAAAGTGGGGCTCAAATTCACAACGTGGAGATCACGAGTCAGACACTGCTCTGACTGAGCCTGCCAAGCACCCCTCTAATAAGATTTTATTGTCTAAAACCTGACTAGCTGATTGTAAATTAACAGGATTGAGCCCCTTAAGGCTTCCTGATCAAGAGGGGAATCTGCTTCTCCCTCTACCTCTGCTCCTGTGTGCCCTCTCACTCTCTCAAATAAATAAATAAAATTGAAAGAAAGAAAAAAAGAAATGATGATATGAGATGAGATGAAATGAAATACTACTGAGCACCTGGTTGGCTCAGTCAAAAGGGTAAGAGACTCTTGATCTCAGGGGTCTAAGTTCAAGCCCCCCTTGGTATAACAGTTTGGCATTATTCATTAAAGGTAAACAATTAGGGGCACCTGGGTGGCTCAGTGGTTAAGCCGCTGCCTTCGGCTCAGGTCATGATCTCGGGGTCCTGGGATCGAGTCCCTCATCGGGCTCTCTGCTCGGCAGGGAGCCTGCTTCCTCCTCTCTCTCTCTCTGCCTGCCTCTCTACCTACTTGTGATTTCTCTCTGTCAAATAAATAAATAAAATCTTTAAAAAAAAAAAAAAAAGGTAAACAATTAGGGGTGCCTGGGTGGCTCAGTGGGTTGAGCCTCTGCCTTCAACTCAGGTCATGATCCCGAAGTCCTGGGATCAAGCTCCATATCTGGCTCTCTGCTCAGCAGGGAGCCTGCTTCCCCTTCTCTCTCTGCCTGCCCCCCTGCCTACTTGTGATATCTCTCTACAAAATAAATAAAATCTTTAAAAAAAAAAAAAAAGGTGAACAATATTATACCCTATGATTTAGCAATTCTACTTCCTGGCATATACCCCTTCCCCAAGATATATATAAACCCCTATACCAAAAAAACATGTAACTAGCACATTTAAGACAATAATCCAAACACCATTTTCAATACATTCCTACCAAGAAATACTACAAAGCAACAAAAATGGGCAACAGTCACATACGTGTTAGCTGAGTCTTAGTAACATACTCTAAAGGAATATTAAAAAAAAAAAAAAAAGTGACTGAAATACATATATACTATGGTTACATTAAATACTCAAGAAACATAAAAATATATCATTAATTTTGTTTGTAAAAAAGGTGTTAAAATTGGGGCGCCTGGGTGGCTCAGTGGGTTGAGCCGCTGCCTTCAGCTCGGGTCGTGATCCTGGGGTCCTGGGATTGAGTCCCGCATGGGGATCTCTGCTCGGCAGGGAGCCTGCTTCCCTCTCTCTCTGCCTGCCTCTCCATCTACTTGTGATTTCTCTCTGTCAAATAAATAAATAAATAAATAAAATCTTATAAGGAAAAGCAAGTAAAGTATAAACTCAAAGTTCTGGATAGGGGTTCACTTTACCTAATTCACAGGTTGGGACTGGAAAGTAGCAGAACATGAATTTCAAAAGGTAACAATGTTTTCCTTAACTAGGTGATGGTACATGATTATATTTTGTTCTTCATATTTATGTATTTTAAAAATATTGATCACTGATTATGTACTTCTTCACATAAAATCTCTGGTCAATACATGTCACAATCAGCAATAACTAAATATTCTATTCTATATACTCAATATTTGATAAAAATGTAAAGTAATGTATACCTGAAAAACTGTGAATCAGAAAAGAACAATCTGCCCTAATAAACAAACATGAAAAATTAAAATGCAAAGTTTCATGATCATTTACATTTATAGCCTAGTGACCCAAACTATAAAGGCAAATAATTCAAACAGGACAGATCACACTAACAAGCCCTTAAGTTCCTATCAAAGTCCATTTAAAATATTCTAAAACAGGGGCGCCTGGGTGGCTCAGTGGTTTGGGCTGCTGCCTTCGGCTCGGGTCATGATCTCAGGGTCCTGGGATCGAGCCCCGCATCGGGCTCCCTGCTCCACGGGAAGCCTGCTTCTCTCTCTCTCTCTCTCTCTCTCTCTGCCTGCCTCTCTGCCTACTTGTGATCTATGTCTTTCAAATAAATAAATAAAATCTTTAAAAATATATATATTCTAAAACAGGCTACTGATTTCTAGAATTATATTTCCTAATGCTTTTAATATACTAGCTTTCCTTTAAATATAACAGTACTTATATAAAATTTATATTTTAGGTTATGCTCTTTTTCTCTAAATTTAACTTGCCTTCCTAATCATAGTATCATAAACAACACCAGAAATTTATTTTGTTTTGTTCCTTTCACTACTCAGTAGTTACCAATATAAGAGACATTTGATAAGTCTGTTGAAATGGCATGCTACAGAATTTGGTAACTTAGAAATCAAGAATGACTTGAGAAAGAACAAATCATAACAGAGACAATGATTCCAAAAAGAACAATAAATGGAACTCTTTTTGTTTTCTAGAAAAATCAGTTACAGAGACCTCAAAGAAAGCATTCATGTGATTTGGAACAATGTTCCCCTATTTGTTAATCTTATACATCTCAGGTTAATGAAGTAACACTATACTAGCATTTCTAGGTATCTTTTTGACCTGTGTATCTTAAAGTAAAGGAGACAAACTGAAATTCAGTGTACGAATTCATGTATCCACAAGGAAAACTGTCCCTGGAAACTATATTAGCTAGAAAATATCTGACAAGCATTTCCTAAGTTATCTATCCTAATATTATTTACTAATTTTCTCAAAAGGTCCTGTTAACTGGAATGCTAGATAAAGGCCACAGACATTACTACACTGCCTTTTACAGAAACTATATAGCAAATACCTAATTAACCAGAATATATCACATGCCAAATATGCTGACTTAAAACAATATATATGTCTTTTTTTATTTTTTTAATTTTAAAGATTTACTATTGGAGAGTGCACACACATGGGGGGAGGGGGAAAGTGAGGTGGAGCAGAGGGAGAACATCTTAAGCAGACTCTCACTGAGCCATCCCACAACCCTCAGATCATGACCTGAGCCAAAATCAAGTCAAACACTTAAGCAACTGAGCCACCCACACACCCCAAAAGTTGCTATATTTCAATCTGCCTCTTTGTCAATATCAGTACACATTTTGAATCTTTTTTATTGGTTTAACCATTTTGGTATTTGGTAGGTTTGGGTTTATGGTTTTGGTTGTATTATTTGGAACAAGGTTAATTAACTGTTTTGCCATGACTATTTTTAGAGCTTTCTCTGAGTTTAGTGTTCTCCCAATATGAATAAACACACATGAACAAATATACTTTTTTAACCATAAAGTACCAACACATGTTAAAACATATTAGTATTGGGGCGCCTGGGTGATTCAGTAGGTTAAGCCTCTGCCTTCGGCTCAGGTCATGATCTCAGGGTCCTGGGATCGAGCCCATCGGGCTCTCTGCTCAGCGGGGAACCTTCCTCCTCCTCTCTCTCTCCCTGCCTCTGCCTACTTGTGATTGCTGTCTGTCAAATAAATAAATAAAATCTTTATATATATATATTAGTATTTCTGGGAAACCTGGATGGCTCAGTTAAGCATCTGCCTTCAGCGCAGGTCATGATCCCCGGGTCCTGGGATCAAGTACCCCATCAGGCTCCTTGCTCAGCAGGGAGCCTGATTCTCCCTCTGCCTGCCTCTCCCGGCGCTCGTGCTCCCTCTGACAAAACCTTTAAAATTTGTATATATATACATATACATATATATACACACATATATGCATATATATTAGTATTTCTGAAACAAAGAGATTACCTGATTATTTCTAAAATCACGTCAGAGCACTGTATAATTCCATCTTAAGTATCTAGAGTTAAACAGTCAAAATCTGACTGGTGTTCCTAGAGTAAAACTTTAAAAAAAAAAAAGTCATTTTTAGTTTACTTACAGATTTCCAACAGTTGCTTTTTTATTGAATTACGTGAATCTTTTCACATTCATCTTTTGAACTATTCATTCCTCTGTGCTCTCACTTATGAAAATAAACTAGGTACATTAAATATAACAAAATGAGAGTTTCTTCTTACAGGAGTGCCATCTGGTGATAAAAATCTGCATATACAGAAATAAATTTATGCTAAATGGAATGGATGCTGAGACTGAATTTTTTGACTTAACGAAAAAAGACTTTAAATCTTAACAGCCTTGCTATTACAGCCAAACATTTTGATATAATGTACCTGAATCCTCATTTGTCAACCAGGAAAACCATTAAGTTTTTTTATGTTTCAAACTATTACAATTTTACTAATTCACTGCCTTAGTATAAATATTAAGACTTTATCTCTCCATTTCAAACATCAATCCTCAATCCACATTCGATGTAATTAGGCTATAATGTCCTCAGTTCCATGGCTGAACCAGAATTATATGCTTTGTGAAACATGGAAAGTACACTGCTTACTTTATGTTTACATATTGTTGTTTGAAAATAACCATTTTTCTCCTTTAATTAAGGTTTACTATTATGCGTTCTATATATAAATTGTTAGTACAAAAGATTTTTGGCATCAACATTACAAATATAATCTTTCCCAAAAAACTTAAAAGAAAAAAAAAAAGGTGACTCCAGCACATGCTTCTAAGGATGCTTAAACAAATTCAGACCAGATTAATTTCTGTGAATATCACAATCTGAACACTGAGGTGTCAGAATGGCTGTATTCCTGTTCATAAAAAAAAGTCTGAGGCGCCTGGGTGGCTCAGTTGATTAAGCAACCAACTTTTTTTTTTTTTTTAAGATTTTAAAGATTTTATTTATTTAGTATGTCAGAGAGAGAGAGGGAGAGAGAGAATGAGCACAAGCTGGGTGAACAGCAAGCAGAGGAAGAAGCAGGCTCCCAGCTGAGCAAGGAGCCCCATGTGGGACTCAATGACCTGAGCCAAAGACACCGACTGAGCCTGGGACCCAACCATCCAATTCTTGATTTCAGCTCAGGTCATGATCTCAGGGTAATGAGACAGAGCCTGCAGGCTCCGTGCTCAGCAGGGAGTCTGCTTGAGATTCTCTCTCTCCCCTCCAACCCCTACCCCGTCTTACTCACTGTCTCAAATAAATAAATCTTTTTTTAAAAATCTTGGGGGACACCTGGGTAGCTCAGTTGGTTAAGCATCTGCCTTCAGCTCAGGTGGTGATCCCATGGTCATAGGGTCAAGTCCCACATCAGGTTCTTTGCTCAGTGCAGAGCTTGCTTCTCCCTCTGCCCGCCCCCCGGCAACTTGTGCTTGCTCTCGTGCACTTTGACAAATAAATAAAATCTTTTTTTAAAAAAATTTTAAAATGGGGGCGCCTGGGTGGCTCAGTGGATTAAGCTACTGCCTTCGGCTCAGATCATGATCTCAGTGTCCTGGGATGGAGCCCCGAATCAGGCTCTTTGCTCAGCAGGGAGCCTGCTTCCCTCTCTCTCTCTGCCTGCCTCTCTGCCTACTTGTGATCTCTCTGTCAAATAAAATAAATAAAATTGTTGGGGCACCTGGGTGGCTCAGGGGGTTGGGCCACTGCCTTCGGCTCAGGTCATGATCTCAGGGTCCTGGGATCAAGCCCCATGTCGGGCTCTCTGCTCAGCAGGGAGCCTGCTTCCTTTCCTCTCTCTCTGCCTGCCTCTGTCTACTTGGGATCTCTCTCTGTCAAATAAATAAATAAAATCTTAAAAAAAATTTATTAAAAAAATAAATAAAATCGTTAAAAAAATTTTTTTTAATGTGGGGCACCTAGGTGGTTCAGTGGGTTAGGCCTCTGCCTTCGGCTCAGGCCATGATCTCGGGGTTCTGGGATTAAGCCCAGCATCTGGCTCTCTGCTCAGAAGGAAGCCTGTTCCCCCTCTCTCCCTGCCTCCTTCTCTGCCTACTTGTGATCTCTCTGTCATATAAATACATAAAATATTTTTTTAAATGTTTTTAATGAATAAAAATAAAAATGGGGCACCTGGGTCGCTCAGTGGGTTGAGCCTCTGCCTTCGGCTAAGGTCATGATCTCAGGATCTTGGGATTGAGCCCCACATGGGGCTCTCTGCTCTGCGGGGAGCCTACTTCCCCCTCTCTCTGTCTGCCTCTCTGCCTATTTGTGATCTCTCTGTCAAATAAATAAATAAAATCTTAAAAAAAAAGCCTTGGGCTGCCTGGCTGGCTCAGTCGGTAGAGCATGCTATTCTTGATCTCAGGGTCATGAGTTCATGCCCTACGTTGGGTCTAACTTACTTTTAAAACTACAAGTTTAAAGAATCTTACTGAATGCTGCAAATGTCCAGCAAAAAACCTCCAAAGATAAAACCTGGAGTTTACAGAGAAGAAAACAAACAAAAAAAAGTGCTACAGAAATCCTATGGAAAAACAGCCCAAGGACACCTGGATGGTTCAGTCAGCTGGGCATCTGCCTTCAAACTCAGGTCATGAGCCCCTACCCTGGGATTGAGCCAGAGTTGGGCTCCCTGCTCAGCAAGGGTATCTACTTCTCCCTCTCTCTCTGCCCCTCCCCTCCCTGCTTGTACACTGGCTCTTTCTCAAATAAATAAATGAATCCTTTTTAAAAGGGGTGTCGGAGGAAGAGACCAGAAAATATATTAACAGGATGTTATGATTCAAAAAACTTCCTCATACTAATTTTAAAAACTTCCGAAGGCAGTGAATTCACAAATCAAAATAAAAGCATAAGTGATCAAAATAATTATCAACACCCTTCAAAACTGTTACCACCAATGAATTATAAAATGAACAAGGCAAGGAAAGCAGACCATAAAAAGCTACAACTTAAACATACTGTCACATGGAGAAATTCTATGTCCTTTCTTCTGGACACAGAGTTATATGTAGTAAATAGGAATGCTTCTGCAGTAAGCCCCAGTTGCCAGACCAAAGGAATCCAGTTTACACTTGTGTTCCATCCCCTCTATCACTCTCCACCCCCAAGAACTACTACTCTCAAACAGGTTCCAAGAGAATTCTTAGAATAGAAACAGACAAGAGCAAGAGATTCTAAAAATAATCCAGGAGAAACTCAAACATACATATCTCAGGTTCTTGAACTGAAGGAAACACCAGGTTATTTCTATCCAATCGAATTTTAAAACCCTTATTTACCTAACTTCATCCAAAGTAAAGCTGGGATAGATTAACTGCTACATATTTAACCTCTTTAAAAAGACTGCCAGCAAAATACCATATAAAGCTTCCTAGATTAACTCAAGTGTAGGAATAGTTTAAATTACTTGTTATATAAGGAAAGTAAGCCAGGAGAATAAACTAACTTGATTAAACTACAGACTTCCTCTGTAGAACAGATATTTTTAGAAAATGTTTTCTTAACTGCTATTTTTTCAAGGGCTTTTTAAAAGAAAAGGTAACAAGGTGAAACAGTGGCATTTTAAAGTGATTCTAGAGTTTAGAATGCACTGAAAATGGTTAACAACAGCCACCTGCACTTCTACTAAAGCTTAAATAATATCATAAATTCCTCCTAACAGGACCCTAACTTTAAGGCAAAAAAGAGGGGGAGGGGCAGAAATTTATCTAAAAACCATGTAATATCCTACCCTAAAAGAAAAGGGCATATTTGATCATTCTGAGAAAGTATAGAACAGGTTTTGATAACATGCTGAGAACTATGAAGATTTTGCTGAAAGCACCAACCCCCAAAGCGCTTTATTTAAGATAGTATCACCAAGTGTCAGCAATGGAAGATCGTTCTAAAACCAGGAGGCTCACATAATGGTGGGGGTTATCTCATCTACTCCACCAAGAAAAAAACTACATTCCAGAAACAGCAAAATGAATGTCTCTTTTTCAAAGAGAATATAATTAATTCAAGGCAACATGAATTACTCAGTTAAAGGAAGCCTGCCTCTCTGCCTACTTGTGCACGCGTGCTCTCTGTCAAATAGATAAAATCATAAAAAAAAAAAAAAAGCCTAAAGCCATTAAGTAAAATAGTAACAGCCAAACACTATGTGCCAGATAATACTGAAGTGCTTTATATATGCTTGTATTACATCATTAACCTTCCCAACAACACTCTGAGGTACATTAAAATTATCACTCCCATTTTACAGACAGGAACTGAGATACACAGATTCACAGCTAGACAGTGGTAGAGCCAAGATTCAAAGCCAGGTCATCTGGCTCCACAGTTTGTGCCTTTTCTTTTTAAGATTCTTTCTTTCTTTCATTCATTCATTCATTCATTCATTCATTTATTTGACAGAGATCACAAGTAGGCAGAGAGGCAGGCAGAGAGAGAGAGAAAGGGAAGCAGGCTCCCCGCTGAGCAGAGAGCCTGATGCAGGGCTCGACCCCAGGACCCTGAGCTGAAGGCAGAGGCTTTAACCCACTGAGCCACCCAGGTGCCCGCCCCACCAAGCTTGTGCTCTTAATCGCTACGCTGTGCTGCAAAACTAATCGTTCAACTGTAGGTAAACAAGACTCCCAACTCAGCATCTTCTTTAAAGCAGTATAACTACTGTCAGGATCACCTACATACCTCATACATGATAGGACAGATCTGATTCTGGGTCAGTAATCTATCTCCCCAGACTTTCAGATACCTACAGGTGCTGCCCTGGCTCTATAGTGTAACATTTTTGTTATCAGTTCTGTTTCATTATTTGTATTTAACTTCCAATTTGTGTTGTTGCTTTTCTTATTAAGAAAATACCCATTGGGGCACCTGGGTGGCTCAGTCAGTTAAGCATCTGACTCTTGATCTCCACTCAGGTTTTGACCACAGAGTACTGAGTTCAAGCCCAGCACTGGGCTCCACACTGGATGTGGTGCCTACTTTAAAAAAAAAAAAAAAAAGAAAGAAAGAAAAGAAAATACCCATTAAACGGGGCGCCTGGGTGGCTCAATGGGTTAAGGCGCTGCCTTCAGCTCAGGTCATGATCTCAGGGTCCTGGGATCGAGTCCCGAATCGGGCTCTCTGCTCAGCAGGGAGCCTGCTTCCTCCTCTCTCTCTCTGACTGCCTCTCTGCCTACCTGTAATCTCTCTCTGTCAAATAAATAAATAAAATCTTTAAAAAAGAAAATACCCATTAAACAAAAGAAAATACCATTATTCTCAACATTTTTCTTTTTTTCTCTCAATTTTCTTTTTCAACAACTGAAATTCATTTATTCATTCTTGCAAGAACAGGACTATTTTATATTGAGAACTTCAAAGTGGTGCCTAGATAGCTCATTCAAGAGAGCATGTGACTCTTGATTTCAGGGTCCTGAGTTTGAGCCCTACACTGGATGTAGCCATTACTGGAAAAAAAATAATAATAATAAACTTAAATAAAGGTATTGGTTTGGTATTGGGGGGGGTGCTTGTTTGAATGTAATGTAAATTAAGAGTATAGTTTTTTTTTTCTCTTTTTCTTATTTATTTGAGAGAGGGTCAGAGTAGGGTGAGGAGAGGAGGGAGAAGCAGGGGTGCTTGGCAGGCTCAGTCAGTGGAGCATGGGACTCTTGAACTCAGGGTTCTGAGTTCAAGCCCCATACTGGGTATAGAGATTACTTAAAAATAACATCTTAAAAAAAAAAAAAAAAGTATTTCAACTCATTTGGGAGCCCCAGAGTAGCCAACAAAAGGAACTCTACATCCCCTACTCAGGAGACAGTAAGACAGACTAAGGTACCAAAACACTCTAGCATGAGACCCAACTCTATACAACTAAACTGCTTGTGCCCCACATGCCAAGAGCTGACCAAGCTGATACTTTTATTCTCCGCAGCTGCTGAGGGCAGGGTCAAGCCTCCAGCAGCTGGTGAACAAGGTTAACTCCCATACACCCAAGCTCCACTGACAGAGAACATTATCTGCTATTCTGTGCATACAATCCGCCCATGGAAAAGATAAGTACTTGTGAACTCTAAACACTACAGAACATCAAAAATTATTTATTAAGTCAAATTTCTTCTTTCAGGTTACCTAAGGTCAGGGAGGAAAAAGTAATTTTATCTACTACTGCTTCCATATATCTGTCCCCTTCCTACGCTGCTTATTTCTCAGCTCTAAACCCTGTCTTTTACCCAGAACCCTGCTCAGCAGCTAGTTATTACTACCCCTTGAAGTCTCTAACTGGGGCACCTGTGTAGCTCAGTCAGTTGAACAGCTGCCTTCTGCTTAGGTCATGATCACAAAGTCCCAAGATCCAGCCCCACATTGGGCTCCCTGCTCAGTGGGGAGTCTGCTTCTCCCTCCTCTCCTCACCCTACTCTGACCCTCTCTCAAATAAATAAGAAAAAGAGAAAAAAAAAAACTATACTCTTAATTTACATTACATTCAAACAAGCACCCCCCTCAATACCAAACCAATACCTTTCTTTAAAGGATTACTTCTCCACAGCCAAGGAAGTAAAGGGTCTATTTTATAAAGTAAAAATTCTTTTAATTCTAAGAAAGACTGTAACCAAACTAAAATAGAATTTCTAAAAATCCCTTAAAAAAAAATAAATACAAATCATCCTTTTATCAGCACAAAATATTAATAATGCCTTCCTCAAAAATCCAGTAGTAATTCTTAAATAAAGACACATACAAAATCACTATTATCTTGCTCTACTAATATCAGATTCTATTTAACCTCTTATGTATTACTCTCTGGTACCCCCCCAACATACACACTCCCCTGAGTCTGTACCTTACCCACATATACAAGGGCACATCTACAGTCTGTTTTCTGCTTTCAATTTCCATTTCTAAAACCTTCAAAGGTCCTTACGGGCTCTACAAGGAATTACTGGATGCTATTAACTCTTGGCATTTCTGACCGTGTAGTTCCACAGCATGCCTGAAGAACGAGGAGAATGGCAAAACAGGATAAGAGGGAGCACAGAAAAACTGCAACTCCATGAAACACTGGAAAGTCTCAACCCAGGTTTGTCGGTATACTTACTCATCAGCTAAATATGCCATTCTACCTATGTCCAAATGTTAACAGGAGTATCTCCAGAAGCATCAAGAATTTCTCACTGTCCAAGAAAGTTTAAGAATCTTGAATAGCGGTTCACTATTCATCACCATCCCTGGCTGTTCACTATAAGCACTTAGGCAACTTCTAAAAAATGAGACCAAATAGATAAAAAATTAAAATTTAAGAAAGAAAGAAAATTAGAGCCACTCAAAGCGGGACCCAGATTCAACATTCTTTTTTTAAAGTTCTCCCACTAGTTTCTGAAAGAGTTACCATATGACCAAGCAATTCCACTTCTAGGTACATGCCCAAGAGAACTGAAAACTTATGTTTGTCCAGAAATGTGCACAAGAATGTTCACTGCAGCATTATGACAAAAAGCAGAAACAACCCAAATGCCCTATCAAATGATGAATGGATAGACAATATTAAGTATAACCATACAATATACTACTACTCAAGTACTAAAAAGAACAAAGTTCTGGTGTAGTAGGCTGGCTCAATTGATGGAGCATACAACTCTTGATCTTACGTAAGGTGGTGGGTTCAAGCTCCACGGTGGGTACAGAGCCTACTTTAAAAGCTGAATTAAGGGGCACCTGAGTGGCTCAGTCAGTTAAGAGTCTACCTTCTGCTCAGGTCATAATGAAATGGTCCTGGGACCAAGCCTCACATGGGTTTCACTGCTCAGCAGGAAGCCTGCTTCTCCCTCTCCCTCTGCTGCCCCCCTGCTTGTGCTCTCTCCGTCATATAAACATCTTAAAAAATAAAGAAAAAAGTTCTGATACACGCAACAACATGGACAAACCTTGAAAACATTACCCTAAGTGACAGAAAAAGACTCTGTGTGTGTGTGTGTGTGTGTGTATGTACAGTATTATTCCATTTAAACATCATGTCCAGAATAAGCAAATCCAGAGACAAAAGTAAATTAGTGATTACAAGGGGTTAGAGCAGGGAAAAATGAGCATGACTGCTGTTTTGGAGTGATGAAACTGTTCTAGAAAGGGATGGGAATATATTAAAAAAAAAAAAACTCTGTACTATATGCTTTAAAAGGATGAATTTTACATTATCTGACATATCTCAATTAAAAAAAATTATTTTTAGGGCACCTGGGTGGCTCAGTTGGTTAAGCCAGGATCCCAGAGTCAAATAAATAAATAAAAGATAAATAAAATCTTTTTTTTTTTTATTTATTTGACAGAGAGAGAGATCACAAGTAGGCAAAGAGGCAGACAGAGGGAGAGGGGGAAGTAGGCTCCCCGTTGAGCACAGAGCCCGATGCATGGCTCGATCCCAGGACCCTGAGATCATGACCTGAGCCGAAGGCAGCGGCTTAACCCACTGAGCCACCCAGGCGCCCGTAAATAAATTAAATCTTTTTAAAAAAATTAAAAATTTAAAAATTTAAAAAAATTTTAAAACTCTCTCAGGCCTCCTAGGTGGCTCTATCAGTTAAGTGTCTGCCTTGGGCTCAGGTCATGATTCAGGTTCCTGAGATTGAGCCCACATCGGGCTCCCTGCTTGTCGAGAGGCCTGCTTCTCCCTCTCCCACTCCCCCTGCTTGTGTTACCTCTCTTGCTCTCTCTGTGATAAATAAAGTTTAAAAAAAAAACAAAAAACAAAAACCAAAAAAAAAAAAAAGAAAAGAAATCTGCCTTCTAGCTCAGGTCCTGCTCCCAGGATTTTGGAATGGAGTTCCAAGTCAGGCTCCCTGCAAAGTGGGGAGTCTGCTTCTCCCTCTGCCCCTCCCCCATTTCTCTCGGTGTCTGCCAAATAAAGAAAAAAAATATTTTTAAAAAATAAATAAATAAAGGGCACCTGGGTGGCTCAGTGGGTTAAGCCACTGCCTCCAGCTCAGGTCATGATCTCAGGGTCCTGGGATCGAGTCCCACATCGGGCTCTCTGCTCAGCAGGGAGCCTGCCTCCCTCTCTCTCTCTCTCTGCCTGCCTCTCCATCTACTTGTGATCTCTCTCTGTCAAATAAATAAATAAAATCTTTAAATAAATAAATGGTATCTGGGTGGCAGTGAGTTAGGCCTTTACCTTTGGCTCAATCATGATCTCAGAGTCCTGGTATCGGGCCCCGCATTGGGCTCTTTGCTTAGCAGGGGGCCCGCTTCCTCCTCTCTCTCTGCCTCTCTGCCTACTTGTGATCTCTATCAAATAAAATCTTTAAAATAAATAAACAAATAAACAAACAAATCTAGTTAATAGGTTAGTGAATAGCCTTTCAGTGTTTTGTTTTGTTTTTAAGATTTTATTTATTTACTTGACAGACAGAGATCACAAGCAGGCAGAGAGGCAGGCAGAGAGGAATGGAAGCAGGCTCCCTGCTAAGCAGAGAGCCAGAGGCAGGGCTTGATCTCAGGACCCTGGGATCATGACCTGAGCGGATAGCAAAGGCTTTAACCCACTGAGCCACCCAGGCGCCCCTCTTTTTTTTTTTTTTTTTAAGATTTTATCTATTTATTTGACACAGAGAAAGAGATCACAAGTAGGCAGAGAGGCAGGCAGAGGGGGAGAGGGAAGCAGGCTCCCTGCTGAACAGAGAGCCTAATGCGGGGCTCATCCCAGGATCCTGAGATCATGACCTGAGCCAAAGGCAGAGGCTTAACCCACTGAGCCACCCAGGCACCCCCTTTCAGTGTTTCCTATTTGTTTTGTAACACTGTCATCCACTAGAAATGACTGTATCATGCTTTCATCATAGAACACTGGGATACAAACAACTATGTAAAAGCAGACAACACTATAATGATAGCACCTTAATTATCCTGTTCAGCTGCATAATTCAGTATTATGGGGCTATGAAAGAAAACTCCTTAGGGGCAAGGATGGTGCCTTCTAAAATGCAACACATACTTCCCATCCTTGAGAAATACAGTACAACACACATGATTTAACTTCTGATTCCGGATCAGTTATTGTTACCATGTGATGGGTAATGTGGGAAATTAGTCTCAATTTATTCTTTTTGTTTTTTACTTTAAGTAAATTCTATACCCAACATCGAGCTCAAACTCATGACCCAAGATAAAGAGTCACATGGTTTACCCAACTGAGCCAACCAGGTGCCCCAGTCTGAATCTATTCTAACTTCTTCAAGACATACCTTTGAACTTGCTTTCCTAAATAAATCAATCCTATCATTGTCTTTCCTGTCCTTGGCCTCTTTCTCTAAAGTGGCACCATTTACGTATCTGTACTTCTGGGCAGCCTAGTATGGCTACTTTCAAAAATAGCTTTTTTGTTTTTTTCCAAAAATAGTTTCTGAACTCACGGACAATGCAATGTTTCTTCTTCTTCTTTTTTTTTTTTTTTTAAAAGATTTTATTTACTGGGGCGCCTGAGTGGCTCAGTGGGTTAAGCCTCTGCCTTCAGCTCAGGTGTCAGGATCCCAGAGTCCAGGGATATAGCCAGGCATTGGGCTCTCTGCTCAGCAGGGAGCCTGCCTCCACCTCTCTCTCTGCCTACTTGTGATCTGTCTGTCAAATAAATAAATAAAATCTAAAAGATAAAATAAAATAAAATAATCTGCAGAGGGGCACCTGGGTGGCTCAGTGGGTTGAGGCCTCTGCTTTCGGCTCAGGCCATGGTCCCAGAGTCCTGGGATCAGGCCCGGCATCCTGCTCTCTGCTCAGCGGGGAGCTGGCTTCCTCCTCTCTCTCTCTGCCTGCTTTTGATCTCTGTCAAGTGAATAAATAAAATATTTAAAAAAAAAAAAAATCATCTGCAGGGGCACATGGTGCGTGGCTCAGTTGGTTAAGCCACTCACTGCCTTCAGCTCAGGTCATGATTCCAGGGTCCTGGGATCCAGCCCTGCTCAGCAGAGAGCTTCCTTCTCTCTCTCCCTCTGCCTGCCACTCTGCTTACTTGTGCTCTCTGTCAAATAAATAAATAAAATCTTTAAATTAAAAAAAAATAAAATCATTTACAGTAGGGCACCTAGGTGGCTAAGTTAAGCATCTGACTCAATTTCTGCTTGGGTTGTTGATTTCAGGGTCATGACACTGAGCCCACTGTGGGGCTCCACACTAAGCATGGAGTCTGCTTGAGATTCACTCACTTTCTCCCTCCCTCATGTTAAAAAAAATTCATTCATTCATTCCTTTTAAAAAATAAAAATTAAATAAAAAAAGTCATCCTTGGACACTTGGGTGGCTTAGTCAGGTAAGTGTCTGCCTCCCGCTCAGGTAATGATCCCGGGGTCCAGGGATATAGTACCGGCTCCATGCTTAGGTGGGGAGGCTGCCTCTCCCTCTGCTTGTGTTCTCTGACAAATAAATAAAATCTTTTTAAAAAATGAAATGAAATCACTGCTTTATTTTTAACTCATTCATGGGATTTAGTTGGAGTGAGAGAGCCTTTCCACCAAGCCCTTGAGTAGTTTAAGCCCTCAAACCTTGATTTTCAGCAGTTTGCATAATGACTTCTAGGCTAGAGACAACCTTACCCACCTGCCAGCTTCTACTTATGTCAGCATGCATTTTACCAGGGAGGGAGGGAGGAAAGGAAGGAAAGAAGAGTGCCTACTTCCAAAGTATTAACAAAAAAGTGGTAATAAATTGCCAGGTCAATGTTCACATCTCCAATTTTCCTGTCCCTAATCCTACTTTAATGTGGCTTTTCCCCAACCATGCTCAGTTGCATCAGTCCCACCTATCCTCTCTGGAGAGAACCAAGTGAAGTCTCAAAAGAGTCATTAGAGCAGGATAGACTTAATACCAACAGTAGTTTAGTCTGTATTAAAAACAGACATGTTTTTGTTTTTTATTTTTAGTAGGCTTCATGGCCAACATGTGGCTTGAACTCATATGCTCTACCAATCGAGCCAAACAGGCGCCCAAAGACAGAAATGTTTTCGTGGGGAGCCTGGGTGGCTCAGTGGGTTAAGCCGCTGCCTTCGGCTCAGGTCATGATCTCGGAGTCCTGGGATCGAGTCCCGCATCGGGCTCTCTGCTCAGCGGAGAGCTTGCTTCCCTCTCTCTCTCTGCCTGCCTCTCCATCTACTTGTGATTTCTCTCTGTCAAATAAATAAATAAAATCTTTAAAAAAGAAAGAAAGAAAAAAAAAAAGAAATGTTTTCGTAATTTTTTTGTCTTCACACTCTCAGTCCCACTCCATCCCAACCCTTCAACTTCACATCCATCAAAGCAAGATTAACTTCTCACTAGTTGTTCTGTCCCAAGGCCTTCTGAGGGAAAAGGAATGCAGGGTAGATGCCTTCTTTTGGCTTATCTCAGCTTCGTAAAATCCAATCAAAAGGGAAAGAAAGGTGTCAAATCATGGGCTAACTGACCTTGCCATCCTTTGGAGGCAAGTATTTCTTTTAATCAAGTTATACTGATCACTACTAGTAACAAAAATCAAGCATTTTATTCTTGATACTCTAAGCCAAAACATCACCCAAACCAAAATGTCAGTTTAACTCATTTCTTACTTTCAAGCGCAAAAAAGCCAAAACAATGGTCAATGAAGGAAAAGCTCTGAAACCCAAGCTGTGAAAAGAACATCAAGAAATCCCATATATAAGAACACTCAAAAATGTCACCTTCTTCAATTCATAATCACTTGAAAGTTCTAGTTCATACCTCACATTAATTTATTGTTTTGGTTTTGGATAAAGTGGCATCTCTACTAACCATTCTCATATAGTAAATTAGGTATTACTGCTAAAAATTATATCCCAACCATACTTTACAAATCTCCAATTCTTAACTGAAGACAGATAAGCAAGAATGATTTCAAGTTATTCTCATTTTTCACATCTATGCCATTTAAACATTTGACAATTGTGGGGCACCTGGGTGGCTCAGTGGGGTTAAGGCCTCTGCCCTTCAGCTCGGTCATCTCTCTCTGCCTGCCTCTCTGTCTACTTGTGATCTCTGTCAAATAAATAAATAAAATCTTAAAAAAAAAAAAAAAGATTTTATTTATTTGACAGAGAGCATAGGCAGGGGGACCAGCAGGCAGAGGAAAAGGGAAAAGCAGACTCCCCGCTGAGCAGAAGAGCCCAATGTGGGGCTCAATACCAGGACTCTGGGACCATAACCTCAGCCAAAGGCAGATGTTAACTGACCACCCCCATGCTTTTTTTTTTAAACAAACAACTCAAGACTATATTCTGGATTCGTTAGGAAGGTTGGAGAACTGTAATGAAAAACTGTGGGTCTGAAATACTTAAAAATCAGTATTTATAGTTTTGGCTTAAAGTAATGGCTACAAATTATAGCTACTTTGGAATGGTTTGATAATGGGTATACTGAACTTCTATAAATCAGTTGTGAGATAATTTGTATTTGTAACAATTGTGAATTTTTTATTTTTTAATTTTTTAAAGATTTTATTCATTTATTTGACAGGAAGAGATCACAAGTAGGCAGAAACGCAGGCAAAGAGAGAGAAGTGGAAGCAGGCTCCCTGCCGAATAGAGAGCCTGACGTGGGGCTCGATCCCAGGACCCTGAGATCATGACCTGAGCCGAAGGCAGCGGCTTAACCCACTGAGCCACCCAGGCGCCCCTAAACAAAATCTTTTTATAAATAAACAAACAAATAAATAAAATGTATTTTTTATTCTCATGGCAACTTTATTACCATTTCACTCACTCAAAAAGCAACTTTAAAAATGTCAGTTACCTGAATGTATCTATCAAAACAAAGTCATGCAATCCATTCAAATGTTAACACACTTGTCACTTACACACCAGGCTCAGTTTTCATTCAAATACCAAATACAAAAATCCTTAATAAGGAAATCTCCCACCACTACTATTGAGAAAATATTCCTTATCCTTTTCCTTCTCACAAGTATGTGTTTTAAAAACCTGCCTATAACTATTCTCTACATCCACATTAATCTCAAAAACAAAAGTTTACCAAAGTTTCAAGCACTCTGGGAAACCACATGTTCTATCTTGTAAAAGCAATGACTATTTAAGCTGAGTATCTCAAAAAGATTACACTCACTGCCTCCACTTCCTCACTAAACATCTCTCTTTGAGTCTGGTTTCCCTCAACCTTACCCTGCTATTCCCTTCCTTAGATTTCTCAGACACTACGCCCGGTTCTCTTTTTTCCCCAAATCGTCAACCACATTATATCTTTCTCCCAGCCCTGACTTTTTTTTTTAAAATAAAGATTTTTATTTATTTGACAGACAGAGATCACAAGTAGGCAGAGAGGCAGGCAGAGAGAGAGGAAGGGAAGCAGGCTCCCCGCTGAGTGGAGAGCCCGATGTGGGGCTCAATTCCAGGACCCTGAGACCATGACTCGAGCTGAAGGCAGAGGCTTTAACCCACTGAGCCACCCACGCGCCCCCCATCCCTAACTTCTAAAACTGTTCAATTCTTGAGCATATTCTCCCTTCCCACAGAAATTCTATGTTCTGGCGTCAATAATTACCTACAACTTCAAAGCTAAAGTGAAAGACCTTGTGTTTCTCCAAAGATTCAGCACACATCTAACTGCCTACTAGGTATCTAAACCCATTATGGAATTCATCCAAAAGCACCTCATTTGAAGACTTAGCAAAATTTTTCAAGTGACCAGCATTTTTTGGTGTTCCAGAGCTTAAAACTGTTAAATCATTCTTTTACTGCCACCATTTCTTCTCAAACCCACTTAAGTCACAAAAGATACAAGACTTTGGGGCACCTGGGTAGCTCAGTTGGCTGGGGGTCTGCCTTCGGCTCAGGTCATGATCCCAGGATCCTGGGACTGAGCCCCACACTGCACTCCCTGCTCAGCAGGGAGTCTGCTTCTCCCTCTGCTGCTCCCCCTGCTGTGCACACGCTCACTCATGCTCTGTTAAATTTAAAAAAAAAAAAGTTTTAGGGACGCCTGGGTGGCTCAGCTAGCTGCCTTTGGCTCAGGTCTGGATCCCAAGGTCCTGGGATCGAGTCCCACATGGAGCTCCCTGCTACACAGGGAGCCTGCTTCTCCCTCTACTTGATGCTCCCCTGCTTGTGCTTTACCTCTGTCTCTCCCTCTCTCTCTGACAAAAATTTTTTTTAAGATTTTATTTATTTAGGGATGCCTGGGTGGCTCAGTTGGTTGGACGACTGCCTTCGGCTCAGGTCCTGATCCCGGAATCACAGGATCGAATCCCACATCGGGCTCCCAGCTCCATGGGGGGAGTCTGCTTCTCCCTCTGACCTTCTCCTCGCTCATGCTCTCTCTCACTGTCTCTTTCTCTCAAATAAATAAATAAAATCTTTAAAAAAAAAAAAAGATTTTATTTATTTGACAGTCTGACAAATTTTTTAAAAGTTTTAAGACCTTATATCTATGCCTTCCTTTACAATTCTGTCATCAACTCAGTGTTCAGTGCCTGAATTACGTATCAGTGTATTTAAAGCCGCCTTGTCTCCTAAGAATAAGTCATGCAGCCCTTGTCCAGTACTACTTTTGATAAGCCAGTGTCACATATATAAACCAGCAATTATAAGGTAACTTTATCAGTTATATTATCAGTAATTGCCCCCTCTCTGGTTCAAGGAAACTTCATATACTTGTCAGAACTATCTTAATTGTGAAACAATTAAACAGTGGCCTGTTTAATCTTCTAGAACACTGCAAAAACCCATCATCTGTTTACAAAACAACTCCTTGATAAAATACAAACTCTTGGGGCACTTGGGTGGCTCAGATGGTTAAGCACCTGCCTTCAGCTCAGGTCATGATCTCCAGGTCCTGGGCTTGAGTTCCATTAAGACTCCCCACCTCAGAAGGGAGTCTGCTTCTTCTTCTCTCTGCTCTCCCTCCACCATGCTATCTCAATCTCAAATGAGTAAATAAAATGTTACAACAGGGGCGCCTGTGTGGCTCAGTGGATTAAAGCCTCTGCCTTCAGCTCAGGTCATGGTCTCAGGGGCCTGGGATCAAGCCCCACATGAGGCTCTCTGCTCAGCGGGGATCCTGCTTCCTCCTCTCTCTCTGCCTGCCTCTCTGCCTACTTGTGATCTCTGTCTGTCAAATAAATAAAATCTTTAAAAAAATAAAATAAAATAAAATCTTACAAACAAAAACACATAAAAACCTCCTTATTCCTTTCTGATTCCTATACTTCGGTCAAATTAGTCTTGCCATCCTCCCAAATTGCACCTATTTTTTGGCCCTCCACCTTCCACAGGCATGTTTTCTCAACAGCATACTGAACATACCCCATTTTCTTATATTCTGTCCCTTAACATAAACAGCAATTACTCTCTACTTGATGTCCATAACTCCATGGCATTTTAGGCCCTACTTAACAGCAGCTTGAGTCCTCAAGTGTAATTTTCATATAATTTTATACCTTTCCTCTGACTCAGTTCTCACAGTGTGTTATCAATTGCCACTTTTCAGTGTTGTGTGCCTGACCTCCTCACAGAATGCACCTAAACTGGCAAAGGGCTTAGAGATCAGCTCACCATGCCCATTAAAACAGCTAGTAAAGGGGCACCTGGGTGGCTCAGTGGGTTAAGCCGCTGCCTTCGGCTCAGGTCATGATCTCGGGATCCTGGGATCGAGTCCCACATCGGGCTCTCTGCTCAGCAGGGAGCCTGCTTCCCTCTCTCTCTCTCTCTGCCTGCCTCTCCGTCTACTCGTGATTTCTCTCTGTCAAATAAATAAAATCTTAAAAAAAAAAAAAAAAAGCAGCTAGTAAAATCAGAGTGAACAACCAAAGCAGAGGCAGCATTTCTTTTAAAACACAGAAATCAAGTCCAACTAAATGCCTGACTAAACTCCAACATATAGTCTGTACAAGCAGGGCTCCTGGCTGGCTCAGTTAAGTAGAGTATATAACTTTTGATCTTGAGGTCCTAAATTCAAGGCCTATGCTGGATGGAGAGCTTACATAATTAGGAAACAGATAAAAATGCATAAAAGTGAAGTGGTGCCAAATGTAACCAGGCACTGGGGTTCAAGGGTGCCACCTGCATCTCCATCCCATCATTTCCCATCCAGTGCAAACGCCCAGGTTTATGTACCACAAATGTAGACATTGTTTTACTTATCATCCAGCACTTGGCTATATTCCCAGAGAGTAGTATTTCAGACAGGTAAAGTAGTACAGTTTTGTGATTAAGAACAAAGTTCTGGAAGGGGGATGAAGAACAAAGCTTTAGAAGTCACAAAGGCCTGCATTCTACAAATTACTAGATTAGGTAACCCTGATCAAGTGCGTTACTCTCTCTCAAGCCTGGGAGGAGCACTAAACAGAATAAGGTACCTCAAATGCTTAGTCTAGGTCTTAATAGCTACCATAAATACCAGTGACTATAGTATTAATGTTCACTGACCACATTTGTTTCTGCCAATTTAATCTCAAAATACTGCCTGTTTACTCAAACAATTTAAGTAACTTTACTGAGGTATAGAAAATACATAAAGCTCACCCTTGTTAAGTGTAAAATTCAGTTTTTTTTTTTTTTTTAAGTTTTACTTATTTCCTCAACAAAGAGAGAGAGTGCACAAGCAGGGGGAGCCTCAAGCAGAGGGAGAGGAAGAAGCAGGCTCTCCACTGAGAAAGGAGCCTGATGCTGGACTTGATTCCAGAACCCTGGGATCATGACCTGAGCCAAAAACTGACACTTAGCTGACAGAGCTACACGGGCACGCCAAATTCAACGATTTTCAGTACTTACCAATTATACAAGTATCACCAAAGGCCAACTACACTCCAATAAAATCCTTTGTGACACTGGTCATTTCTTTGTCCCACAGATGACTCGACTGTCAAGAGTATATAAACTGTTTCATGTTAAGCTAGCTATGTCCCATTACAGCTGGAATCTTTTGATATTAAAACAATTAAATAGGGGCGCCTGGGTGGCTCAGTGGGTTAAAGCCTCTGCCTTCGGCTCACTGGGATCGAGCCCCGCATCAGGCTCTCTGCTCAGCGGGGAGCCTGCTTCCTCCTCTCTCTCTCTGCCTGCCTCTCCGCCTAATTGTGATTTCTGTCTGTCAAATAAATAAATAAAATCGTTAAAAAAAAAACCAAAAACACAATTAAATAGAGTGCCTCATTGGTTCAGTCATTTAAGCATCTGCCTTGGGCTCAGGGCATGATCTCCCAGTCCTGGGATCCATGTCTGCGTTGGACTCTCTGCTTGGCGGGGAGTATGCATCTCCCTCTCATTCTCCATGTTCTCCCTCTCTCTCTCTCTCTCAAATAAAATAATTTTAAAAATGAATAACAATTACATAGCACAGACTGTCTTTAAAAAAGAAAAAAAAAAAACACAACCTCTTCTGTGGTAATAAAATAGTGAAAGGCCTATATTAACAATATGTTCATTCTTTTTTTTTTTTTTTAAAGATTATTTATTTATTTATTTATTTGACAGAGAGAGATGACAAGCAGGCAGAGAGGCAGGCAGAGAGAGGGGAGGAAGCAGGCTCCCTGCTGAGCAGAGAGCCCAATGTGGGGCTCGATCCTGGACCCTGGGATCATGACCTGAGCCGAAGGCAGCGGCTCAACCCACTGAGCCACCCAGGCGCCCCACAATATGTTCATTCTTGTAATCACCATCGAGACTGTTCCATAATAGATAGAGGTATTTTTCCACCATTACCTTAGCAATCCCAATCAAAAGGAATTAAAAAGATACTAAAGTGAAGTACCACAGCTAAGAATTTAAGAAGTCATCTGGTCTCCAGCAATTTGAAGAAAGATTTCACCACGAAACTTCTAATCAAAATAAAATGAGCCCCTGATTGGGGAAAAATTGAGACATTCAACAAGTTACTACTAAAAGCTGACCCAAAGAAAATGATGTGAGTAAACTTACAATAAGAGTAACTTTGGGGGGCGCCTGGGTGGCTCAGTGGGTTAAAGCCTCTGCCTTCAGCTCAGGTCATGATCCCAGGGTCCTGGGATCGAGCCCCGCATCGGGCTCTCTGCTCAGCAGAGAGCCTGCTTCCTCCTCTCTCTCTGCCTGCCTCTCTGCCTACTTGTCATCTCTGTCAAATAAATAAATAAAATCTTTAAAAAAAAAAAAAAAAGAGTAACTTTGGGATGCCTGCCTGGCTTAGAGAAGTATGCGACTCTTGATCTTGGTCATGAGTTCAAGCCCTATGCTGGGAACAGACCTCACTTGGAAATAAATAAACAGAACAGAATAACTTAGTTTCTGGCTGGCTCAGTCTGTACATGTGACTCTTGATCTTAGGGTTGTGAATTCAAATCCAATGTTGGGTGTAGAAATTACTTAAAATTTAAAAAAAAAAAATGTCTAAAAAAATAAATAATAGGGGCACCTGGATGGCTCAGTGGGTTAAAGCCTCTGCCTTTGTCTCAGGTCATGATCCCAGGGTCCTGGGACTGAGCCCTGCATTGGGGGGGGGGGGGGGTCTGCTCAGTGGGGAGCCTGCTTCCTCCTCTCTCTCTCTCTCTCTCTCTCTGCCTGCCTCTCTGTCTACTTGTGATCTCTGTCAAATAAGTAAATAAAAAAATAAAATCTTTAAAAATAATAATAATAAATTTTATGAATAAATAAATAATAGGGGCATCTAAGGGTGGCTCAGTGGGTTAAAAAAGCTCTGCCTTACACTCAGGTCATGAACCCAGGGCACTGGGATCCGCAGGGGCCCTTCTTCCCTTCTTCTCTCTCTCTGCCTGCCTCTCTGCCTACTTGTGATGTCAGATGAATAAATAAAATATTTAAAAATAAGTAGAGAGATAGATAGATAGATGGATGAATAAGGGCGCCTCAGTTGGTTAAGCGGTTGCCTTCAGCTCGTCATGATCTCAGGGTCCTGCAATCGAGGCACATGTCAGGCTCCCCGCCCAGCAGTCATCTATTCCCTCCTCCTCTGTTCCTCTCCATGCTCATGCACTCTCTCAAGTAAAAAAAAATATCTCAATAGGGGCGCCTGGGTGGCTCAGTGGTTTGGGCCTCTGCCTTCGGCTCGGGTCATGATCTCAGGGTCCTGGGATCGAGCCCAGCATCGGGCTCTCTGCTCAGCGAGCCTGCTTCCTTCCTCTCTCTGCCTGCCTCTCTGCCTACTTGTGATCTCTGTCAAATAAATAAATAAAATCTTTTAAAAAAAAAACCTCTCAATAAATAAGTATAATAACAGTTTTTTTCACTAGCTGCTACAACTAAACTACCAATCATGGCCAAACAGAAGATACAATACAGTAATCAAAATAACAACAAATTCTAATAAAACTGGCCTATGGATACATAATTCCAGGGTTTGTTTTTTTTTCCTTTTCTTTTTTAAAGGAGGCTCCACTCCCAGCATGGAGCCCAATGAGGGGCTTGAACACGCAACGCTGACTGAGATCAAGACCTGAGATGAAATCAACAGAGGGACGCTTAACTGACCAAGCCTCCCAAGTGCCCCTTTTTCTTTATTTTTCAAAGATTTTCTTTTTTTTTTAAGATCTTATTTTATTTATTTTAGAGCAAGCCTGGGGGTGGGGGGAGGAACAGAGTTGGAAGGAGAGGGAGAAAATCTGGAGCAGACTCCATTCTGAGCACAGAGAGACCCGATACAGGGCTTGATCTCAAGACCCTGAGAACACGATGTGAGCTAAAACCAAGAGTCAGATACTTCATCAACTGCACCACCAAGGTACATCTCAAAATTTTATTTTTAAGTAATCTCTACACCCAGCCTGGGGCTCCAAGTCACAATCGAGATCAAGAGTCAAACGCTTTACTAAGCCAGCCAAGCTCTCCTAAAATTCAAAGTGTTTCAACAAAAGAAACAATTATAACTTCAGGAATTTGGCCATTATGGATCCTATAAGAATATAGGAAAAGTAAGGCTCAGTCTCCCACTGCTTCAAGGACGCCTTCCCAAACTCAACTGATACCCAAACTCAATTGATAGTGCTTTCCTAAATGCCCTACTTGTCTTCCCATCAGAAGGTAAGCACCTAGAGAACAGGGACAGTGTTCAATCAGTAGCACTTAACAGCTGCTGCCAAGTCACATTAAAGCTTTGTTCAGGTGAACACCTATAAAGGACCAAATATGTGGAACTCTATCAACTCACTCTTGAGAAATAAGTACTAATGTCTAAGGTATTCATTGTATGCATGAATTAAACTTCTTCCCTAGGCTTCTAGAATGCTATCAATTATGTACACCCTCAAGGGAACTGAAAAAAATCATCAATTTTCTGTGTTCTGTAGTTAAGATGAAGACCCTGTACAACACAGCTTGGGATCACCTATCAAGTTATACATACTACAAACACAACCCAGTTACACAGTCTTAAGAAATCAGTTTGTTCTGGGGGGAGGGTGAGGTTGTACAAATGTTCACAAAGAGACAAGTAAAAATTTCTAATCACAAGAAACTGGAAATGACACAAACATCAATCACAACAGAGTAAGATGTAACATATCCTTACAATGGAGTACCACACTACTCAAAATGACTGACAACATGAATGAATCTAAAACATTTAAGAGTCAAAGAAGTATAAAAAAAAAATTCCATTTAAAACAAGATTGATGGGGGCCTGGCTGACTCAGCTGGTAGAACTCTTGATCTCACGGTTTGAGTTTGAACCCCATATTGTGAGTAGAGTTTACTTTGAATGAATAATTCAAGACTGAAAATGGCAGTATTAAACTATGTATTATTTATGGAATAAAAATTCTAAAAAATGGGGGCACCTGGGTGGCTCAGTGGGTTAAAGCATCTGTGCTCAGCTCAGGTCATGATCGAGCCCCGAATCGGGCTCTCTGCTCGGTGGGGAGCCTGCTTCACCATCTCTCTCTGCCTGCTTCTCTGCCTGCAATCTCTGTCTGTCAAATAAATAAAATCTTTAAAAAAAAAATTTCTAAAAAATGTTTTTAAAAAAAGATTTTTTTTCTTTTTTTTTTTTTTAAGATTTTACTTGAAAGATGGGCATCTGGCTGAGCCGTTAGGCATCTGCCTTGGCTCGGGTCATAATCCCAGGATCCTGGGATGGAAACCCTCATTGAACTCCCTGCTCTGAGGGGAGCCTGCTTCTCCCTCTCCCACTCCCCCTGCTTGTGTTCCCTCTCTCGCTGTGTCTCTCTGTCAAATAAATAAATAAAATCTTTAAAAAAAAAAAAAAGGAAGATTTTCCTTGAAAGAGACAGAGCATGGGGCACCTGGGTGGCTCAGTGGGTTAAGCCGCTGCCTTCAGCTCAGGTCATGATCCCAGGGTCCTGGGATCAAGCCCCACATCGGGCTCTCTGCTCAGCAGAGAGCCTGCTTCCCTTCCTCTATCTCTGCCTGCCTTGCTGCCTACTTGTGATCTCTGTCTGTCAAATAAATAAACAAAATATTTAAAAAAAAAAAAAAAAAAGAAAGAAAGAAAGAAAGAAAGAGACACAGCACAAGCAGGGAGAGCAAAAGGTAGGGAGAGGAAGAACCAGCCTCCCCACTGAGCAGGGAGCCCCCATGCGGGGCTGGATCCCTGGACCCTGGGATCTGAGCTGAAGGCAGACGCCAAACCAACTGAGCCACCCAGGTGTTCCCCCCGCCAGTAATAATAATACTCTACTTCTTGGCTAGTCATTTTATTCTTGTTTTTGAAAACTCTACGTGTATTTATTCCTCATACATCGTTTTTGGTACGTATTCTCTATTTCTCAATAAAAATCATTAAGTATAAAAGTATTATTACATTTTTTTTAAATATACACTTTATATAAAGAAAAAAAGATTTCTGGGGTGCCTGGGTGGCATCTCAACTCTTTGTTTCAGCTAGGGTCATGTCTCAAGGTCATGGGATGGAGCACAGTCGGACTCTGTGGCGCGTGCTTGGGATTCTCTCTTCCACCTCCTACCCCTCCCCTCCCTCATTCACATTCTCTGTCTGTCTGTCTCTCTCTCTCACAAGCAAATCTTTAAAAAAAAAAAAAAGAAAAGAAAGAAAGGGTTTCAGGGGCACCTGCATGGCTCAGTTAGTTAGCTGTCTGCCTTTGGCTCAGGTTGTGATCTCAAAGTCCTGGGATCAAGCCCACATTGGGCTCCCTGCTAAGCAGGGTGTCTGCTTCCCCCTGCTCCTGCTCTCTCTCTGATTAATAAAATCTTTTAAAAAATTAAAAATTAAAAAAGAATTTCTACTAAAATGTTAAACCATGATTAACTCATTTTTATCTTCTGGTTTTCTCAGATTTTCTAAAATGTATTTTCTTAGGTAAAATAGTACCAGACAGCCTGACCCTAAAAACTTCCATAAGATGGAAATTTCAAAAGAGGAGGAACAAACTGATTTGGTCTAAAAACAATGTAATAGAATGCCTGTCAATAAATCCTAAAGCCAGTCTTTTTTTTTTTTTCCCTACACCCTATTTAAGCTAAACCTGTTTGTTTTTTGTTTTATTTTTAAGCCCACTTATTCTCTTGCTTAAGGATTTGAAAATACCAAACACTCTTAGCAAATTAAAGATCGCACCCTTCAAGGAGCACATGTTCCAGCTAGGCAGACACACAACACAGACAGCACTATGCACCTTGCCCAAGCCCATGAAAATAGCTTACAAAGGTATTTTAGGTTTTCATCTGCCTGCCTGGACAGCAGCATGTTACGTGGCAAGTACTGTCAGAAGGTCCTCAGTTGAGACTGAGTGTTGAGAGTTTTTTTGTATGGGGATTGAAAGGGCAGAAGGAAGCAAAAAAATAAAATGGAGAGAAAATAAAGGGAAGAGAAATAAAAATTTAAAAAAGAAAGGGAGGGAGCGAATGGAGAGAAAGAAGACAGAGAGGGAGAAAAACACCATTAACAAGAAGTAATTCTGAGCTCCTAAAAGTTCTCACACATATAATATCTAGGAGTGACCTGATAAGATTGAGATTATATGTAAAAAATTTTGAGTAATGTCCTCAGTATTACTGGACTGTGGACACACCATGTAACTTTATTCTTTTTAAAGATTTATTTATTTGAGGGGCACCTGGGTGGCTCAGTTGGTTAAGCCCCTGCCTTCAGCTCAGGGTCCTGGGATTGAGCCCGGCATCGGGGTCCCTGCTCAGCGGGTAGCCTACTTGCCCCCCTCTCTCCACCTGCCCCTCTGCCTACTTGTGATCTCTGTCAAATAAATAAATAAAATTAAAAAAAAAAAAGATGTATTTATTTGAGAAAGAGAGGGAGAGAAAGCGTGCACACATGCGCTGTGCAAACAGTGGGGGCAGGGGAGGAGGACAGATGGAGAATATCTTCAAGCAGTCTCCCCACTGAGCATAGAGCTAGAAACAGGATCTCCATCCCTTGCCCCATGAGAACACAACCTGAGCCAAAACCAAGAGTTGGATGCTCAACAGACTGAGCCACCCAGGTGCCCCCATACAGTGTAACTTGAAAGTTCCTATGTGACATCTTAGTTAAAAACAGATTAATAGGGCGCCTAGGTGGCTCAGTGGGTTAAGCCGCTGCCTTCGGCTCAGGTCATGATCTCAGGGTCCTGGGATGGAGTCCCGCATCTGGCTCTCTGCTCGACGGGGAGCCTGCTTCCTCCTCTCTCTCTCTCTCTGCCTGCCTCTATCCCTACTTGTGATCTCTCTCTGTCAAATAAATAAATAAAATCTTAAAAAAAAAACAGATTAATAATAACAACTATTAATAGTAAGAAACAAGGCTGCAGCAACAGTAACTTGGAACTAAATCCAAATGAAAGTCTCTCCTCTATAAATCTGAAAATCTCATAAAATGTTATGTTTCAGACCCATTCAAATACATTCTATTGCTTTCAGAGTTCCAAATGAAGAAAAACAAGCCACACATTCCTAACAACTTTTCTAAGAACTCTACATAGTCTTAAATGAAACATCTACTCTTTTAAGCCCCATTTCATAAATTCCAAATAGATACTAAGTTCCAATTCAACTGATTTTATCACCCAGTATGAAAGTGAGTTATCCAGGGGCACCTGGATGGTTCAGTCCTTTAAGGGCCTCCCTTCAGCTCAGGTCATGATCCCAGGGTCCTGGGATGGAGTCCTCCATTGGGCTCCCTTGTGGGGGCGGGGGGGGAGGTGTTGCTTCTCCCTCTCCCACTCCCCCTGTTTGTGTTCCCTCTCTCGCTGTCTCTGTCAAATAAATAAATCTTTAAAAAAAAAAAAAAAAAGGAAAGAAAATTAAAACTTTTATTCTAATTTATTATTTATTTATTATTTATTATTTTATTTTATTTTCAAAGTTATCTGAAAATTAAAACTCACTCTAGCATACATGCCATGTCAGCAACAAATTCACAAACCTGGTCTTTAAAAATCCATGACAAAAAAAATTTTACCCCAAATAAATTACCTTTTTCCCCCCAACATTTTTTATTTTGGGGATGCCTGGATGGCTAGGTCAGTTAAGCGTCTGCCTTTGGCTCAGGTATGATCCCAAGGTTGAGATCAAACCCCACAACAGGCTCTGTGCTCAGCCCAAAGTCAGCTTGAGATTCTCTTCACCCCTGCCCCTCCCCTCACTCACACCCTCTCTCTCTAAATATTAAAAACATATATTTTTAAGTTTTATTTTTAAAAATTAAAAGCAACAGCAGCAGCAACAACACCCAAACCTGATTAATTTCATTCTTGGGCTTTAAAAAAAAAAAAAAAAAAAAGGATTCCATTCCTAAATATTTGAGTTGGGCCAAAATTATTTCAGAACTAAACCCAGGCTTATGTGGTGATATTCCCTCTTAAGTCTTCCCTCTCTTTGCCTTCCTTTAAGTCATATCTTCATTCTCCTACGGGTTGGGGAGTAGGGAGGGAGTAACACCGATCAGTGATCCACCACCTTACCAGTCAACACAACTAGTGCCCTACACGCCACACTCCATTTACTCGAATTAATGAAGAGCCAACTAATGATCTCACAGGATTAATAAACAAAATAAGATGTAAGAAAGAGCAACTTCACAATCTATGAATTCATGTAGACTCCTTTTGAGCAGACATTCCTCAAACCTCTTCAACAGGCTTACACCAAAACCAAAAAAAAGTAGGGCACCTGGGTGGCTCAGTTGGTTAAGCGACTGCCTTCAGCTCAGGTAATAATAATCCTGGAATCCCAGGATCGAGTCCCACAGCGGGCTCCCAGCTCCACAGGGAGTCTGCTTCTCCCTCTGACCCTCCTTCTCATGCTCTCTCTCTCTCTCAAATAAATAAAATCTTTAAGAAAAAAAAAGTGTCTTATAACAACAACACATCTTAAGTCACCATTTTTTAAAAAGGATTCAGGGGAGGGCGCCTGGGTGGCTCAGTGGGTTAAGCCGCTGCCTTCGGCTCAAGTCATGATCTCAGGGTCCTGAGATCGAGTCCCGCATCGGGCTCTCTGCTCAGCAGGGAGCCTGCTTCCTCCTCTCTCTCTGCCTGCCTCTCTGCCTACTTGTGATCTCTCTCTGTCAAATAAATAAATAAAATCTTAAAAAAAAAAAAAAAAAGGATTCAGGGGTGCCTGGGTGGCTCAATGGATTACAGCCTCTGCCTTCGGCTCAGATCATGATCCCAGCATCCTGAGCCCCCGCATCCCCCGCATCCAGCTCTCTGCTCAGCAGGGAGCCTGCTCCCTCCCTCTCTGCCTGCTTCTCTGCCTACCTGTGATCTGTCAAATAAATAAATAAAATCTTTTAAAAAACAAAAATAAATAAAAAATTTATCAAAGGATTCGGGACCTGAGGCACCTGGGTGGCTCAGTGGTTTAAGCATATAACTCTTCACATTTCAGCTCAGGTCATGATCTCAGGGTTGTGGGATCAAACGGCGGGTGGGGATCCACACTCAGCAGCAGTCTTCTAATTCCTCTCCTTCTGCTCCTTCCTCCAATCTCATCCCCCCTCCTCCGCATGCACACAGTCAAGCTCTAGAAATACATAAAATCCTTACAAAAATAAAATAAAAAGTACTGGAGAATCAATACTTCAAGACTTAACACATCCAAAGTGAAGGCTTCACTTCATACCAGTTTAAAACTTCAACATGGGTTTATACTTTCTACATGTAGTGTACTGTTAAAGGAGTAGAGATAGCAACCAGTTCCTTCCCATGAAAACACAAGGGCCTACTGAAATTTATCATTCTTCTTCATGTTCTACCATTTCTCCCTAAACAATAAAAGTCATGCAGGCTAATACCAAGAGACACTGCTGGTGAGCACTGCACAGGCTGCCATCAGTTACCAGGAAAGGGAAACGAGATGTTATTGTTGTTCTAGCCTTGTTCTAAAGGCAGCTCCATGTGACTGCTGCTGGTACAGCCCACATTTAAAGAGAGAGCCTAGAGGAAACCAGAACAGCAGGAAACAGGCAGGAGAGGCAATTATCACAACCCTTTCCCATGGCCTCATTTCCATGCCTCCATTTCCAGCTGTATTTCATACACAACAACAACAACAAAAACTCCTTTCTCTGAGTTGTTTCATTTCTGAGGGTCAGAAGCAACAAGGAAGCAAATGGGAAATCAGAGCTGTGGAAAACTAGCAAGGCAGAGATGGGGGAAATCTCATCACCGATGTGAACCAGCCTTAACGAGGAAAAATCACATGGAACATACTGGAGATAAGTAGAAGAGCAACGTGGGAGACTAATCAGTTCTGCCTAAAGATAAGTGTTCACAGCAATAGAAGGATGACAGACCCAGCCAAGGGGCCCTGCAAGTACATAAGAGATACTGGTGGACTATAAAACTCTATGGTCTCCAGAGAGTGAAATTTATTCCCTTTCCTGAAACAATTAAGTACCATGTCAATCTAGGCACCCAATGCCGAGGATACAGGAGAACTTAGGTATTAGGTCCATCTTCCTTCCACCTGTATTAGACAAAATGACACTAAAAATTAGGACGTACAATGGATGACAAAAAGTGAGGAATACACTACTGACATAACTCTTGGTTTAAAAAGTATACCATATGGGATGCCTGGGTGGCTCAGTTGGTTAAGCAGCTGCCTTCGGCTCAGGTCATGATCCCAGAGTCCTGGGATCGAGTCCCACATCGGGCTCCTTGCTCAGCAGTGAGCCTGCTTCTCCCTCTGCCTCTGCCTGTGCTCGCTCTCTCCCCATCTCTCTCTCTGATAAATAAATAAAATCTTTAAAAAAAAAAAAAGTATACCATAAACGTTAATTAATAATTAATTAAAAGGATACCATCACTAAAGAGAAAATATAAAAGGCCTGGGTTCACCCAAAAAGTTAATTATATGCCCTCTGAATAAAAGATGTTTGGTTGGATACCTTTAAAAGACCATCGAAAGCTCTCAACTGTTAGTGTACAAAAGGGCTAAAGATAATAAGCCTAACTACTAACAGATATACCTCGGATATAAGCAGAAACCAATATCCAACAGAGGTGGTGGTGAAGATACAAATTATGTCAAACAGGAGGTATCAACTCCTAGAGAGCAAGGATAGGCGACCAGAGTGGCAGCACTTAAGATGCCCTGGCAAAAAAATAAGATTGAAAACCGAGGGGAAGAGGTGGAAAAGCCAAGTGGGAAAGTGATCCAGAGGCAAAGGAAACGGAAATGTAATTTACTAAAGAGAGAATAACGCAGAACTTTGGTTTACAGGGTGCTCTCAAAACTACATTAGAAAACTATGATAACACCAGACTAGAGGGGCCGGGACTGAAGAGAAAAACTAAGTCCCCAAGAGTCTTAACACCAAAACCTCCCAGAATAAAAAGGAGTAGAATCTAACTATTCCTCCGGGTAAACCGAGAAAAGCTACAGTGCGCAGAAGTTGGCTCTAAGACGCTCAGTCCCAAGACTAGCGACAGGCGTGAAAACGTAAAGATGGTCAGGATGGAAAACATCAGCGCGGCGCGGGAGCTCCAGCGGACAGGCAGGCAGGGACAGAGGTGGGAGAGAAAACCACACCCTCTAGGGCAGAAACCCGAAGCGGGGGAGGGGAAGGCGCCCCCTGGGGTTGGGTGGGGCCAGGCCAACTACGACTGGGGTAGGCAGGAAGAAGCACAGGACGGCCCGCACAGAGAGGAAGGAAGGCGCCCGGGCCTGGGCATACTGGGGACGCATGAAGCTGGCGAGGGACGCTTGGCCCGGTCTTCGGAGTGGGCGCTGGGGCAGTATGAAAAGGGTTCGAGGAAAGTAGAGCTGAACCCAGGACTAGAAAACGCACGCTGCCACACTCAGGGCTCTGGAACAGGAAAGGAGAGAGAGGGTGCCAATTACCGCTGCTGTTCTCGCTGGACTCGGGACCAGCCGCCTCCGCCGCCGCCGCTCGTTACCTGCCAATGTGCCTCTTACAAAGCGGCGGCGGCGGCAGAGGCGCCCTGGTTCGTCACGTGACCTCTGCGTCACGCGCGGAGGAGGAGCCACCGCGCGACGCTCGTTCCCGGCCCCTCAGCCCGCCCTCAGAGCCCGTCGCTTCCTCCAGCCTCCCCCACGCCGTCTAGAGAGACCAACAACGCCGAAGTGCGGTTAGGCACCGGGAAGGAGCAAATAAGGGAGATCTTATAAAATCTCTCGTACTCAGAGTTGTTAAGAGGCTAGTACATACCACGTCCGGAATGCCCACAACTGCAGCTTGTCGCGCTGTGATGACCTCACAAGGCACCACGAGTCGCTCCCCGGCGACCGCCTTCCTCTCATCACGTGATGTGGCGCAACCATTCAAAACAGGCCTAGCTCCCCAAACCTTGCGCGGGGGGAAGGGGGAATACTATCGCCAGTATGCTGCGCAGCGAAAGTACCTACCACCGTAGCCTTTCCCTCGCGGGTTCATAAACCTTGCATTATGACTTAGTGCCAATGCAAAGCCGTGGGGAAAAACGGACAGTACTGACTTCTGAGACTAATACCAGTGGACGCTGCTTGCCGGGCAATGAACGCGGTTCCCGCTGGGAGATGTAGTCCCGGCGGGGGATGGGGTTTCGCTACTAGGTTCCGGGTCTCGCGCTCTGCTCCGCCCTCTGCGCGGGAAAACGCCAACGGCTAGCCCAGGTGCAGCATCGTGGAGCAGCAAGCTTCAATAGGAACTTTCCCAGGGCAGATGGGCCTCAGGGCTTCTGGTTGTTTTTTGTTTGTTTGTTTGTTTGTTTTTTTAATTTATTTGACACAGAGAGAGATCACAAGTAGGCAGAGAGAGAGAGAGGAGGAAGCAGGCTTCCCGCTGAGCAGAGAGCCCGATGCGGGACTCGATCCCAGGACCCTGAGATCATGACCTGAGCAGAGGCTCAACCCACTGAGCCACCCAGGTGCCCAAGGCTTCTGTTTTATTAAATGTGGGCCTTGGATTCTTTTACCAAGTCTCTTATGCGTAAACTGATTAACATTTATTGTTTATTGCATGTCAGTACAACAATTTTTTTTAAAGATTTTATTTATTGGGGCACCTGGGTGGCACAGTGGGTTAAAGCCTCTGCCTTCCGCTCGTGTAGTGAACTCAGGGTCCTGGGATCAAGCCCCGCATCGGGCTCTCTGCTCAGCTGTGGAGCCTGTTTCCCTTTCTCCCTCTCTGCCTGCCTCTCTGCCTACTTGTGATCTCTGTCAAATAAATAAAATCTTAGAAGAAAGATTTTATTTACTTATTTGACAGACAGAGATCAAATAAATAAAATCTTAGAAGAAAGATTTTATTTACTTATTTGACAGACAGAGATCACAAGTAGGCAGGGGGCGGCAGGTTCCCCGCTGAGCAGAGAGCCCGATGCGGGGGCTCGATCCTAGGACCCTGGGATCACGACCCGAGCTGAAGGCAGAGGCTTTGATCCACTGAGCCACCCAAGTGCCCCTCAATACAACAATTTTTACTAAATCTTATAATAAATCCTTTGAGGCAGGGATTGCTCCCTGTAAAGAAAGGCTTAGGGGGCACCTGGCAGACTCAGTCGATAGGGTATGATAGTCTTTATGTTGGTGTTGTGAATTCGTGTTCCACCTTGAGTGCAGAAATTACTTTAAAAATAAAATCTTCAAAAAGGTTGAGAGGTTGAGTTGTTTCTAGCTGAAGAGAACCAATCCAGATCTTCTGTCTCCAAACAATAATCTTCCTCTCGGAAAGATCTTTTTAAACTCCAGGTATTAAGCATAATTGAAGAGATAATGCTTTATACTTGTGGCATAGTATTTTGGAGTTTTGTGTGTTTTTTTTAAGATTTTATTTATTTATTAGAGCGTGAGCAAGAGCAGGAGCAGCTGACTTTCCGCTGAACTGAGAGCCTAGTGTGGGGGCTCCATCCCAGGACCGTGAAATCATGATCTGAGAGAAGGCGGACGCTTAGCAGACTGAGCCACTCAGGCGCTCCAGTATTTTGGAGTTTAAAGTATTTTCCCGTTTACTGACCTAGTTAATTCTCAAAGGCAGTATCTCGGGCTGGTTAAGTTCACAAACTTTGGCCTTACCTCAATTTGGGCTTCTTTCCTTTGCAATACCACCACTTCACCAGGTAGTGAAAATTAAATGAGATCATGCAGGGGCACCTGGGTGGCTCAGCTGTTTAACTAACCGGCCTTTGGCTCAGGTCATCATTCCAGGGGCTGGGATCAAGCCCCGCATTGAACTCCCTGTTCAGCAGGGAACCTGCTTCTCCATCTCTCTCTACCTGCCGCTCCACCTGCTGGTGCTCTCTCAAATAAATAAACGAAATATTTAAAACAAATAAATAAATGAGCTCATGTAAAGTACCTGTTTGGCACATAGTTAAACCCTCAATAAACAGTAGTAATTACTTTCACACCTGGTATGTACCCTTCCGCCCAGCAGATAAGAAACAAAGTTTGGGTGAGGGTGGTGGGGAGCCTGGGTAGTTTGGTAGGTTAAGCGTCTGCCTTTGGCTCAGGTCTTGATCTCAGAGACCTGGGATGGAGCCCTGCGTGGGCGGGGTAGTCAATCAATCTCTGTGTCCTCTCTCTCGCACTCGCTTGCTCTTAAATAAATACTTTAAAAAAATAAATAAGGTAGCTATGGTGAGTGCTGTGATATGTTACAAAAAATTTTTTTTTAAAGTAAGGTGGGGGGGCGCCTGGGTGGCTCAGTGGGTTGAGCCGCTGCCTTTGGCTCGGGTCGTGATCTCGGGGTCCTGGGATCGAGTCCCGCGTCGGGCTCTCTGCTCGGCAGGGAGCCTGCTTCCCTCTCTCTCTCTCTCTGCCTGCCTATCCATCTACTTGTGATTTCTCTCTGTCAAATAAATAAATAAAATCTTAAAAAATAAATAAAGTAAGGTGGGAAGGGAATTAGCATTAATTCACTTGTCTTTATGCAGGGTACTATGCTAAATACCAACTAACACCCTAGTTACTAATAGACTGTTGTAGGTTAAATTACTTGATGAATAACAATTGAAACCTTAACAGTCCTTCTCAGTTCAAGGGAAGCCTTTGTTATACATCTGAATTGATCAAAGAATGCTCAGGCTGAAACAAAAATTATCACGACCATTCATGTGTAGATGTATCTTATCTCTCCCTTTTGACAGTGAGCTGGAATTGCGCAGGGTCAGTTCAGTCTTCCTCCTCTTTGTATTCCTGCTTTACAGAACTGTGTGGGAGAGTCAAAGATAAAACCACCCTTGAGACGCAAAGGTTTTAAGCGAAAGAGTACAAGAAAACAATTCTGAAAACAAACGTAACAGGAGCTATCTCTGTAGAGTGGGAAGGAGGGTTTGTGGTCGAGGGTGCTAGTAAAAAGGAACTAATCTAATCTATAACATTTTAATTTTTGCATAAAGAAGTACTGGTTTTTTAATTAAAGATAAGAAAAGAGAGACCAAAAAAAAAGAGAGAGAGAGAGAGAGAAAGAAAAAGAAAAGAGAGACCAGTGTGCCTGGCTTGGCTCAGTTGGAAGAGCATGTATGTGACTCTTGATCTCAGTGTTGTGAGTTGTACCCCCAGGTTGGGTATATATAAATTTAAAAAAAAGAGGGGTGTCTGGGTGACTCAATTGGTTGAGTGCCTGCCTGCCTGCCTTTGGGGTCAGCGGGGAGCCTGCTTCTCCTCTGCCTGCCATTCACCCTGCTTGTGCGCTCTCTGTCTCAAATAAATAAATTAAATATATATTTAAAAAGAGAGAGAGAGAGGGACCCCTGAGTGGCTCAGTGGGTTAAAGCCTCTGCCTTCAGCTCAGGTCATGGTCTCAGGGTCCTGGGACTGAGCCCCACATCGGGCTCTCTGCTCAGCAGGGAGCCTGCTTCCCCCTCTCTGTCTGCCTGCCTCTCTGCCTACTTGTGATCTCTCTGTCAAATAAATAAATAAAATCTTTAAAAGAGAAAAAAAGAAAGAGTTATGTTAGTTCTGTGACTGATACAAGATATGTCACCTTTCTAGTCCCTCAATTTCCTCTTCTGTTATATTCAAAAACATGTCTTTTCTGTACCAGGCACACTATGCTGGAGACTTTCGATAAATTATCATTTATCGGGCGCCTGGGTGGCTCAGTGGGTTAAGCCACTGCCTTCGGCTCAGGTCATGATCCCAGGGTCCTGGGATTGAGCCCCACATCAGGCTCTCTGCTCAGCAGGGAGCCTGCTTCCTCCTCTCTCTCTCTCTGCCTGCCTCTCTGCCTACTTCTGATCTTTCTCTGTCAAATAAATAAATAAATAAAATCTTAAAAAAAAATTATCATTTATCAAGGGAGAAGTCCCACCTTAGATCTAGGATCAGAGATAAAAATAAGGGCATCAAAGTCCTAAAACCTCACTAATAACAGTTATTACCACCTGGATGTAATAGAACTATCCTCTCCCAATAGGCTCCCCTAGAGGATATCACTACCATCCATGCCCACCCAGCCTGACTCTGATACATTGAAACTTATTTTACATCCTGTGACTGCAAAGAACATCACCATCCAATTCACTAGTTTTTGTTTAAATATCCTTGGCTGGACTACAATAAGAGCATAATGTGATGGAAAATACACTGGAAAAATCCTCAGAAGCCTGTTTTTTTAAGTCTGTAAACATGACAGACAATAAAGAAGGTGGGTGAAACCAGATGAAGTCCATCTCAGAGAGACTCAGTAATGGGTAGCTGAGATTTAGGAAGATAAAATCAAAATGTATAAACTCCAAAGCTAATCACTGATTAAGTTCAAGTCTAATCTCCTGACTCACAGTAAGTGATCATAATCCGATGCAATATACCTGCAGAAGAATGTGATAACTGAGTGGGAATGGTCTGCATAGAATCTAAAAAAAAAAAAAACAAAAAACAAAACAACAACAACAACAACAAAAACCCTTAAGAAGCAAAAATGTACACCATGGAGGGAAAAGGATAGCCGGACCACCAGCACGTAGAACATTTTGGTCCCTTTGGCAGATCTCTCTCTTTAGCATATAGAGATGAATGATCCATGACTCTGAACCATAAAAATCATCCAAGATTCCCCTACCTATGGTTCATGTCAAGAGCAACCTTCTAATGAGAATCTGGCTTCTTCAGGCCACCCACTAACTCAGTTGGTGGAGCTTGAGACTCTTGATCTCAGGATTCTGAGTTCAAGCCCCACATTGGACCTAGAGCTTACTTAAAAAATAATAATAAAAATAAACAAGGGGCACCTGGGTGGCACAGTCAGTTAAGCGTCTGTCTCTTGCCTTCAGCTCAAGTCATGATCTCAGGGTTGTGAGATAAGAACCCCATGTCAGGCTTCTTGATCAACGAGGAGTCTGCTGGAAATTCTCTCTCTCCTTTGGCCCTTACCCCCACTCCTCTAGCTCACTCTCTCTCTTTCTCTCTCTCAAGTAAATAAATAAATCTTTAAAGTAGTGAAATTCTGCTTACTTTACATGGCATTGCTGAATTCATGCAAGACACTGCCTATGAAAGTCCTCAGAAAATAACTGGAATTTAAGAATCCTAAGGAACTTGGGGCACCTGGGTGGCTCAGTGGGTTAAGCCGCTGCCTTCAGCTCGGGTCATGATCTCGGAGTCCTGGGATCAAGTCCCACATCGGGCTCTCTGCTCAGCAGGGAGCCTGCTTCCTCCTCTCTCTCTGCCTGCCTCTCTGCCTACTTGTGATCTCTGTCAAATAAATAAATAAAATCTTTAAAAAAAAAAAAAAAAAAGAATCCTAAGGAACTATTACTACCATGAAAACCATTATTTGATTTCATCAATACTTATATAACCCAAGTCAGTAGTTGAGGTTTGGGTTCTAGAGGAATCCAGGAAGGCCTGAATTCTAGAACAAGGGTCAGCAAACTACAACTCACAGGTCAAAACCAACCCATCTCCAATTTTTCTACAAAGCCTTAACTAAGAATTATTAGCCATTTTCTCTTTTTTCTAAAAGACTTTATTTATTTATTTGACAGATCACAAGTAGGCAGAGAAGCAGGCAAGGGGGGGGGGCAGGATCCCTGCTGAGCAGAGCGCGTCATGCGGGGCTCGATCCCAGGACCCTGAGATCATGACCTAAGCTGAAGGCAGAGGCTTACCCCACTGAGCCACCCAGGTGCCCCTCTTTTTTGTTGTTGTTGTTTTAAAGTAAGCTCTGGGGCGCCTGGGTGGCTCAGTGGGTTAAAGCCTCAGCTTTTGGCTCAGGTCGTGATCCCAGGGTTCTGGGATGGAGCCCCACATCGGGCTCTCTGCTCAGCGGGGAGCCTGCTTCCCCCCCCCCTCTGCCTGCCTCTTTGCCTACTTGTGATCTCTCTCTGTCAAAAAAAAAAAAAAAAAAATTAAAGTAAGCTCTATACCTAATGTGGGGCTTGAACTCACCTAAGATCAAGAGCCCCATTCGCCATCAACTTAGCCAGGCAGATGCCCTAAAGTCGAATGTTTGTTGTTGTTGTTTAGTTTTGTTTTGTTTTCGGGAGGAGAGGAGCAGAGAGAGAAGGAGAGAGAGAATCTTAAGCAAGCTCCATGCCTACCATGGAGACTGATGTGGAGATCATAACCTGAGGCAAAATTAAGAACCTGGTACTTAACCAACTGAGCCACCCAGGCACTTCTTGTTTTGTCTCAAAATAAACTCTATAGTCAATGTAGGGCTGGAACTCTTGGCCCCAAGATCAAAAGTCACATGCTGCAGGTGCCTGGGAAGTTCAGTTAGTTAAGCAGCTGCCTTTGGCTCAGGTTATGATCCCAGGGTCCTGGGATGGAGCCCCACATGTGGCTCCCTGCTCACTGAGGAGCCTGCTTCTTCCCCTCTCTCCTGCTCCTGCACTCACGCTCTCTCTCTCTTAAATAAATAAATAAAATCTTTAAGAAAAAAAAAAAGTTGCATGCTCCCCACACTGAGCCAGCCACCTGCTCCTTATTAGCCATTTTAAAATGGTGCAAAACAGGGCACCTGGGTGGCTCAATCATTAAGCATCTCTCTTCAGCTCAGGTCATGATCCCAGGCTCCTGAGCTCAAGCCCCACATTCGGTTCCCCGCTTGGTGGGGACTCTGCTTCTCCTTCTCTCATTCCCCTGATTGTGTTCCCTCTCACTGTATCTCTGTCAAATAAATAAACAAAATCTTAAAAAAGAAAAAATTCCTTTCCTTTAAAAAATAAAAAAATGCACCCCCAAAATCAAAAGAAGAATATTTCATGGCACAAAAAACTTACCCCAAATTCAAATTTTAGTCTACTAAGTTCCCTTGTAACTCAGCTACAATTATTCACTATGTAGTCTATGGATACTTTCACGCTACAATAGTAGAGTTGAATATCTATAACAGAAACTATGTGGCCCAGAAACCCTAAAATATCTACTGTCTGGACTTTCACACAAAAGTTTGCAATCCCTGTTCTAGAAGATTCTGAGTGACCTTAGGCAAGGTACTTAATCTCATCCTATTAGTTTTATTATTAGTTTTCTCAAGTGCAAAATGGGGATCACAATGCTAGGCTTAAAAAGTTCAATATAATGTGGAGTTTGAATCTTTTTTTTCTTTTCTTTCAAAAGTGATTTTTTTTTCTTTGAGTAATCTCTACACCCAACATGAGGCTTAAACTCATAATCCAAGATCAAGAGTTGTATGTTCTACTGACTGAGCCATTCAGGTGCTCTTGTGTCTTTTATTTTAATCCTTTTTGACTGTAATTTACAAAACCTACAAGAGGAAATACATACATACATACATATATAAAACTGAAAATGTTTCACAAACCAGTACCTATTCATATATTTATTTACTCTGAGTGTTTCAGTATACCCTTCATGTAGCATTCCTTGATAATACCATTTTACATAATCATGGCACATGAACCTGTTATTTTTCATTTTTTTCTATTTCTGTTTTTATTTTTTTATTTTTTTTTTTTAAAGATTTTATTTATTTATTTGACAGAGAACACAAGTGGGCAGAGAGGCAGGCAGAGAGAGAGAAGGAAGCAGGCTCCCTGCTGAGCAGAGAGCCCGATGCGGGACTCGATCCCAGGACCCTGAGATCATGACCTGAGCCGAAGGCAGCGGCTTAACCCACTGAGCCACCCAGGCGCCCTCTATTTCTGTTTTTAAAAAATAGATGGGGGGGTGGGTGGGGCGATGGGTGAAATAGGTGATGGGGGATTAAGGAGTACACTTGTGATGAGAACTGAGTGATGTATGAAATTGTTGAATCACTATATTTACATGTGAAACTAATGCTGTATGTTAACTATATTGGAATTCAAAGAAAAAATTAAAAAATAGGGGCGCCAGGGTGGCTCAGTTGTTGGGTGCCTGACTTTCACTCAGGTCATGATCCCAGGGTCCTGGGATTCAGCCCTGCATCAGGTGCCCTGCTCAGCAGGAAGCCTGCTTCTCCCTCTCCCTCTCCCCTGGCTTGTGTTCCTCTCTTGCTGTGTCTCCCTCTGTCAATAAATGAATAAAATCTTTTTAAATAATAATAATAAAATAGGAGCTTAGACCTAGTTTGTGGTAATGTGGCTAAATGCACCAAGAAGGCCAGAATCATGGGTAAATAGGGGACCTGTCATGGTGCCTCCCTCAGGAAAATGAAGAAAATTGAAATAATCCAGGAACCCAAGTACACCTGCTCCTTCTGTGGCAAAACCAAGATGAAAAGACAAGCTGTGGGGCTCAAGGGTGGCTCAGATGGTTAAGCATCTGCCTTTGGCTTAGGTCATGATCTCCAGGCCCTCCAATCAAGCCCCAAGGCAGCTTCCCAGCTCAGCGCAGAGTCAGCTTCTCCCTCTCCCTTCACCTCTCCCCCACTTGTGCCTTCTCTGTCTCTTTCAAATGAATAAATAAAATCTTCTAGAAAGAAAGAAAGAAAGAGTGGAAGGGAAGGAAGGAAGAAAGGAAAGGAAGAAAGGGAGGGAGAGAAGGAAGGAAGGGAGGAAGGGAGGAAGAAAGATAGGGACACCTGGGTGGCTCAGTGGGTTAAGCCGCTGCTTTTGGCTCAGGTCATGATCTCAGGGTCCTGGGATCGAGTCCTGCATTGGTCTCTCTGCTCAGCAGGGAGCCTGCTTTCCTTCCTCTCTCTCTGCTTGCCTCTCTGGCTACTTGTGATCTCTCTGTCAAATAAATAAATAAAATCTTAAAAAAAAAAAAAAGAAAGAAAGAAAAGAGGAGCACTGTTGCTCCTGCATGAAGACTGTCACCAGTGGCACCTGGACAGTACAACACCACTTCTGCCCTCACAGTAAAGTCAGCCATCAAAGGATTGAAGGAGTTGAAAGACCAGTAGAAGTTCCACCATTTCTTTCTTTCTTTTTTTTTTTTAAGATTTTATTTATTTATTTGACAGAGACACAGCTAGAAAGGGAACATAAGCAGGAGGAGTGGGTGAAGGAGAAACAGGCTTTCCATGGAGCAGGTAGCCCGATCCTGGGTGAGATCCCAGGACCCGGGGATCATGACCTGAGCTAAAGGCAGTTGCTTAACGACTGAGCCACCTAGGCGCCCCAAAGCTCCACCATTTCAAACACTGCTAGCCTATAATAAATTGGTTAATTTATGTAACAAAATTAAAAGATTTAAGTAGAGTTTTGAATGGCCAAAAATGGGACAATTTGAGCAACAAAATAATGATAGTATTTGATTGATTCAAAGCATAAATATCCATGAGTCAATACTGATATAAATAAATGGAAGCGGGGGACGCCTGGGTGGCTCAGTGGGTTGAGCCTCTGCCTTTGGCTTGGGTCATGGTCTTGGGGTCCTAGGACCGAGCCCCGAGTCGAGCTCTCTGCTCTCCTGGGACCGAGCCCCGAGTCAAGCTCTCTGCTCGTGCCTCCCTCTCCCTCTCTCTGCCCACCTCTCTGCCTGCTTGTGATCTCTGTCTGTCAAATTAAAAAAAATTAAATAAATAAATGGAAAGGGGGAAGGACAACTGGCCAGGGAGAAGCAAAAGCCCCACTGAGCAAGGAGCCCAGTGTGGGACTCCATCCCAGGACCCTGAGATCATGACCTGAGCCGAAAGCAGATGCCCAATGACTGAATCACCCAGGTGCCTGGACAAGTGCACAAAAGTCTAAGGAGAAATCGTATATCCATCAAAATATCTATGAATTATTACAGTGGGTTTGTTGTTGTTTCTTTAATTTTCAGTGAATCCAAATGTGTCTTAAGAAACTACTGTGGTGTTTGAAAAGGTTCTTTGGTACTTCCATCAGTAGTTGGAGCTTAATTCCCCTCCACCTTGAATGTGGACTGCACCTAATAACTGAAGTCTAACAAATGGAGAATGGAATGAGAAAAATAATAACTTTATAATATAGAGACTTGACAGACACTACCTTAACCAAATGATCAAAGTTAACTGCAGAAGGCATATTGATATCATGAACACCCTGATATGAAGCAATGCAAAGGACACCTCACCTCTGTGGCATTCTTCCCAAAAATCTACCACCTGAGGGATATCAGGAGAAAACACTAGATAAACTCAAACTGAGGAACGTTATACTAAGGGACTCTTCAAATGAGTCAAAAGTCATTTAAAAGAAAAAAAAAAAAAAGGAAAACAGAAACTGAGGGAGATCACAGAGTCTAAGGAGGCATGACAACTAAATGCACTGTATTTTGATTTGGAACCTGGGATTTTATTTTATTTATTTATTTATTTATTTAATTTGACAGAGAGAGATCATAAGTGGGCAGAAAGGCAGGCAGGCAGAGAGGGGGAAGCAGGCTCCCCGCTGAGCAGAGAGCCAGAAACAGGGCTCAGACCCAGATACCATGACCCAAGCTAAAGGCAGAGGCCTCAACCCACTGAGCCACCCAGGCGCCCGGAACCTGGGATTTTTAAAAAAAGGATATTAATGGGAAAAATGAAAATATGCAAATAAAGGTTTAGTTTAGTTAAAAGTTTTGTACTGGTGTTCATTTCCTTTTTTTTGTTCCAGCGTTAATTTCTTACTATGATTTCTTCCATTCAGAGAAGCAAGATGAAGGTACATGGAAATTCCCTTTTCTTTAGGTGTAAAATTATTTCAAAATAAGTTTTAAAAAACCAGCAGGTCACAACCCACTAAACTGATTATTTTAGGTATTTTTTTTAAGATTTTTTAAAATTTTTTCTTTTGACAGTGTACTAGCAAGGGGAGCGGCAGGCAGAAGGAGAGTGAGGAGCAGGGAGCCCCATATGGGGATTGATTCTGGGACCTTGGGGCCATGACACAAGCCAAAGGCAGACACTTAACCAACTGGGCCACTCAGGTGCCCCTCTTTTTTATTTTTTAAGATTTTTGTTTAAGATTTTTTTAAAGTAATCTCTATACCAAACATGGGGCTCAAATTTACAACCCCAAGGTCAAGAGTAGCATGGTCCACTGATGCCAGCAGGTGCCCCATGATTGCTTGACTCTTTAGTGTATCTAAATCTTCAGATTGAAAAAGACTAAATTAACACAAGTAAAAAGCTAAGAACGTTGGCACATGGTAAATGGACAATAAATATTAGCTATTATCAATATCCCATAATATTGTTAATTTTCTTCCAATGGAGTGTGATGGTGGCTCAGTCAGTTAAGCATCCAGCTCCTGATGTGGGCTCAGGGAAGGAGCTCAGGGTCTTGGGATAGAGCCACTGAGGCTCTGTGCTCAGTGTGGTGCCTATTTGAGAATTCTTCCTCTCCCTCTGCCCCTCTTCCCACTTGCCCATGCTCGCTCTCTCTCTCAAATAAATAAATAAATCTTTAAAAAAAATTTTTCTGGGCATCTGAGTGCCTCAGTGGGTTAAGCCTCTGCCTTCCATTCAGGTCATGATCTCAGGGTCCTGGGATGGAGCCCTGAATCGGGCTCTCTGCTCAGCAGGGAGCTTGCTTCCCCCTCTATCTCTGCCTGCCTCTCTGCCTACTTGTGATCTCTGTCAAATAAATAAATGAAACTTTTAAAAAATATATTTTTTCTTTTCTTCCAGTTTCTTTTTCTTTTGTTCAAAAGAGGCTTGCCCTGGGGGCAGCTGACTAGAACTCAGTTGGTAGAGCATGGGACTCTTGACCTTGGGGTCATGAGTACAAGCCCCATGTTGGGCAGAGAGCTTACTTAAAAATAAACTTTTGGGGTGCCTGAGTGGCTCAGTGGGTTAAAGCTGTGAGGGGCGCCTGGGTGGCTCAGTGGGTTAAAGCTTCTGCCTTTGGCTCAGGTCATGATCCCAGGGTCCTGGTATGGAGCCCCACATCAAGCTCCTTGCTTAGTAGGAAGACTGCTTCTCCCTCTCCAGTTGCCCCTGCTTGTGTTCCCTCTCTCACTGTGTCTCTCTCTGTCAAATAAATAAATAAAATCTTGAAGTGGGAAGGAGACACTGATTCAAGGGGTTAAAATAGTACATTACAAACTGTATTTCCATGCTGTCCAAACTTTATTTCCAATGTCCAAACATTGGGGCTGAAATATCCTAATTTCAAAATAAACACTTCCTAGCATTAAGATACCAGAAAGAACCTTCAGAAAAAGACCCAGAGGGAAAGGAAAAATATTAATAGTCTAAGCTAGACCTCAAAAACATCTGCTCACTCTCCATTCCTAAGAACACAGATTCTTGTTTTGCAGATAATAGTTAAAAGTATGTAGGGAGTAAGGAAAGGATGGGGTCATGGGCAAAACGAGTAAAGGGGAGTGGGAGATTCAGGCTTCCAGCTATGGAATTAATAAGTCATGGGGATGAAAAGTACAGTACAGGGAATATAGTCAATGTAATCGTAATAGCATTGTAGGGTGACAAATGGCAGCTACACTTGTGAGCATAGCATGACATATAGGCTTGTCAAATTACCATGTTGTGGGTGCCTGGGTGGCTCAGTTGCTTGGGAGACTGCCTTTGGCTCTGGTCATGATCCTGGAGTCCTGGGATGGAGTCCTACATCAGGCTCCCTGATCCGTGGGGAGTCTGCTTCTCCCTGTGACCCTCCCCTCTCTCATGCTCTCACTCTCTCTCATTCTCTCTCAAATAAATAAAGTCTTTTGAAAAATCACTATGTAGGGCATCTGGGTGGCTCAGTGGGTTAAAGCCTCTGCCTTCCGCTCAGGTTGTGATCCCAGGATCCTGCGATCGAGCCCCACATTGGGCTCTCTGCTTGTCGGGGAGCCTGCTTCCCTTCCTCCCTCTCTGCCTGCCTCTCTGCCTACTTGTGATCTCTGTCTGTCAAATAAATAAATAAAATCTTTTTTAAAAATCACTATGTTATACACTTGACACTAATGTAACATTGTGTGTCACGTATACTTCAAATTTTTTTTCAATTTTTTAAAAAAGATTTTATTTATTTATTTGACAGAGATCACAAGGCAGAGAGGCAGACAGAGGGTGGGAAGGGGGGCAGGGAGCGGGAAGCAGGTTCCCTGCTGAGCAGAGATGGTGAGGCGGGACTCCATCCCAGGACCTCGGAACCATGACCCAAGCGAAGGAAGAGGTTTTAACCCACTGAGCCACCCAGGCGCGCCTACTTCAAAATTTTTAAAGTTTATTTATTTATTTAAAATAATCTCTACACTCAACATGGCACTCAAACTCATGACCTCCAAATAAAGAGTCACATGCTTCTCCAAATGAGCCAGCCATATGCCCCAGGAAATAATTTTAAATAAGGAAAAACAGTTTTGCAGAAAGTAACATTTCTCACAGCTTTATTTATTTTTTTAAAAAGAGTTGATTTAGGGGCACCTGGGTGGCTCAGTGGTTTGGGCTGCTGCCTTTGGCTCGGGTCATGATCTCAGGGTCCTGGGATCGAGCCCCGCATCGGGCTCCCTGCTCCGCAGGAAGCCTGCTTCCCTCTCTCTCTCTCTCTCTCTGCCTGCCTCTCTGCCTACTTGTGATCTCCGTCTTTCAAATAAATAAATAAAATCTTTAAAAAAAAAATAAAAATAAAAAGAGTTGATTTATTTATTTGACAAACAGAAATAATAAGTAGGCAGAGAGGCAGGCAGAGAGTGAGAAGGAAGGAGGATTCCCCACTGAGCAGAGAGCCTGATGCGGGGCTCGATTCCAGGACTCTGGGATCATGACCTGAGCCAAAGGCAGAGGCTTTAACCCACTGAGCCACCCAGGTTCTCCTCACAGCTTTAATTTATTAATTAATTAATTTTTTCCCCCCACAGCTTTATTTATAAGTAAAAGTAGGAAGCTTGGGGGCAGACAGAGATCACAAGTAGGCAGAGAGGTAGGCAGAGAGAGAGAGGGGAGGAAGCAGGCTCCCTGCGGAGATCATGACCTGAGCTGAAGGCAGAGGCTTTAACCCACTGAGCCACCCAGGGCCCCAACAAATAAAATCTTAAAAAAAAAAAAAATTGGGAAACTTCTTATATGTCTGACTATAGAGAAATGGCTAAGCAAATTATGTCATTCTTACTAGATTTCATATTATACAGCTTTTATAAATAACATTTACGTTCCTAGGACATGGAAAGACATTTGTTTTATACCATTGGGAATAAAAAGCCAAAACCAAATCACTGAGTGAATATAACTATGTAAGAACACTATGCATAAGAAAGAAAGACTAAAAATACATCAAAAGTATATTGATATGGGCCATGTATTGATAAAGGGATTATAGGTAACATCTTCCCATTTCACTTCCATATTTTCAAATTACCTTTATTGTATTTTAAGGATTTTATTTTTTAAAAGATTGTATTTATTTGTTTATTTTAGAGAGAGAAAGAGAGAGAGAGAGAGAGCATAAATAGGGGGTAGGAACAGAGAGAAGAAGGGGGAGAGAATCTCAAGCCGACTTCATACCCAGCCCAGAGCCCGATTGGAGGCCCAATCCCACAACCCTGAGATCATGACCTAAGCTGAAACCAAGAGTCAGAAACTCAACTTACTGAACCACCCAGGTGCCCTCTCTCTCTGACAAATAAATAAATAAGATCTTTGAAATTTAAAAAAAAAATTTAAGATTTTATTTATTTATTTGATGGAGAGAGAGAGAGCGAGAAAGGGAACACAAGCAGGGGGACTCTTTGTAAGTGGGAGAACCAGGCTTCCCACAGAGCAGGGAGCCTTTTTAAAATTTTTTTAAAGACTTATTTGTTTTAGGGGCACCTAGGTGACTCAGTTCGTTAAGCATCTGCCTTTGGCTCAGGTCATGATCTCAGGGTCCTGGGATCAAGCCCCAGGTTGGGCTCCCACTCAACAGGTAGTCTGCTTCTCCCTCTTCCTCTCCTTCTGCCCCAGCTCTGCTTGTGTGCTCTCTCTCTCTCAAATAAATAAATAAATAAATAAAACTTTTTTAAAAAAGATTTATTTATTTGAGAGAGAGAGAGCAGGGGAAAGGGTCAGAAGGAAATGAGAGAGGAATTCCAGGCGAACTCCCCACTGAGTGTGGAGACCCATGCAGAGCTTGATCCATGATCCTGAGATCATGACCTGAGCCAAAATTAAGAGTCAGATGTTTAACTGACTGAGCCACCCAGGTGCCCAATAAATATTTAATTTCTATTTTTTTAAAGACTTTATTTATTCATTTGAGAGAGAGAGAGAGAGAGAATAAGCAGGGGAGAGGTAGAGGGAGAGGGAGAAGCAGGCTCCCCACTGAGCCAGGAGCATGACATGGGGCTCGATCCAGGACCCCAGGATCATGACCTGAGCCGAAGGCAGACATTTAACCATCTGAGCCACACAGGCACCCCAATTTCTTTTTTTTTTTTTTAAAGATTTTATTTATTTATCAGAGAGAGAGAGGGGGAGAGAGCGAGCACAGGCAGACAGAATGGCAGGCAGAGGCAGAGGGAGAAGCAGGCTCCCTGCTGAGCAAGGAGCCCGATGTGGGACTCGATCCCAGGACGATGGGATCATGACCTGAGCCGAAGGCAGCTGCTTAACCAACTGAGCCACCCAGGCGTCCCAAGGCACCCCAATTTCTAAATAATCTCTACAATGTGGGGCTCAAAACCACAACCCTACGATCAAGCATTACATGCTCTGATGATTGAGCCAGCCAGGTGCCCCTCAAATTACCTTTACAACTCAGGTCTTATATGATTTTAAAAATGTTCAAATGAAGGGGCGCCTGGGTGGCTCAGTGGGTTAGGCCTCTGCCTTCGGCTCAGGTCATGATCTCAGGGTCCTGGGATCGAGTCCCGCATCGGGCTCTCTGCTTGGCAGGGAGCCTGCTTCCTCCTCTCTCTCTCTCTGCCTGCCTTTCTGCTTGCTTGGTCTCTCTCTGTCAGATAAATAAATAAAATCTTTTAAAAAAATGTTCAAATGAAATATTTAGAGCAGTACTAAAAGTTGTATGCCTAAGAGAGGAATTTATGGGATGAATTACGTCACCCTCAAATTCATAGGTTGAAGTACTTAGTACTACAGAATGTGACTGTATTTGGAGATAGGGTCTTCAAAGAGGTGATTATGGTTAAATGAGGTCATTGGTGTGGGCAGTAATCCAGCATGAGTGAGGGAGAAAAAAGAAGGACCATGTGGGTACGCCTGGGTGGCTCAGTGGGTTAAAGCCTCTGCCTTCAGCTCAGGTCATGATCTCGAGGTCTTGGGATCGAGCCCCGCATCGGGCTTTCTGCTCAGCAGGGAGCCTGCTTCCTCCTCTCTCTCTGCCTGCCTGCCTCCTTGTGATTTCTGTCTGTCAAATAAATAAGTAAATCTTAAAAAAAAAAAAAAAAAGAAGGACCATGTGAAGACAAAGGGAGAAGATAGCTAACTACAAGTCAAAGAGAAAGGACTCAGGAAAAAACAAAAAAACAAAAAACAAAAGAATCCTGCCAACACCTTGATCTTGGACTTCTATCCTCCAGAACTGTCAAAAATAGATTTCTGTTGTTTAAGTCACCCAGTCTGTGGTACTGTCTCAGAGCAATACTAGCAAATTAATACAGGGGAGACGTTAGGGTTCTATGAAATAGGAAGAATAGGAACTGGCAAAAAATTATCTTCCTTCCTCTTGGAAGACATTATTTTAGTTCTGTTAATTCCATAGTTTGGGAAGTAGAAAGACCTACTTACCTAGATAATTAATATTATTCTGTTAATATAATTAATATTCTTTTTCTTAATATTTATTTATTTGAGAGAGAGATCCATCACAAGTAGACAGAGAGGCAGGTAGAGAGAGAGCGAGAAGCAGCCTCCCCGCTGAGCAGAGAGCCCCACGTGGGGCTCAATCCCAGGACCCTGAGATAGCGACCAGAGCTGAAGGCAGAGGCCTATCCCACTGAGCCATCCAGGCACCCTAGAATTAATATTCTATTAAGAAAAGAACACCCTTGGGGTGCATGGGTGGCTCAGTGGGTTAAAGCCTCTGCCTTCGGCTCAGGTCATGGTTCCCAGGTCCTGGGATTGAGCCCCGAATCCGGATCTCTGCTCAGCAGGGAGCCTGCTTCCCCCTCTCTCTCTGCCTGCCTCTCTGCCTACTTGTGATCACTGTCTGTCAAATAAATAAATAAAATCTTAAAAAAAAAAAGAAAAGAAAAATAAAGAACACCCTTAAATAAATAGAATACAATAAATTATTTTTTAAAAGACTTTATTTATTTGACAGATCACATGTAGTCAGAGAGGCAGGCAGAGAGAGAGGGGGAAGCAGGCTCCTTGCTGAGCAGAGAGCACAATGCAGGGCTTGATGCCAGAATCCTGAGATCATGACCTGAGCTGAAGGCTGAGGCTCAACCCACTGAGTCACCCAGGTGTCCCCCATAAATACTTTTTTCCCAATAAATAATTTTTTTAAAAAGTTGGGAGTGCCCGGGTGACTCAGTGGGTTAAAGCCTCTGCCTTCGGCTTGGGTCGTGATCCCCAGGGTCCTGTGATGAGTCCCGTGTCGGGCTCTCTGCTCAGCAGGGAGCCCGCTTCTCCTCCTTTTCTCTTTGCCTGCCTCTCTGCCTGCTTGTGATCTCTGTCAAATAAATAAAAATCTTTTAAAAATTAAAAAAAAAAAAAAGAATAGAACACGCTTACCCTTCCACTTTGTACCCAACTTTCGATGGTCAAAGACCTCCTTTAACACATAAGTGTTTCCTTAAAGGATGCTAGCATAGCTGTCTTTTTTTTTTTTTTAAGTGGGCTCCATGCCCATCATGAACCCAATGTGGGGCTTAAACTCATGACCCTGAGATCAGGACCTGAGCTGAAATCAAGTGTCAGACACTTGGGGTGCCTTGGTGGTCCAGATGGTTAAGTGGCTGCTTTCTGCTCGGGTCATGATTTTTGGGTCTTGGGATCAGGTTCCCAACTTGGCAGGGAGTTAGCTTCTATCTCTCCCTTTGCTTCTCCCCCTGCTTGTGCTCTCTCTGTCTCTCAAATGAATAAATAGGATCTTAGAAACAAAAAAAAAGGTCACTTAACCACCTGAGCCACCCGGGTGCCCCAATATATCTGTCTTTTATAGAATGAGTGGATTTTTTTAAAAAGATTTTATTTATTTTGGGGTGCCTGGATGACTCAGTCATTGGGCATCTGCCTTCAGCTGGGGTCATGATCCCGGGGTCCTGGGATGGAGCCTGGCAAGGGCTCCTTACTCGGCAGGAAACCTGGATTTCCTCTCCCTCTCCCCCTGCCTGTGTTCCCTTTCCTACTGTCAAAAGAATAAAATCTTTAAAAAATATATTTTATTTATTTATCTGAGAGAGAGTATGAGGGGGTGACAGAGGGAGAGGGAGAAGCACTCCCCTGCTGAGCAGAGAGCCTGAGGTGGGGCTAGATCAAAGACCCTGGGTTCATGACCCCAGCCAAAGGCAGATGCTTAACCAACTGAGCCACCCAGACTTCACAAGTAAGTGCATTTTATTTTTTATTTTATTTTATTTTTTTTTTTTTTTTTTTTTTTTTTTTTAAGATTTTTATTTATTTATTTGACAGAGAGAGATCACAGCAGGCAGAGAGGCAGGCAGAGAGAGGGGAAGGGAAGGAAGCAGGCCCCTGCTGAACAGAGAGCCCGATGCGGGACTCGATCCCAGGACCCTGAGATCATGACCTGAGCCGAAGGCAGCGGCTTAACCCACTGAGCCACCCAGGCACCCTATTTTTTATTTTATTTTATTATTTTTTAAGTAGTGCATTTTAAAGATGTTTACAAAAATTACTTTTACTTTCCCACAGTAATTCTGAAGTACTATTATTTTTAAAATAATGACATATTTTATCTTATTTATTTATTTTTTTTAAGATTTTATTTATTTATTTGACAGAGAGAGATCACAGGTAGGTAGAGAGACTGGCAGAGAGAGAGAGAGTGGGAAGCAGGCTCCCCGCTGAGCAGAGAGCCCGATGTGGGACTCCATCCCAGGACCCTGAGATCATGACCCGAGCCGAAGACAGCGGCTCAACCCACTGAGCCACCCAGGCGCCCCTCTTATTTATTTTTTAAAGTGGGCTCCACACCTAGTGTGGCGCCGAACACAGGGCTGGAACTCATGACCCTGAGATTAAGACCTGAGATCAAAGTCGAACGTTTAACCAACTAAGCCACCCAGGTGCCCTTATTTTATTTTATTTTTTAAAATTTATTTTTAAGTTATCTCTGCACCCAGTGTGGGGTTTGAACTCACAATGTAGAAATCAAGAGTCAGGGGCGCCTGGGTGGGTGGCTCAGTGGGTTAAAGCTTCTGCCTTCGGCTTAGGTCGTGGTCCCGGGGTCCTGGGATCGAGTCCTGCATTGGGCTCTTAGCTGGACGGAGAGCCTGCTTCCTCCTCTCTCTCTGCCTGCTTCTCTGCCTACTTGTGATTTCTGTCCAGTAAATAAATAAAATTCAAAAAAAAAGAAAAGAAATCAAGAGTCACAGGCTTTCTCAACTGAGTCAGCCAGGCAGCCTCTGAAGTATTATTTCTATAATTATCATGACCCCTCAGAAAGACTTAATTGGAAAATCCTAATGCTACCAAATTGCAGCGTTAGGGGTCAAATCCGGGTCTCCCTAATTCCAAACATGGTGTCTTATTTTCTTTAGCATACACGGTGTTTTATTTTCTCCAGCATCAGTAGTGTTTTTGCTTGTCTTTTCCCATTGGACTGTAAGCTTCTTGAGACAGGGACTATGTCTTTTCATGTATGTATTTCTAGCACTTAACATTGTCTCTAACAAATAATAAGCATACTCAATAAATATTTTTATTTATTTCCTTTTAAAGATTTTATTTATTTATTTGACAGAGAGAGACACTGAAAGAGAGGGAACACAAGCAGGGCGAGTGGGAGGAGTAGGCTTCCCGCTGAGCAAGGAGCCGGACATGGGACTTGATCCCAGGACTCTGGGATCATGACCTGAGCCAAAGGCAGAGTCTTAACCTACTGAGCCACCCAGGTGCCCCCCTCAATAAATTTTTTTTTAAGATTTTATTTATTTATTTGGCAGACAGAGATCACAAGTAGGCAGAAAGGCAGGCAGAGAGAGAGGAGGAAGCAGGCTCCCTGCTGAGCAGAGCGCCCAATGAGGGGCTTGATCACAGAAACCTGGGATCATGACCCGAGCGGAAGGCAGAGGCTTTAACCCACTGAGCCACCCAGACGCCCCTCAATAAATATTTTTAAAATGAAGAATGATGGGACACATTGGTGGCTCAGGTGGTTAAAGGCCTGTTCAGGTCATGATCCCAGGGTCCCCGATAAAGTCCTGGATGAAAGCCAAATCAGGCTCCTTGCTCAGCAGGGAGCCTGCTTCTCTGCCATTCCCCCTGCTTGTGTTCTCTCTCTCTCTGGAAAATAAATAAATAAAATCTCTGAAAAATATATATAAAATAAAATATATAAAGAGTGATGCTTTCACAAAACTATAAAATTATTTTTAATTTCTACATTTTACTTACAAAGGAGATACAGAAACCTATATACACTCACCTTTATCCAGATTAGGATTTAGCAAATTCTAGAGATGAGAGGAATAAGAGGCAAATTTTATTGGATGCCCACTATGTGCCCAGCTCTATTCTGGGTGCTGTGAAAATTACCAAAAAAAAAAAAAAAAAAATCCCCGACACAATGTTTCACTGTAGTAGGTGATAAACAAACATCTACTGAGACAAGGAAAAGAGAAAGGCTAGAGGGTGAGTGGCCAGATATTCCAGAAAGGCAGGAATTCCAGGCAGGGAAAACTGTGTGAACAATAGGCAGAGGAAAGCAAATACGAGGTAGCCTCAAAGACCAGTTTGGATGAAGGGAAAGTTCTTTGGGGATCAATGTAGCGAAAGATAAAGTTATAGAGGTCAGTAGCATCTGGTTGTACACTGTCTTGAATGTTAGGCTAAAGAATTTATTTCCTCCTATTACTAATCCCTCCTAAAATGCTCTTTCCGGAAGAACTGGAATATCAGTAGGGTTTCAAGAAGCAGAAAAGCCTCCTGAAAGATACTGAGGAATTAGCTTTAGTGGTGGAATGACTGGTGGAGGGGTGGATATTTTAGATGAGGAGGCCACCCCCTAGATCCTCTGCTGATGTGGAGCCAGTTCTGTCAACATGAGGGTGGGCCAGCTGTGGTCACTAAATAAAGAATATTTTCACTGAGCACTCACTGGCATGCCAATTTTCTTTTTAAAGTAAGCTCTATGTATAACATGGGTCTTGAACTCACAAGCTGGACATGAAGAATCTCATACTCTACCGACTGAACCAGTCAGGGGTCCTACATGTCAATTAAAAAAAAAAAAAGATTTATTGGTGGGGCACCTGGGTGGCTCAGTCGTTAAGTGTCTGCCTTCCCCACTCAGGTCATGATCCCAGGGTCCCAGGATCAAGGCCCACATTGGGCTCCCTGCTGGGCAGGAAGCCTGCTTCTCTCTCTCCCACTCCCCCTGCTTATGTTCTCTCTCTCATTGTGTCTCTATCAAATAAACAAATAAATCTTTTAAAAAATAAAAAGATTTATTGGGGTACCTGGGTGGCTCAGTGGGTTAAGCCTCTGCCTTCAATTCAGCTCATGGTCTCAGGATCCTGGGATTGAGCCCCACATTGAGCTCTCTGCTTGGTGGGGAGCCTGCTTCCCCCTCTCTCTCTGCCTGCCTACCTATGATTTCTACCAAATAAATAAATAAAATATTTAAAAATAAAGAAATAAATTTTTAAAAATGTATTTATTCATTTGAGAACAAGAGAGAGTGTGCAAAAGCAGGAAGGGAAGAAAGAGAGGGAGAGAGAATCCCAAGCAGAATGCATTGATTCCACAGCTCCATGCAGGGCTCAATCCCAAGACCCCAAGATCATGACCCCAGCCAAAACCAAGTGTTGGAGGTTTAACCAACTATATGGCACCCAGACACCTAACCCATGTGCCTTTTTTTTTTTTTTAAAGATTTTATTTATTTATTTATTTATTTGACAGATCACAAGTAGACAGAGAGGCAGGCAGAGAGAGAGGGGGAAACAGGCTCCCCACTGAGCAGACAGCCCAATGCAGGGCTCAATTCCAGGACCCTGGGATCATGACCTGAGCCGAAGGCAGAGGCTTTAACCCACTGAGCCACCCAGGCGCCCCCCATGTGCCATTTTTTAATTACTGAGTAAACTTAAACAAAACTTTTCTGTTGAGCTTCCAAGAACATACACATGGTAGTCACCAGGACAAATGTGCTCTGATAAACATGAGTATAATTGCTGGCCTGGCTGAGGAAAAAAGTGCACCTGCCACAGCACTCTAGAGGAACGATGGAGGGGGCTTAACAACCTGTTCAGCTGAGACCTTCCCTGACATTCCCCTAGCCAAATGCTAATCTCCCAGCAGCCTGGCCCATGTTCAGGCCAAAGATAGTTCACTATGGCCTTTTGCAGGGACAGAATGGCTACACCTGTTGACTTCTCCCTGCATGCCCCCCACTCCGTTGGCTTCTTAAAGTCAGATCAAATGCCTTTTGGTTGAAGAATGAAACCACAGTGCTTCTCAACAATTCTGATACTAGGCTCTGCCCTAGGGAAAATTGTGAAGTAGATCATGTGTCTGGGAAATGACTATGAGCTCATCAACTTCAACTTCCTGGCAGGCAAGGAAACATTAGCCTTATTTTAAAGAGGAGCTTGGAGGTCTAGAGAAATTAGCTGCTAAGCTTTTCTCTCCCTAAGCCACCCCTTAAATAAAAAATTGTTGTTGCCTACTAGATAAATGCTTGAGACTGTATTAAGTGATGAGAGACAATGTATCAGATTCTGTCTTCAAGGCTTTCATAATCTAGTCAGGCAACAGATATGTCAATTAATCCTCCCCCCAGCTTTACTGAGATCTAGTTGCACATATAACATCATGCAGACTTAAGACATACAATATGATGATTTGATACACATACATTGCTAAATGTATGCTAAATACATATTTGCTAAATGGTTACCACAATAAGGTTAGTCAATAAATCCTTCATCTCTTATAATTACCATTTTGTTGCTGATTTGGTGAGAATATTAAAGCTTTATTCTTGTAGTAACTTTCAGGTATACAATACAATATTGTTAACTGTAGTCACCATCCTATACCTTAGATCCCTGGTATTTATTTATTTATTTATTTATTTATTTTAAAGATTTTATTTATTTATTTGACAGACAGAGATCACAAGTAGACAGAGAGAGAGAGAGAGGAGAAAGCAGGCTCCCCGCTGAGCAGAGAGCCCGATGTGGGGCTCGATCCCAGGACCCTGGGATCATGACCTGAGCTGAAGGCAGAGGCTTTAACCCACTGAGCCACCCAGGCATCCCAGATCCCTGGTATTTAATGTGAACAAAAGTTTACACCCTTTGACCAACATCTCCCCAGTGTAAATTCTTTTATTTTAAAATTTTAATTTTTTTAATTAACATATAATGTATTGTTAGCCCCAGGGGTACAGGTCTGTGAATCACCAGGTTTACACACTTCATAGCACATACTTTCCCCAATGTCCATAACCCCACCACCTTCTCTCCTTACCTCCCTCCCCCCGGCAACCCTCAGTTTGTTTTGGGAGATTAAGAGTCTCTTATGGTTTGTCTCCCTCCCAATCCCATCTTGTTTCATTTATTCTTTTCTTACCCCCCAAACCCCCCACATTGCCTCTCCACTTCCTCATATCAGGGAGACAGGGAGATCATATGATAATTGTCTTTCTCTGATTGACTTATTTTGCTAAGCATAATACCCTCTAGTTCTATCCACATCATCGCAAATGGCAAGATTTCATTTCTTTTGATGGCTGCATAGTATTCCACTATATATATATATATATATATATATATATATATATATATATACCACATCTTCTTCATCCATTCATCCGTTGATGGATGAATCTAGGTACTTTCCATAGTTTGGCTATTGTGCACATTGCTGCTATAAACATTCGGGTGCACGTGCCCCTTAGGATCACTACATTTGTATCTTTAGGGTAAATACCCAGTAGTGCAATTGCTGTGTCATAGGGTAGCTCTATTTTCAACTTTTTGAGGAACCTCCATGCTGTTTTCCAGAGTGGCTGCACCAGCTTGCATTCCCACCAACAGTGTAGGAGGGTTCCCCTTTCTCCTCATCCTCACCAGCATCTGTCATTTCCTGACTTGTTAATTTTAGCCATTCTGGCTGTTGTGAGGTGTATCTCATTGTGGTCTTGATTTGTATTTCCCTGATGCTGAGTGATGTGGAGCACTTTTTCAGGTGTCTGTTGGCCATCTGGATGTCTTCTTTTTTTTTTTTTTTTTTTTAAGATTTTATTTATTTATTTGAGAGAGAGACGGTGAGAGAGAGCATGAGCGAGGAGAAGGTCAGATGGAGAAGCAGACTCCCTATGGAATTGGGAGCCCTATGCGGGACTTGATCCTGGAACTCTGGGATCATGACCTGAGCCGAAGGCAGTCGTCGAACCAACTGAGCCACCCAGGCGTCCCTGGATGTCTTCTTTGCAGAAATGTCTGTTCATGTCCTCTGCCCATTTCTTGATTGGGTTATTTGTTCTTTGGGTGTTGAGTTTGATAAGTTCTTCATAGATTTTGGATAATAGCCCTTTATCTGATATGTCATTTGCAAATATCTTGTCCCATTCTGTCAGTTGTCTTTTGGTTTTGTTAACTGTTTCCTTTGCTGTGCAAAAGCTTTTGATTTTGATGAAGTCCCAATAGTTCATTTTTGCCCTTGCTTCCCTTGCCTTTGGTGATGTTCCTAGGAAGAAGTCGCTGCGACCAAGGTTGAAGAGGTTGCTGCCTATGTTCTCCTCAAGGATTTTGATGGATTCCTTTCTCACATTGAGGTCCTTCATCCATTTTGAGTCTGTTTTCATGAGTGGTGTAAGAAAATGGTACAGTTTCATTCTTCTGCATGTGACTGTCCAATTTTTCCCAACACCATTTGTTGAAGAGACTGTCTTTTTTTTTTAATTTTTTTTAAGATTTTATTTATTTATCAGAGAGAGGGGGAGAGAGCGAGCACAGGCAGACAGAATGGCAGGCAGAGGGAGAAGCAGGCTCCCTGCTGAGCAAGAAGCCCGACGCGGGACTCGATCCCAGGACACTGGGATCATGACCCGAGCCGAAGGCAGCTGCCTAACCAACTGAGCCACACAGGCGTCCCAAAGAGACTGTCTTTTTTCCACTGGACATTCTTTCCTGCTTTGTCAAAGATTAGTTGACCATAGAGTTGAGGGTCTATTTCTGGGCTCTCTGTTCTGTTCCATTGATCTATGTGTCTGTTTTTGTGCCAGTAGCATACTGTCTTGATGATGACAGCTTTGTCATAGAGCTTGAAGTCCGGAATTGTGATGCCACCAACTTTGGCTTTCTTTTCCCCAGTGTAAATTCTTTAAATGTATGGAAATAGAGAATTAGTTATGCCAGAGGTAGTGAGGCACCAGCTAAGACACGAGAGAGAAGAAAACTATATAAATAGGATGTGAAAAGAGAAATTTCTCTGGGCTAGAAAGGAATAGAAGGGCATTACTGGAAGGACTTAAGAGAGGACAGCATAGACCAGGGAAAGTTCAGGGAAAGGGTGAACGGCCTGGTAAGATTGGGTTTGGAGGTAAGAATGGAGTGATAAAGATTAAACTGGAAACACGAAGGGCCTATATAACATTTAGAATTTTAACTTGAGAGGCACCTGGGTGGCTAGGTCAGTTAAGGTTAAGCATCTGCCTTCCGCTCAGGTCATGATGTCAGGGTTCTGAGATTGAGATCCCTGCTGACTGGGGAATCTGCTTCTTCCTCTGCCCCTCCCCCTGCTTGTGCTTGTGCATGCGCGATCTCTCTCTCAAATAAATAAAATATTTTTTAGGGGGTGCTTGGGTGGCTCAGTGGGTTAAGCCTCTGCCTTCAGCTCAGGTAATGATCTCAGGGTCCTGGGATTGAGGCCCACATTGGGCTCTGTGCTCAGCAGGGAGCCTGCGTCCCTGCCCCTCTCTCTGCCTGCCTCTCTGCCTACTTGTGATCCCCTTCTCTCCATCAAATAAAATCTTAAAATACACACACACACACACACACACACATCTATTTTTTTTAAATGGAATTTTATCTTGAAGACTGGGAGACATTTCAGAGATGTAAACTGAAACTTTTTTTTTTTTTTAATATTTTATTTATTTATTTGACAGGTGCCCCCGAAATGTGTTTTTTTTATTTTTATTTTTTAAAAAGATTTTATTTATTTATTTATTTATTTGAGAGTGAGAGCGCGCATGAGCAAGGAGAAGGTCAGAGAGAGGAGCAGACTCCCTGTGGAGTTGGGAGTCTGATGCGGGACTTGATCCTGGGACCCCAGGATCATGACCTGAGCCGAAGGCAGGCGTCCAATCAACTGAGCCACCCAGGCATCCCGTGTTTTCTTTTTTTTTTTTTTAATATTTTATTTATTTATTTGTCAGAGAGAGAGAGAGAGAGAGAGAGAGAGCACAGGCAGACAGAATGGCAGGCAGAGGCAGAGAGAGAAGCAGGCTCCCTGCCGAGCAAGGAGCCCTATGTGGGACCCGATCCCAGGACGCTGGGATCATGATCCCAGGACGCTGGGATCATGACCTGAGCTGAAGGCAGCTGCTTAACCAACTGAGCCACCCAGGAGTCCGGAATCCCGTGTTTTTAAAAAATAATAATGATGGTGGCAATGTGAAGGATGACTTAAGTGATAGTTATGGACATTCCCACTCTCCTCATTCCCAATATGGAGATTTCAGGCCTCCCTGACTAATTGACTCCCTTCATCTAAACTTCTTCCAGATTTCTTTAGACAAGACCTAAGAGTCTTAACAACAACTCAAATAGTACTCACCCCCTACTTTCCCTTACCAAAATTTAGTCAGGGTCTTTAGGTGTCAAGGAACTAAATACCAGTAAAATCACCTTCATTCGTTTATTCAAGAAGCATTTATTGAGTTTGTTACATGTTAGCTTCACAGAGTTTACAGTCCAGTAAGGAACCCAGGGTGTGCTGGAGCTGGCTTCTGTGGGCTCATGAGAGCCATTTACTAAATTTTCAGGAATTTGTAGGTTGTCAAAAATTAAATGACATACATGTAAAATTAAAGAACTTATATTAAAAATAAAGGTGAAAAATACTCAAATTCATTTTGTTCTAGTAATTTCACTGTTATCTATGCTATTGTATTTGTACAGCAGAAAACTATACACTGTGCATTTCTTCCTAACTTGTGTTCAGTGACATCATGTTCGTAGCTTGAAATAGGCTATGTTGGGATTATTTACACTACAGGAATCAGCAAATGTTACAAATCGGGGCTTGTTTTGTTCATTGTCTGGACTTGGGAAAATGACAGAAAATGTTAATAATGCCAGTTAAACTTAAAAGTGTGTCATTTCTGTAGCTATTACACTGTGACGGCAGCAAAATTAAATATTTTTTCCAGTATTCCAAAGCTGTTATTATTCAATTCAGCAAGGAAGTTGCTCACTTAACTGATGAATAAGTGAAATTCCTCCACTTTCGCCTCACTCTGCAGTGTAATAAGGTATATATTTGCCCCCTGATTCCTGGCACAGAGCTCTAAAACCTTTGTCATTTCCCAAGTAATAGAAATGTCTTTTGTTATTCATAACAAGCCTTGCCTTTTTAAAAATATTTTATTTATTTATTTGACAGACAGAGAGAGGAGAGAGGAAACCCAAGCCGGGGGAGTGAGAAAGAAGCAGCCTCCCACTGAGCCTGATTGGGGCTCCATCCCAGGACACTGGCATCTTGACCCCAGTTGAAGGCAGATGCTTAAGACGACTGAGCCACCCAAGTGCCCCTCTTTCTTTTCTTTAAGATTTTATTTATTGATTTGTCAGAGAGAGGATACAAGCAGGGGGAGCAGCAGGCAGAACAGGAAGAAAGAGAAACAGGCTCCCCACTGAGCAAGGAGCCCAAATACAGAGCTCATCCTACCACCCAGGGATCATGACCTAAGCCGAAGGGAGTCACTTAAACAACTGAGCCACCCACATATCCGGAGCCTTTTCTTTCAACTGAGTTTAGGCTAATGGTGAGTTAGGGTGGGATCCTTAAGTAGCCTGAGGATGGGGCTGGTTACTAGAAAGACCCAGTGATGAGGGGGTTGGAAATTTTAGCTCCACCCACCGACCAGAGTGCCAAAGGGAAGATGTGATAAGCTTCACCCATCTGCCAGGAAAGGTAGCACACTCCAGTTGGCACTTGTTTACTCAAGGACCCTTCTGGACTACACTCTGTGTACCTCTTCATCTCCCTATTCATCTGCATCCTTTAAAACATCCTTTATAATAAACTGATAAATGCAAGTATATGTTTCCCTGAGCTTTGTGAGCTATTCTAACAGATCACTGAACCCAAGGAAGAAGTCCTGGGAACCTCCCATTTAAAGCAGGTTGGTCAAAAGCAGAGATGACAATGTGGAGACAATGTGGACTTCCAGTTGGCATCTGAAGTAGGGGCAGTCTTGTGGGACTGACAGAGCTAGGTAGTGTTAAAACTGAGTCAAGTTGTAGGATACCCAATCTGTATACACCTGAAAATCAGAGAATTGCTTGGTGGTGGTGTAAAACAGTCCACCTGTAAGTGAAAATCTCAGCCACATTTATATTGAAACTACACTTATTAGTTGCAGAGATAGATTGCTATGGTTACACTACATTGAATTTGGCAAATAACAAAAGCATTAAGAGAAAATAGGGAATTTACAATAAAGAGTACGTTTTGCGATTATTTGCAAATTGTGTTGTATACATCTTTATATCAGTGAAATTTATAAATACAATTATGTGTGTATATCTATGCATTCATACTTTTCAGAGAGCTGGTTGCTAACATTTTAACAGCACAACCACTGGAAGAAACAGACAATAAACAAACAAATATAATGTGAGGTGTTAGGCACTAGGAAGAAATCATAAAGCATGCCATCTGGGGACAGAGTGTCAGAAGAGTACGTTATTTTGCATGGACAGTCAGGGAAGAACTCCTTTTTTTTTTTTTAAGATTTTTATTTATTTGACAGACAAAGATCACAAGTAGGCAGAGAGGCAGGCGGGGGGGGGGGGGTGGCGCGGGGAGCAGGCCCCCAGCCGAGCAGGGAGCCCAATGTAAGGGTTGATCCCAGGACCCTGAGATTATGACCTGAGCCGAAGGCAGAGGCTTTAACCCACTGAGCCACCCAGATGCCCCAGGGAAGATCTCTTTAAGAAGATAGGAACTAGGCAGAAACCTGAATGGACTCTGCCATGTGCAGAGTGTCTTAAGTAGAGGAACCAGCAAGGACCAAGGCTGTGAGATAGGAATGTGTTTGTGTGTTTAGGGGAATAGCAAAATCTGGTTTAGCTAGAGCCTGGTAAGCCAGTGAAAAGGAATAGAGTGAGATCCAAAAGATGGAGAGGACCTTGTAGGTCAGTAATAGAGACTTTGAGGTCAATTTTACTCTAAGAGACAGTAAGCCCTGGAGTGTTTTACAGTTGTATCCTGACCTGAACATGCCTTTTTTTTTTTAAGAAAGCAAGCACATATGAGTGGGGAGGGGTGGAGGGAGAGGGAGAGAGCATCCTAAGCAGACTCCATTGCAGCACTCTGAGATCATGACCAGAACTGAAATCAAGAGTCAGATGTTTAATAACTGACTGAGCTACACAGGTGCCCCTGAACTTTTAGATTTTTAAAGGATCACTCAGGCATCTGTGGGAACAGACTGTAGGGGTGGAGCATGTGAATGTGAGGAAGCTGGAGACCAGTCAGGTGAGATGATGTGGCTTGGACCACAGAGACAGCAGTGGAGTTGATGAGAAGCAGATTTTTCGATTTTATTTATTTTATAAATAATATACATTATACATTAATATATATTTCACATACATTTTATATAGGTATATACATTATATATATTTATATATTATATTTATATACATGTATTTTATATACTTATATGTTATATATAAATATATATATTTAGCAGCTAGATTTATTTTATTTTATTTTTAAAGATTTTATTTACTTATTTGACAGAGAGAAATCACAAGTAGACGGAGAGGCAGGCAGAAAGAGAGAGAGGGAAGCAGGCTCCCTGCTGAGCAGAGAGCCCGATACGGGACTCGATCCCAGGACCCTGAGATCATGATCTGAGCTGAAGGCAGCGGCTTAACCCACTGAGCCACCCAGGCACCTGCTAGATTTCTTTTAAAGATTTTATTTATTTGACACAGAGAGAGAGAGCAACAGCAAGAACAGAAGCGGGGGGAGTGGAAGAGGGAGAAGCAGGCTTCCCGTGGAGCTGGGTGAGCCGAAGGCAGATGCTTAATGAGTGAGCCACACAGGCTCCCACACAGACTCACTGCCCCAGCAGGGGTACAGTGAGATTTTAGATATATTTTGTAATCTACCTAACAGGAAATGCTGATGGTTTGGATGTGGGATGTGAGAGAAAAAGATGAGTTAAGGATGACTCCAGGGTTTTTGGCCTGAGCAACTGGAAGACTGAAACATCATTGAAAGAAATAAAAAGTGGTTGGGGGGCACCTGGGTGGCTCAGTGGGTTAAAGCCTCTGCCTTCGGCTCAGGTCATGATCCCAGAGTCCTGGGATTGAGCCCCACATCGGGCTCTCTGCTCAACAGGGAGCCTGTTTCTTCCTTTCTCTCTGCCTGCCTCTCTGCCTACTTGTGATCTCTATCAAATGAATAAATATAAATCTTTATAAATAAAAAAAAAAAAGAAAGAAAGAAAGTGGTCGGGGAAGGGCAGGTTTGTAGCCATGGTGGAAATTCACTGGTTAGAGGCTTGAATGAACTTTCTGGGGTCAAGGAAATGTTCTATGCCTTATCTGGAGAACTGTTGTCTGTGTATATATATATATATGTATATATATATACACATTGTGAAAACAAAATGAACTGAATATCTGACAGCTGTGAATTATTTTACATAAATTATATCTAAACACAGCCCCACTGGAATTTACCAACTATTAATATGAGGAAGACTTAAAAAAAATATGTTTTTTTTGTTTTTTAATAGTCTTTATACCCAACATGGGGCTTGAACTCATGACACCAAGATCAAGAGTTGCATGTTCTTCTAACTGAGCCAGCCAGGTACCCTAAAAGGATTTTACTGGGGGTGCCTGGGTGGCTCAGTCAGTTAAGCGGCTGTCATTGGCTCAGGTCATGATCCCAGGGCCACAGGATCAAGTCTTGCATTGGGCTCTGAGCTCAGCGGGGAGTCTGCTTCTCCCTTTCCCTCGGCCTACCGCTCTATGTACTTGTGCTATTTCTGTGTATATAATAAATAATAAATAAATTTTTAAAATAATATATAAATAAATAATAAATAAATAAAATCTTGAAATAAATAAATAAAATCTTGAGAAAAATTAAAAAGAAATAAAAGTTACACATGTGTGGGAGTGCCATCCATCTGGATGCTATTCAGATTCAAGGCTGTTTTGGGGGTGATCCTCCCATCTATTTAATGGGGTCTCTGCATCTCCCTAAGCCTCTTCATCTACATCAGCTTTTTACTCTTTTTTTTTTTTTTTAAGATTTTATTATTTTGAGAGAGAGAAGGAACCAGGGGAGGGGCAGAGGGAGAGGGAGAAGCAGACTCTCTGTTGAGCATAGTGCCCAACTGGAGCTTGATCCTAGGACCCTGAGATTGTGACCTGAGCCAAAATCAAGAGTCAGAAGCTTAACTGGCAGATTCATCCAGGCACCCCATATCACTTTTTAAAGACTTGATAATCAAGAAAACAAGCCCTGATTTGTAGCATTTGCTGATTTTTGTGACATAAATAGCCCCACCACATCTATTTCAAATTATAGGACACATCAAGCTATATCAAGTTATAATATAATCCTGGTGATGATAAAGTGAGGTAAGAGAGAATACAGATTCCAGTGCAGGCAAGTTTCTTTGCCCAGTGAACCTCAGTTTCCTCATCTGTAAAATGAAATGATAATAACAAATGCTTCCTCTAGAGAGCTATTGTGAAAATTTATTTATTTATTTATCTATCTATTTATTTATTTTTAACGATTTTATTTAGGAACGCCTGGGTGGCTCAGTTGGTTAGGCGGCTGCCTTCGGCTCAGGTCATGATCCCAGTGTCCTGGGATCGAGTCCCACATCAGGCTCCTTGCTCAGCAGGGAGCCTGCTTCTCCCTCTGCCTCTGCCTGCCATTCTGTCTGCCTGCGCTCGCTCTCTCTCCCTCTCTCTGACAAATAAATAAAATCTTAAAAAAAAAAATAAAGATTTTATTTATTTATTTGACAGACAGAGATCACAAGTAGGCAGAGAGGCAGGCAGAGAGAGAGGGGGAAGCAGTCTCCCTGCTGAGCAGAGAGCCCGAATCGGGTCTCAATCCTAGGACCCTGGGATCATGACCTGAGGCGAAGGCAGAGGCTTTAACCCACTGAGCCACCCAGGTACCCCCTGTTGTGAAAATTTAATGCATTGATGTATGAAAAGCACTCAGAGCACAGCCCGGCATTACATACCTTTTAACTGTTACTAGCTCTACTTTTTTTTTTTTTCTTTAAGATTTTATTTGACAGGGACGCCTGGGTGGCTCAGTTGGTTAAGCAGCTGCCTTCGGCTCAGGTCATGATCCCATCGTCCTGGGATCGGGCTCCTTGCTCAGCAGGGAGCCTGCTTCTCCCTCTGCCTCTGCCTGCCATTCTGTCTGCCTGTGCTCGCTCTCTCCCCCTCTCTCTCTCTGATAAATAAATAAAATCTTTTAAAAAAAAAAAGATTTTATTTGACAGAGATCACAAGTAGGCAGAAAGACAGGCAGGGAGAGAGGAGGAAGCAGGCTCCTCACGGAGCACAAAGCCTGATGTGGGGCTCAGTCCCAGGATCCTGAGATCATGACCTGAGCCGAAGGCAGTGGCTTAACCCACTGAACCATCCAGGCGCCCCAGCTCTACTCTTGATTAATTTGTGTGACTTTAAGCAAAACCCTTCCTCTCTCTAGATATTAGTTCCTTTATTTGTAAAACAAAGAGATCTATTATATATAGTCTTTGAAGTCCCTTCAGCTCTAGAAATCTTAGGGCCACCCATGACTCTAGTTAAAGAGAAATCTCAGCCTCCCTTTCTGCATTTTTATTTTTGTTTTAAGATTTCATTTATCTGAGACAGAGAGAGTGAACCAGAGAGGGAGAGCATAGTGGGGCGGAGGGGCAGAGGGAAAGGGAGAAGCCGGCTCCCCACTGAGCAGAGAGCCCCATGCAGGGCTCAATCCCAGAGCCCCAGGACCACGACCCAAGCCAAAGGCAGACGCCGAACCAACTGAGCCATCTAGGCATCCCATCTGGTTTTTAAGCAGCTTTTCCTGAAATAAAAGGTATAAGGCACCTGAGTGGTGCAAGAGACAGCCAGGTGAATTCTGTCCAAAATAAATTCAGACCAATGTGTAGAGTTAAAGTAAATGGTCAACCTTGGTCTTAGCAGGGGAAAATTTCTTCAGGGGGAAGTTTCCAGCATCTGGGACTTCTTCACTCTAACTGGCAGCTCCAGGTGCTGGTCAGTTCTTGCTGTCACATTTGTATGCCTGCCAGGTACCTTTGTTTAAGAACTTCCTGATTCTCACCTGCTAAAGAGGTGCTAAGGGAAATGTCTTATCTTTGGATTTTGTTTGTTTTAATGGAAAGAAACAGAAATAGAAAGGAAACAAATACAGAGAGAGACTATATATATAGAAACAGATTAAAAGAAATAGTGAAATGGAGAAAAAAGCAGTAGGAGAAAATTTCTCTGCATTTTCCTTTAAAAAAAAAAAATATGAAGGGGTGCCTGGGTGGCTCAGTGGGTTAAAGCCTCTGCCTTCGCCTCAGGTCATGATCCGAGGGTCCTGGGATCCAGCCTTGAAACAGGCTTTCTGCTCAGCAGGGAGCCTGCTTCTCTGCCTACTTGTAATCTCTCTCTCTCTGTCAAATAAATAAGTTTAAAAAAAAAAAGAAAAGAAAACAGAAAACTTAAAATATATATATACGGAATTTGTGTATCATCCTTGCACAGGGGCCATGCTCATCTTCTCTGTATCATTCCAATTTTAGTATATGTGATGCCAAAGTGAGCACTCCTTCCCCCCCACCAAAGACTTTATTTAGGGGTGCCTGGATGGCTCAGTTTTTTGTTAAGCGTCTGCCTTTGGCTCAGGTCATGATCCCAGGGTCTTGGGATCGAGCCCCACATCGGGCTCCCTGCTCAGTGAGAAGCCTACTTCCTTTCCCACTCCCCTTGCTGTGTCTCTGTCAAATACATATATAAAATCTTTTTAAAATTTTTTTTTAAAAAAAGGACTTTATTTTGAGAGAGAGAGGATGTGAAGGGGGAAGGGGCAGAGGGAGAGGGAGAAGACTCTCATGCTGACTCCATGCTGAGTGCAGAGCCCCACGCGGGGCTCAATCACAACCAAGATCATGACCTGAGCCAAGATCAAGAGCCTAACACTTAACTGAGCTGATTCCTCTCATAACTCTAGAGAATTTCTTGAAAGACTGTTTGAAGTAAATATATCCAGGGGTGCCTGGGCAGTTCAGTGGGTTAAAGCCTCTGCCTTCAGCTCAGGTCATGATCTCAGGGTCCTGGGATAGAGCCCCGCATCTGGCGCTCTGCTCAGCGGGGAGCCTGCTTCCCCCTCTTTCTCTGCCTGCCTCTCTGCCTACTTGTGATCTCTGTCAAATAAATAAATAAAATCTTAATATATATATATATATATATATATATATATGCAGCATAGATGGAGGCATTTCTTGACTTTTTCCCTACCAACTCCTAAGTCTGGGGTAACCCCCCAACCCTTATACCCAAATGCTCAATGCAATAATTCTACGTAATTTTCCATTCAGGTCCATGTTTTCCTGGTTGAATTCTGCAGCTACACTTATCACCTTAGAACCAAAGATTTGGAGAGATGAAAGTGACCCCAGAGCACCTCTTCACTCCCTGTAGTATTTTAAGATTATTTATTTATTTATCTATCAGAGAGAGACAGAGACAGAGAGAATGGCAGGCAGAGGGAGAGGCAGGCAGAGGGAGAAGTAGGCTCCTCATTGAACAAAAAGCCTGACGTGATGGGACTCAATCTCAGGACGCTGGGATCATGACCCAAGCCAAGGGCAGAAACCTAAACAACAGAGCCACCCAGGTGTACCTCCTATAGTATTTTTTTTAAATATTTAATTTATTTATTTGACAGAGAGAGATCACAAATAGACAGAAAGGCAGGCAGAGAGAGGGAGGGAAGCAGGCTCCCTGCTGAGCAGAGAGCCCCATGTGCGACTCGATCCCAGGACCCTGAGATCATGACCTGAGCCTAAGGCAGTGGCTTAACCCACTGAGCCACCCAGGCGCCTACTATATAGTATTTTATATATGAAGAAAATGAGGCTCAGAAAGGTTGGGTTACCTGTCAAGGTCCAATGGACAAGTGACAGAGCTAGATTAGGTGGTGAATCATATATCTCTGTGGAATCTGTCCCCTCTTTTCAGGGTTCCAACAAGAAAGGAATAACTGAAGAGGTTTTCATTTTGTTTTGTTTTCTGAAGAGAGTTGAACAAAAGAAAGGCAACTAGAGGTGATGTAGTATCCCAGGGCTAGTAACCTTGGGGAAATGTAATCACTGCACAGTATATGGGAAGGGATACCTGATAGAGGTCTGCAGGGACCCTGCTTTTAGGAGGTGGACTGTGTAGTGGAGAATAAACACTCTCACATCCCTCTCCTTCTTCCTCCTTGTCTCCATTGGCTGAACATAATCAAAAGCTAGGGACAAGGAACGCTGTTACTAAGAGACCAGACAGAAGCACTCCTTAGTGCTTCTGAGATTGAGGGGTACAGGAAAGCATGTCTCTCATCATTTTATTTACTGGAATTTTTCTTTTTTCTTTCTTAAGATCTTATTTATTTATTTGTCAGAGAGAACCAGAGAGTGTACAAGCAGGGGGAGCAGCAGGCAGAAGGAGAAGCAGGCTCCCTGCTGAGCAAGGAGTCCCTATGCAGGACTTGATCCCAGGACCCTGAGATAATGGCCTGAGCCAAAGGCAGACATTTAACCAACTGAGCCACCCAGGCATCCCTGGAATTTTAAAATAATGCTGTTTATGACCCCTTAATTTGGCCTCAAAGTGTGCAATACAGCAAACCATCAGGAACATAGGATAAAACAGGAGTCGAGAAAGCTAGAAGTTGGGCTCCTGCTCAGCGGGGAGTCTGCTTCTCCTTCTCCCTCTGCCACTTCCCCCACTGGGGTTCTTGCTCTCTCAAATAAATAAATAAATGATCTCCCTCTCCCTCTGCCCACCCCCTCGTGCTCTCTCTCTCAAATAAATAAATACAATTAAAAAATAAAAAATAATTTATAAAAGCTCAGTTCCTGACCTTTAGGAGCCTGAATCTAATCTTACAGAGAGAGTCCTGACCATAGATGACTGCTTTTAGAGAGCTAGAACATGCATGGAAGTCTTCGCTAAGAGCACAACTTTATGGAGAATCAGAAGTGATGCAAACTATAGGAGGCTGGAGTCTCTGTTCTGGGACCCGTAAGGCGATAGGTTGGTGGAACTTCAGGGAAGCCTGAGGAATCCTCCCGTCAGAATAAAGTTACCTGTCCAGGGATTTCCAGACTTCATGGTTCCCTTTGGCTGTATCTTGTCTCCTCCTCCCCCCGCCCCCCAAACCTTCTTCCCTGAAGCTAAAGGAGTCTGGGCTGGAGTCAAGACTCTGAGAAGCCAGTTAAGCCAGTTCCTACAGGCCTGAACATGCCCTGCTGAGGAAGAGCCCCTGCAGAAAACTGCTGTCCCCAGCTGTAGCCACAGCCAGCTACAGAAGGTGAGACCTGGACTGGGAAAAGAACTCAGGAAAAACACAAACACAAATCAGCACCTATGCCAAACACAGGTGGACCCAACCTGGACCTGTAGATGCCCAGTGGGACAAAGCTGGTGCTGGTCACTCCCTGACCCTCATCAGCAATAATGTATGAGAAGTATGAGTACCAAAGTCCGCTGTCTGTCTGTATTTCTTTCTTTCTTTCAGATTTTATGTATCTGTTTGACAGACAGAGATCACAAGTAGGCAGAGAGGCAGGCAGAGAGAGAGGAGGGAAGTAGACTCCCCGCTGAGCAGAGAGCCGGATGCAGGGCTCCATCCCAGGACCCTGGGATCATGACCTGAGCTGAAGGCAGAGGCTTTAACCCACTAAGCCACCCAGGCTCAGAGAAACGTCTTTCTCTAATTCTCCCAGCTCAGCTCTTAGCAGAGTCTGTAGTGTTATCTGAGAAGCTACCTCTCCATCATTTCTCAGAGAGCTCAGAGCTCTCTCCAGCGTTGCTTAGCCACCTGTGTATTGGGGGAAGGGCCACACATGGATTCTGACTTTAGCATGGGCAGTCTGGCTAAGCCTCTCACCTCTCTGGTTAAAAGGGGAAGCTGCAACCAGAAGGGATACAGAAGCCCATGGTTCCTGCTTAGGTAAAAGCCTGGCTGGATGCTTGAGGAGTTGAAGTTTTTTGTCGAAGTGAACACCAGCTAGTCCCCATGCTCCTGGCTGCCCCACAGTAACAATTACTTGGACTGAGCTTAAGTGAGGGAGATCTGCTACATCCCTGGGACTGTGAAATCTCAACAGATGGCTCAGGCTGTTGGGAGCCATGGGAAAGCTTTATAGTTGTGCACTATTTCAAAGCATCTTCATATCCCTTATCTGTGAAGAGAGATTCAAACAGCTTACAGCCAACGAGCTGGTTAATCATTAGAGACAGGATTTAACTAAGAACAATGACCTCAGATCCAGCGCTCTTCCTCCAAGCTGCCTCCTACCTAACTTTAATCCATGTATGCCTTTTATCCAGGTCATGATCCTAGGTCCTAGGATTGAGCCCCACATCAGGCTCTCTGCTCAGCGGGGATCCTGTTTCTCCCTCTCCCTCTGCCTGTGCTCTGTCAAAATAAAAAAATGTTAAAAAAAAATAAGCCACAAACACATATACACACACTTTTTAGAAGTTGAGTGCATATCATTTTGTAAATAATCTGTTCATAAATGTAAAGGGGAGGTTGGTTCAAGGACTGCTACTCTGAAAAGTTCATTATAGCAAACCCATCCCCAAACAAACAACAAAACCCTCCTTCAAGACTGGTATTAAAGCTCTGTCTGCCCCTTCTCTTTCCCTCCTCAAAAATCATGTATTGTGTGCGTCTTTGCTCACACCATACTGCGTTTAGGTGGCAATGCTATCTCCAGAGTTCGGGAACTAAGTTCTGGCTCCCCCTACTGGGTGGATGATGGATTCACTAGCTCAAAGGAGAATTTACCCAGTCTCCCTAGAAGTTTCTGGGTTTCTTGGGAAAATCCTGTATTTGCATGTAATGGCATGCTCATTATACCATTAATACGTTCCTCTACCACTGTATTTTCTTAGAGATGATAGATCTGTGTTTGTTTAAATCAAGTTTGGTTTTCTAGCAGGAACACTTCTTAGGTACTTCTATTAAGTTTGTGTCACAAGGGCACCTGGATGGCTCAGTAGGTAGAATGTGTGACTCTTGATCTCAGGGTCATAGGTTCAAGTGCCATACTGGGTATAGAGATTACTTAAAAATATAATCTTAGGGTGCTTGGGTGGCTCAGTGGGTTAAGCCGCTGCCTTCGGCTCAGGTCATGATCTCAGGGTCCTGGGATCGAGTCCCGCGTCGGGCTCTCTGCTCAGCAGGGAGCCTGCTTCCCTCTCTCTCTCTCTCTGCCTGCCTCTCTGTCTACTGTGATCTCTGTCAAATAAATAAATAATCTTTAAAAAAAATTTAAAAATATATATATAATCTTAAAAACAAACTTCCTGTTGCAACCCAGCAGGAGGCATATAATAGCTAGTGGTCTTTTTGTGATGAGCTTGACCTGCAAAAAATTTTTTTTAAGATTTCTTTCTTTGTCAGAGAGAGAGGTCACAAGTAGGCAGAGAGGCAGGCAGGGTGGGGTGGGGGGAGCAGACTCCCCGCTGAGTGGAGAGCCTGATGTGGCCCTTGATCCCAGGACCCTGATATCACGACCTGAGCCAGGGGCAGAGGTTTAACCCACTGGGCCACCCAGGCCCCCCTGCAGATATTTTAAGTAGGCTCCACATCCAGTGTGAGCCCCACATGGGGCTTTAACTCACAACCCTGATTTAAAGACCTGAGCTGAGATCAAGAGTTGGATGCTTGGGGTGCCTGGGTGGCTCAGTCTGTTAAATGACTGATTCTTGATTTTGACTTAGGTCATGATCTTATGGCTGTAGGATTGAGGCCTGCATCGGCCTCCCTGCTTGGTGAGGAGTCTGCTTGAGATTCTCTCTCCCTCACTATGCTGCTTCCCCTGCTCACATGTGTGTGCCTTCTCTCTAATAAATAAATCTTTAAAAAAAAAAAAAAGAGTTGATGTTTAACCAAGCCACCCAGGCACCTGATGACCTGCAAATACTTTACATTTTCTTTTCCTTTTTAATTTTCATTTAACCATTTCCTTATTAACAGACTTAGGATACTTCCAGGTGTTGTTTTTTTTTTTTGTAATTAATGCCATGACAAACCATCCTGATACATCTATATTTGCATGCTTGCCTAAAACATTTCCTAAAATTCCCAGAAGTGAAACTGCTGGGTCAATAATCAATAATTTTTCAACACAATAAATCTATTTCGATAGGCTAAGGGTTCCTAATAAAGTCCAGAGGCACCAGTTAGATTAACCGGTAGCCTAGAAACAATAAAGTCAATGCCAGCTTTATCTAATGACTCATGCATCCTCCATCCTTGACTCATGCATGCATCCTTGATCTTGGGGATCTTTTCTCACACTCTGGGTAGTAACTAGGTCTGCACAGGCAGGTACAAGGCAGATCCTACAGTAGAGCAAATTTAGGTATGACAGGCCTTAGTTAGATCTATTATCTTCTACAATCCAGGGGGAATGCAGATAGCTGTATGTGTTACTGGCCAATAAACTCAGGATAGGAAAGCATCCTGACTCTATAGTCTGTACTGTGAAAAGATGACCTTGAGTAAAAGTTAAAAATATTCAGACAGTTTGAAATAGGTAGGAAAAAAGAACCAGCGGTGAGCAGTTTGGGGATTACTGCCTTGGCCCTAGAAGGAATGGATCTTCCAGGCAGAATCAATTCAAGTGTGGTTCTGGGCTTTTTCTTTTCTTTACTTTTCTTTCTTTCTTTCTTTTTTTTAAGATTTTATTTATTTATTTGACAGATAGAGATCACAAGTAGGCAGAAAGGCAGGCAGAGAGTGAGGAGTTAGCAGGCTCCCTGCCAAGCAGAGAGCCTGATGTGGGGCTTGATCCCAAGACCCTGGGATCATGACCTGGGCTGAAGGCACAGGCTTTAACCCACTGAGCCACCCAGGCTCCCCTTTCTTTTTTTTTTTTTTTAAGTTTTATTTATTTATTTGACAGAGAGAGGCACAGCGAGAGGGAACACAAGCAAGGGGAGTGGGAGAGGGAAAGCAGGCTTCCCACTGAGCAAGGAAGCTGACTCAGGGCTCGATACCAGGATCTTAGGATCATGACCTGAGCTGAAGGCAGACTCTTAACAAACTGAGCCACCAAAGCGCCGCCTGGGCTTTAATTTTTCTTTTACAAGTCTTAGCACTATTATGTGAGTACTGTTCATCTTTGTATTATCAGAAAATTTCTTCTGTGGGCTACTGGTGTTCCTTTGCTTAAAGAAATATCACCCCAATCTCCACTTCTCTCCACATTATCTTCTTTGTGTATTCCTGTATGTCCTTTCCTTTACTTTTTTTTTTTTTTTGAGATTTATTTATTTGAGAGCCCCTGAGTGGCTCAGTTGTTAAGTCTCTGCCTTCAGCTCAGATCATGACCCCAGGGTCGTGGGACTGAGACCCACATCAGACTCTCCGTTTGGCAGGAAGCCTGCTTTTCCCTCTCTCTCTGCTTCTGCTCCCTCTTGCTGTGTCTCTGTCAAATAAATAAAAAAATCTTAAAAAAAAAAAAAAAGATTTATTCATTTGAGATAGAGAAAGCGAGCACACATGCAAGAGAGGGACACCCTCATTGCAGTTAGGGCCTACCCTAACCCAATATGACTCCATCTTGATTCTTACCTTAGTTACATCTACAATTCCAAATAAGCCACATTCTGAAGTTCCAGGTAGACTTGAATTTTGGAGAGACACTATTCAACCCACAATTCTCAATGTTTTATTGTAAGTCACTAGGAAAGTAAGAAATTTAACAAGCCCTGCTATAATATTTACCTGCTTTGAGGACAAACGGCTTGAGGAGAGGGATTGCTTCCTATTCTTCTGAGACTTGCCTGCACTAGAATAGTTGTGGATGTTAAAGACCCAGGAAATCATCTAATGTCTAATCTCAACTCTTCTCATGGTAGAAGACGAAAAAACAATCTAAAGAGAGGAAAAAACCTGTTCAGTCATGGCCACAAGCAGCTGCAGTAGAACTAGAAAAGAACCCATACTTTTCCCTTTTGGTTCACACTTACCTGAGAGGTTGGTCAGCACTTGCAGGGGTGGGGTGGATTCCCCTTGCGGAATAGCAAGATTATCTCTAATCGGTGGTAGACTACACCTCTTCCCCAGCTGCGGGTGGAGTGGGGGAGGATCTAATGGGGAAAACTAAAACATGGTGGTTGACACAATAATCTTTCGTGTTTTAAGCAAAAGATCCTAGAGGAGCAGAGTGCGCGTGGTGGTGGTGAAGATGGAAGGATGTTTCTTACATAAGCAGTGCACTGCCTCCACACCTCAGGCCATGGTACAATGTTATCTGCAATAGGCAAATGGCCTTGACCCTGGAGCCTCATTATTATTTCCAGTCCTCTGGTTAGGCTGCCACCAGTTAAGGAAAAAAGTAGCTACAAGTGAGGGAAGTTTGTTTTCTTTTTTTTTTTTTTTAAGATTTTATTTATTTATTTGATAGAGAGAGATCACAAGTAGGCAGAGAGGCAGGGAGAGAGAGAGAGAGAGAAGCAGGCTCCCCGCTGAGCAGAGAGGCCGATGCGGGACTCGATCCCAGGACCCTGAGATCATGACCTGAGCTGAAGGCAGCGGCTTAACCCACTGAGCCACCCAGGCGCCCCGGGAAGTTTGTTTTCTTTAAGACTGAAGTTGAGCATTTGTTTTCTTCCTGTCCATAGCACTAGGGATGTTAATTACAGCTCTGAGTGGTGCTTAACAAAATGCAGTAAACATGTGACTCTGAGCTCAGTTAATGAGTATTATTATCCTTTAAAAATTCTGACTTCGGCAATTACACACTAATCAAGAGGAGTGTTCCAATGTGAGGCTCAACCCAGCAGGAATTTGAGAGGACAGCTCACAGCCCTGTCTTGGAGAGCTGAATCATAACAGGGCTTATAGCCCCATTTGGAGCAGCTTGGTTCACACCTTTCTCTCTAGTGGTAGCATAGAAACAAATTCCTCACGTTTCTTTGGATTATTCCTTGAAAGAGTTGAAGTAAGGGCAGAAGAACCAAGCTAAGAAACCCACACTTTCTTGTTTTCATTGGTGGTTCCAGACTTAGTATATGTCTCTACCTTCAAAGCTTCAAGCCATCTCAGCTCACTATCATGAAATGAGATATGGTTAATGGCAAGTAACATTGAGTGATTCTTCCCCAATCCCGATCCATTGACTCCCAGACATCAGCCAACTGGAATGGAAAAAACACTTGGGTCATAGGCTGACTCTTGTAATTGACCCCAATGCTAAGCCAAGGGTCTTGACACCCTGACTTGTTATTTTCTGTGTGGCAGCTGGATCAGATAAGCCTAGCTTGAAAGTCGTTACTAGAAATACTAATCAACATGGCAAGGGTAGGGAACCTAGAGCATGAATGTTTCCAGAGCTGTCTGTAAGAGGATCCACAGGAGGATGGGAGGAGGGAGTAGACCATTTGGAATGAGGCATGTGGCCTGAGGGAGAACAAGGAAGTTCTTTCATGGCTTGGGAATAGGGACTACGGCAGGAAAGGGAGGGAACCTATCAAGTCCACGAAGTTTTTCTGTGAGATAAATACTTTGCTGCAAAGTCTGGCTAGAAAACAGGAGCAGGCCAAGATTGCCCGGAGGACAGGAGCCCAAGTCAGGTAGCTCTCATATCCCGTCATCTTTCTCGGAGCATATTCCATAAACACAAGTCCCCTAGTAACCAAAACCTGAGGTTGGGGAGTAAAGCACCAGGTCTTTGTTTAAATCTGCATTTCCCAGGAATAACTTGATCATGGCACATTCTGCAAATACCTGTCACTATACCATGGATTGGGTATTCTAAAAATCTCATTTTGGGAAAGGCTCTTCTCCTCTAGGAAGCCCTCTTGATCGCTTAATTACTTCCCCCTTACTGTTTTCTGGCCTTTGATCATATAGGCAGATACCTGCATGAATCATTCTGAACTAGTCAGCCTCCAAGGCAGGTGCAAAGGGCAGCTCTATCTAGCTTGCCTAAAAAGGAACAAGTACTGTGTGACAGAGGAATCTACTGCCTTGCCTGGCTCTGTGGCTCAGTCCTGATGGGTCTTCCAGAATCAGCTAAGGAAGGTGGTATGATTCAGCAGTCTGCCTTTCTCTCAGCTACAGCCCCAAACAAGCTCTGGGAAGAGCATCAGTCACTATGGTCACTGTTTCCTCCTCTTATAAAGGGCAGCTAGGAGCTGTGGTGCCAACTTAAAAAAAATGATATCCTATTCCCTAGGCACTGAGCAGCCACTTTTAGTCATTCCCAGGGAACCCTCCACTCCAGCAGATAGAACCTATCACCAACCCTTCTGGGGGAGAGGAGCTGGTCACCTTACTCAAATCCAGTCATTCAGAGCAAGGACTAGCAGCCTTCTTGCTCATCTTCAGCCTGGGCATATTCATCTTCCACTGGTTCCCAGAGCAACTGATCTTGGGCCAGGGCTAGAGACCAGAAGCAAGCAGGTCTTAGTATCTGTGTGTTTGCACTTGACATGTCTTTAACTGTGAGGGAACTCTTGTTCCTCTTCTGCTCCAAGCAATCCTAGCCCTCCAACCATCATTTTTTCTTGCTGTCCCTTGGCTATACATGCTCACTCAAACCAATTTGCAACTGGAATATTTATTTTTACTTGGCAAAAAGTCAAGTGCTACATTTTTAAAAACAAAATCTCAAACAATCAAACATATTACCCATCACAGAAGAGGGTCTGGCAACAGTACAAAACATCCTACTTAAGACTTTTTTTTTTAATATAGAAGTTGGTTTAAAATGATAGAAGTTCTGTGAGAACTAAGAAATCTACAGACTGTAGTTTAATAGAAAAAAAAATTAAGACAATTAAAAGATCTATAGTATCCAGCATTTTACTTAATTCCCTGTTTATAGCACCTATTTCTCTAGGTTAGATGAGAATTCTAGAACCTGTGGTGTGCACCTGGTGTATCACGAAGATAGGGTGGACTTGCTGTCTCCCCCAACAGCCCCCACTATCAAGGAGAAGGCACTCTTTTTTTCAATCACCCCACTTAGACCCAGAGCAGAGGGGAATAACTGGGAGAATATAGAAACTAGAGTGCAGGAATAAATATGACTTTTCCTTTCCCCAGGATAGGCTGCTGACAGAAGCAGAGTATGTGCTTAGAATAGAGGAGGAATCTGTGGGTGGGAACAGCTGCTATCTGCAACATGATGCGTAAAAAGCAAGGAATAACTGGACATTACGGTCAGTCAGTTGCCTGCAAGTTTCAAAACCTCAGACTAAACAGAGTTCAAGGGAGGAACAAATTACTAGTCACATCAATGCTTTTACATGCACAATGTTGCTGGCTATAGGCCACCTACCACCATCCCAGGGCTGAGCCGAGAGGGAGAGGTGGCTTCAACCCCAGCCCCACTGTAATAAGAAAATGAACATTACACACATGAAGGACTCACTATACACAGATAGACCCCCTGCTTACCCCCACCCTCCTGGACTGAACCCAATTTAGAAAAGCAAAGCAAAACCCATTGGGGAGATTAGAAGAAAGGCAAAGGAGAAGTTTCTCCCCAAAGCCAAGGGGACTGAGTATGTGAATGTTAGCAGACTTAAGGCCCCCTGCTCCAGGCCCCTGAGATAATACCAGATTGCATCTTGTTTGAAGAAGGAAAAGGAAGATTGGGATGGGGATTCTCTTTACCAAGTTCTACCAAGCCTTCTGCAGCCTCCAGAACTGCATCAGGATAGAAACCCTGATGTTTTAGGGGAGTGGCCACTGGCTAAGCAGATTGGAAGTTAAAGTGGAAATGACACACAGAAGTATTCTCACCTGGGCAACACCAAGTTGGGAAGTTAGATAGGGGACGGATCACTCTGGAGTCCTGGGATGAGCATCACTAGGAAGCCTGCAATCTAACTCAAAGGGTTTTCCTGGTGGTGATTGTTTTTCTGTTTTTAATTCCTATAATCAGTGCTGTTAGACTTTTACAAAACAAGATAAAGACTAGTCCCAAAGCTGACTCTGTGAATAAAGTTGTTTTTTTTTATAAATATTTTAATTACAAGTAATTCTTACTCCAGGTACTTTCAGTGACACACAGTGTTTGCAGGCATCCAAGTTCTCTTTCTCACACAGACACACACACAACAGATACACACACAGCCCCCAAACTTTCACAGAAAGTCTGACAGCAACCACATAATTATAAAGGAGCCCTACCTCTCAAGAGTGAAGTAAGGGTGAGAATGAGTATGCCAGCCTAAAGAACCAAAAGGGGAGAGTGTGTGTCACTTAAGGAAAAAATAAGAATTAACAGTGTTTGGTTGAGAAGCCAGAAAGAAAAAAGACAGTAAAATTCTGATTACCAAAAGCTGAAGAAAAAAAACCAACAACAAAAAAGGCTTCAGATTTCTGTACAGAGCTTCCTGTCAAGTGCCTAAACCATAGGCAAACTCTCCTGTTCCCACTAACATGAGGGCCTCACACAACTGGAAGAAAATAAAAAGAAACAAGAAAACTAAGGATGGAAGTTAGTGTAAATCTCTGCATTTTGGGAGAGAGTTGTCATTAACTCCAGAGCCCAGCATAGTTTCCATGGAGCCCTGAAGGGAGGGGTCCTCCTGCCACAAAGAGTTTCGTTCCCGACGAATCGTAGCAGTGGGTGTAAACAGCATTGGGGAAGAAATCAATGTCCGAAAAGTAATTCCTCCAGGTTTCATCATGATTCTATGGGAAGAAAACAAGACTCTGTTAGCACCTCTAGGCCATGGGGCAGAGAAGAGGACAGAAAGAGACAGGAATGCCTTCTGGTCTTGAGGAGAGGGTCCTGCATTTAGCCTGATGTCAGGAGATTGTGACTGGTGTTCATGGGAAATGGAGCTTCACGTTCCCAAATGAACATGAGGCAGGAACAGGATGAACAACTGCTATACCAACCCAAAGTCTCAGGATAGCCGGAACCAAACCCTTTAGTAATTCAGTGGCCACCACAGTGCGGGGGTCCTCCTCCTTCCGGATCTATTATCACCTGGGGGGAATCCCGAGTCAACTAGCTTATCTTACTCAGCTTCGGTTTTCCCATGGACATGTAGACACAGAAGCAAAATCAAGGGGGAGTGCCTTCCTCTGCTCTAAGGAGTACCTCTTACCATCAAAAAAGTATGTGGGTGGCTGATGTTATCAGTGGGGGTGGGAAGAGGTGGGTAGACTGAAGGCAATTTTTCTGTCACTGTTCAGTAACCATGTCAGAAAGGGGCTTACTCACCAGCCAGCCTTTGCCAGTGGTCAGTTTCAGATTCTCCCCTGCTAGTCTGGGCTTCGACCCATAACAAGCTGAGAGCCTCTCTTCCAGAAATCTCTGAGCTCGGATGTCATAGAACAGCAGGGAACCCTGCCCTGTACCCACAGTGATGATGTGCTCATAAAAGCTCACTGACCGGATCCCTGAGAGAGACAAAAGTAAAGGACAATGAGTAGGGAGAGCACACACTGACAATCTGCTAACCTGTATTTCTCTGGCACTGAGGTCACATGGCACCTCCAAATACCAGACAGTGGCTTTCCCAGGTGTTTATGGCAGGAATAGCTCATGTGAAAACCTGAGAACTCTGGTGGCACAATGCCCATTCAGACACTAACAGGAACCTTTCCATAAGCCTTAGAGAAGTGCTAGAGGCCTGACGATGTCTAAGATGCCTTTGGCCTAAGACCCTAAGTGTACCCAGAACCTCCCTCCCCTAGACTCATTGTGGAGTCATCTTTCCGAACTCTAAACTCTCTTTCAGTATGTTTCTAACCTATACTGAAACAGGGTAATCTGCTATTTACAAATCATGTTAAAAAGGACTTCTTCCTATCTGACCTAAAACCACTACGTGCAAGGTCTTTATCTGATATTGCATCTGTGGATCAAATAAGTGCATGGGATACAAAGATGTCTCTTGGCACGTCAGAGGGGCTCAATAATATCTATAGAATCAGTATTTCCTTATTAGGCATGAAAGCTACTCCTGTAATAGTAACCAAAATCTCATGAAGCTTTTTTAAATTTTTATTTTATTTTTATTTTTTTTAGGGGTGCCTGGGTGGCTCAGTTGGTTAAACATTAGACTCTTGATTTCACTCCAGGTCTTAAATCTCAGGGCTGTTAAGTTCAGGTCCTGCACTGGGCTCCATTTTGGCATGGAGCCTACTTAAAGAGATTTCATTTAATTTTTAAATTACATATTTTAAAAGATTTATTTGATAGAGAGAGACACAGTGAGAGAGGGAACACAAGCAGGAGGAGTGGGAGAGGGATAAGCTGGCTTCCTGCTGAGCAGGGAGCCCGACTAGACTCAGGGCTTGATCCCAGAACACTGGGATCATGACCTGAGTCGAAGGCAGAAGCTTAACGACTGTGCCACCCAGATACTTCAAATTTTTAATTTTTTAAAGATTTTTTTAATTTTTAAATAATCTCTCTATCCAACATAGGGCTCAAATTCACAACCCCAAGGTAAGAATTGCATGCTACTGAGACAACCAGGTGCCCCTAAAGATTTTATTTTTAAGTAATCTCTACACACAATATGGGACTTGAATCTATAACCCAGAGATCAAGAGTCGCATTCTCCATCGACTGAGCCTGACAGGCGACCCTCTTAAAACTTTTCATTGCAGACATTATTCCAGCCAAGCCAATTTATTCTTCCCCTTACAACTCTCATTGCACATATTATTCTCTGGGGGCTGAAACATGAATGTCTTAACTATAACTGAAAACCAACCCCAAACAAAAGCCACTTTTGCAGTATCTGCATAAAAATAAACAATACTTGGAAGAGAGAGGCTAAATTGTAATCCATAGTGTGCCTTTTAGGACTTCCAGGATAATGCATCTACATTTTTGCATGAGAAAGGCAACAGCGAGGTAAAATATACTTTGTTAACCTGATCTGGATTCTAGTTTATGGCTGTACTCCCACCAATCTGTATGATGTTGAGCATGTTACTTTAACTGCTCTGGGTCCACGTTACTTTAACTGCTCTGGGTCTCGGTCTCCTCATCTATAAAAAAGGGTTAACACTAACCTTGTGTTTTTCCACCTGCTTCCCACAGGGTTCCAGGTAAGATGAAGTAAGACCACAGATAAAGGTATTTTGAAATCTTAAGATACAGTACAAACATAAGTCTTTTTATTCCTTGATAAATAAAGAGTCCTCTCAGAGAAAATATATCATAAAAGATGGGAGGCTGGGTGCCTGGGTGGCTCGGTGGGTTAGGCTTCTGCCTTCAGCCCAGGTCACCATCCCAGGGTCCTAGGATCAAGCCCCACATCTGGCTCTCTGCTCAGCAGGGAGCCTTCTACCCCTGCCCCCTGCCCCCCCCCCCGCCCGCCTCTCTGCCTACTTGTGATCTGTCAAATAAAGAAACAACATCTTAAGAAAAAAAAAAAATATGGGAGGCTGGGGTGCCTGGGTGGCTCAGTCAGTTGAGCGACTGCCTTCAGCTCAGGTCATGATTTCAGGGTCCTGAGACTTAGCCCCACATCTGGCTCCCTGCTCAGTAGGGAGTCTGCTTCTCCCTGTGCCCCCTGCTTGTGCTCTCGTTTGAGCGGTCTCTCAAAATAAATTAAAAAAAAAAAAAAGATGGGTGGCTGAAGCTGAATTCACTCCCAGTGGAATTAAACTAAGTGGGGCACCTGAGTGGCTCAGTGGGTTAAGCCTCTGCCTTCGGCTCAGGTCATGATCCCAGGGTCCTGGGATCAAGCTCCGTATCGGGCTCTCTGCTCAGCTGGGAGCCTGCTTCCCCAGCCTCTCTCTGCCTACTCATAATCTCCCGCTCTTTGTCAAGTGAATAAATAAAATCTTTAAAAAAAAAAAAAGCAAAAAGGGGGCACCTGGGTGGCTCAGTAGGTTAAGGCCTCTGTCTTCAGCTCTGTCATGGTGCCAGGGTCCTGGGATCGAGCCCTGCATCAGCCTCTCTGCTTGGCAGGGAGCCTGCTCCCCTTTCCCCCATGCCTGCCTCTCTGCCTACCTGTGATCTCTCTGTCAAATAAATAAGTAAAATCTTTAAAGAAAAAAAAAAGAACTAAAAAGAAAAAAGAACTAAACTAAGTATTTTCTTCAGTTTTTACTGAGGTATAAATGAAAAACAATACACTACACATATTTAAAGTAGGACCCTGAGATCATGACCAGAGCAAAAAGCAGTGGCTAAGCCCACTGAGCCACCCAGCCCCCATCTAAAGTTTTAACATATGTATATAGCCACGACACTACCAGCACAATCAAAATAAGGAATATATCCACCACCTATCCGCCACCCTCAAGTTTCCTCATGCCCTCTGTAAACTCCCTCACTGCACATTAACTCTTAGCATAAATGAAGTTTACTGTTCAGGCAAGGCACCAGCAAAAAACTGCCAAAGGACAGAAAGTCAAGATATGTGAAAGAATATGAAAACCACCAATATCCTATTGGTTTTCACTAAAGGCTTCATGTGGCCACAAATTTGCTTCTGGTGGCTTGAGGCTCTGCTTCCATTTGCAGTTTCATAAGCTCCCTTCTTCTGTCACCAAAAACCTCCACCAGGTTTCATAAATATCACTATACTTGTTCTGCAACCAACGCAGAAACTTAAAGTCAAAACCCATCTGCTGGGGCGCCTGGGTGGCTCAGTGGGTTAAGCTGCTGCCTTCGGCTCAGGTCATGATCTCAGGGTCCTGGGATGGAGTCCCGCATCGGGCTCTCTGCTTGGCGGGGAGCCTGCTTCCTCCTCTCTCTCTCTGCCTGCCTCTATGCCTACTTGTGATCTCTGTCAAATAAATAAATAAAATCTTTAAAAAAAAAAAAAAACCCATCTGCAATGTACTTCTAAGGTGGGGCACAGTGGGACTCTCTTTTTCTTTCTTTCCTTTTTTTTTTTTTTTGGTGCAAAATGGTGGTTTATTAAAGCACAGAGACTGGACCCACGGGAAGAAAGAGCCACTGCCCCAGGTCTTGAGGAGTGGCTGTTATAGACTCCTGAGGTGCGGGAAGTAAGGAAAAGGGAGGTTTCAAAAAGAACTTTCATATGCTAAAGAGGACCCATCTACAAGATACCAGGGGTCTTGCCTCTGTCAAGTTGTTTTCTCCTCTAGCAAGGTATTAACATTTAGCTCAGAGATCCCTGGAAGAATGCCACACAAGTCCCACCCAGGAGTAAGGAGTAGGGGGTGAGGGGGAGGCTGCAGGATGTCAGCTTGCGCTTTGTCTTCAGCTAGCCTTCGGCTTCCTCATCATCTACCCCTGAAAAATTATATGACCCTTAATTTTTTAAGGCTGTTTAAGGTGGAAGGTCTCATCTTCTGCAATATTTTCCTACCAAACAGGGGCCATACCACGACTCTTACCACTGCCTCGCTCCCTGGAGCAAACAGACTTGACGTTGTATGATGGCTGCCGTGGATCCAAGAAGGAGACATGAGCTTGGGAGCCCACTGCATATACTGACCATTCACTACCATAGGCCAGGCACACATTCTCACGGCAATATGGCAGTTTGGTGGAGAGGAGCTGAAACAGAGAAAGAAGTGAGGGACCCACGGCAGTACCAGAGAGCATCCTACAGGGGAGTGTTCTTAGTTAGATGCCCAATACCGTGGGCTTCCTTCAAACACAAGCCACATAAAATCACAGAGACAAAAAGACAAAAATAATGCCCTGTTTCACCACTAAGTAAGAGAAAGAGAGGGTAACTAATATGCAGTAAGATCTCAGTAATAGGAAGGACTGATTAGGGAAAAAGATTAATTTGGAATTAAATAATTAGAAGCAGAAAGGCTTAGACCTACAGGTTATTTCCAGCCATGGTCACGCTGTTCTCTGCCATGACCCTCTCTGCTACACCCTCCTCACTGTTCTTCAGATAAAGGGGCTGATTTCTGGCTACTCTCAGCCTAGCTTCCCAATTGTATGGGAGTTACACACCACAAACAGCATACTCATGGGACTGGGTCAACCTCAGCTAACAACACTCAGCCTTAATCCTGGATCCTTTTCATTCACCCCATCCTTAGTGGGTGCCTACTGCATAGAAGGCACCAACCAAGGTCAGTGGAGCTCAAAGGCTGCTTGACATGAAGGAGTCAGTTATTCCTAGAATTCTGCTTCCTCTTGAGAAAGAGTCTATCACAGAAGTAATAAGCAGCAGAAGTCTGGGACAAGAGGGACCCACAGGTAGGTTTCACTTTGTGCAGAAGTTGCTTGTAAAGATTATAAATATTCTTATTACCTATTATTTCAGAGATAGTTTATCTAGTTTAATTGATTTTCAGTAGCTGGTAATTCTAACTTCTAGGTTTTCCTGCCCTTTCAACATTCTAAATTGCCAATAATCCATAAGCTAATACTTAAATGCCTTGTGGACTAGAGGACGGCTTGCAGACAGCAAGTCCTTGCAATGTGAAAGATTCTCCCCCTCTGATCTTTTTAAAAGACTTTTAAGAGAGGCATGTTAGATTCAGAGTTCCATGCACTGTGCATTAACATGCCCAGACCCTTGGAAAACTGGTGACTTAGGCAAGAATGAAAAGGCTCAGGAAGAATAAAAGTATTTTAACCAAAAGGTGAATTTTCAGGTAAAACCACTAAGTCATGTTCATCACACCTTAGACAGTGTATTTTCAGCCTTCCAGAGATGAAAATAACCATCCAGAGATACTGCTCCCAATTCCTACAAGAGCAATGAAAAACAGGTTATATTTCAATCTGTAGCAACTAATACATGGTGGTAAGCAGGGGAGGACCCTGAAGGTTGGGGTCCTCCCACTCGTCATTCATTCTTATCCCATGATTCCAGCAGGGGGGCCAGGGATGGTCAGCCCATCACCTCACTCCATGGAATGCAGCTGGATGGCATATTAAATTAAGGTTGCTATTTGGGAGAACTCAAGAAGGAAGCCAGGCCAGGTTCTAGCAGTAATGTAAACACCCATGATTCCAAAAGCTCTTACTATGCAATCATTCCCATGACATCCTGTTAGATAGTTCCAGCAGAATAAAAGGATGAAGGAGAGTTTCATAAATGGCAGTATGAGAGCTTCTATCAGTGGAGAATCTCAATCTATCTCTAGGCTACAGTTATAGCCAGAAGTTAGAGGAGATTAAGGAACTACCCTTTAAAATGTGGCCTGAGATTTTGGGAGCTTTTCCTCTCTTTTGGCTCTGAGTTCCCATCCCAACATTCTACTTAATATCCTCAATTTCAGATCTGACTAAATTATTAGGTAAGACCTGCTGGTAGGTTGAGAAGAGGCAGTGAAGCATGACGAGAAACTGAATACCAAAGAGAAAAAAAGCCATCGTCTTCAGAGGTATGTATGAAAATCACACCCAAAATAGAGCACCTGCAAAGGCATGTGCAAATGAGAGACAGTCAAATCAAAGTGTCCTTAGTGTCCCTAGGGTAACTCTGCATGGCTGACCCACAAAGATGGACCCTCCAGAGAAATACTGCAGAGCTCAGTGCAAGGGATGGGTTTCAGAATCTCAGTTATAATTTCTCACCAGCAACCCTCAGCCTTCAATCCTCTATGGGCTCAGAACTAAGCTATATTAGCAAGTATTGACTTGGAAGGAGAAGCCAAGTGCCAAGATATAAGCCCAGAAGCTGAAGCAATAGGAAAAGCCTTCCTCCATGGCGAGCTCATACCTTGTTCTTATTGTTGAAGGCCAGAGCCCGGACCTTGCAGTTGTCAGGGTTTGTGTCCTCCTTGGGAATGTCCTTTAAGGCCTTGTGAGTAATGTGAGCATACACAGGGACCCGTGACACATTGTGCCTTGCATCACTTTTGGTCAACACGTCATCTGTCACCTCCCAGAGTCCCATAGAGCCATCACGTGAGCCTACAGGGCAAGGAAACCACAGATGTCAGACATAACCCAACTCTCTATGGGACAGTCCTACAGAAACCAAGATCTTTGTACATCATCCTCATATGTGCTAAAGCTTGGTCAGGTGGCCCACTGCAAAACAGAGAGCTACAAGAGCTCTTAAGAGCTACAAGAGCTCTTAAGAGCTACAAGAGCCACCAATGGGTGGCTCAGTGGGTTAAGCGGCTACCTTCGGCTCAGGTCATAATCTCAGGGTCCTGGGATCGAGTCCCGCATTGGGCTCTCTGCTCAGCAGGGAGCCTGCTTCCCTCTCTCTCTCTGCCTGCCTCTCCATCTACTTGTGATCTCTGTCTGTCAAATAAACAAATAAAATCTTTAAAAAAAAAAAAAAAAAGAGCTACAAGAGGAATGATTCAACTAAGATGTAGGAGCTAAAATATAACCTTTAACCTTTGGTGAGATTTTTAATTTTACTATTTATTTATTTATTTTTAAAAGACTTTATTTACTTGACAGAGAGAGATAGAGAGAGAGGGGGAACATAAGCAGGGGGAGTGGGAGAGGGAGAAGCAGGCTTCCTGCTGAGCAGGGAGCCTGATATGGGCTCAATCCCAAGACCCTGGAGTCATGACCTGAGCCACCCAGGCATCCTTTGCTGAGATTTTTTTTTTTTTAAAGATTTTATTTATTTATTTGACAGACAGAGATCACAAGTAGGCAGAGAGAGAGGAGATAGCAGGCTCCCTGCGGAGAAGAAAGCCCGATGTGAGGCTCAATCCCAGGACCCTGGGATCATGACCCAAGCCAAAGGCAGAGGCTTTAACCCACTGAGCCACCCAGGCGCCCTCCTTTGCTGGGATTTTTTAAGAGATTTTTTTTAAAAGATTTTATTTATTTATTTATTTGACAGATGGAGATCACAAGTAGGCAGAGAAGCAGGCAGAGAGAGAGGGGGAAGCAGGCTCCCTGCCGAGCAGAGAGCCCGACTCGGGGCTCGATCCCAGGACCCTGGAATCATGACCTTAGCCGAAGGCAGAGGCTTTAACCCACTGAGCCACCCAGGTGCCCCGTTTTTTTTTTTTAAGATTATATATATGTATTTATTTGATAGAGAGATCATAAGTAGGCAGGCAGAGAAAGAGGGGAAAGCAGGCTTCCCGCTGAGCAGAGAGCCCAATGCAGGGCCCAATCCCAGGACCCTGAGATCATGACCTGAGCTGAAGGCAGAGGCTTAACCCACTGAGCCACCCAGGCGCCCCAATTTTTTAAGTCTTATGCTCTACCAACTGAGCTAGCTGGGCACTAGATTTTTTAAAAGAGAGTACTACAGAGTTTGAGAAAACTCAGTAATTTTCCAAGCCAAACATTTGGCTTGGTCACCTGGGCATGCATGCACGACCAATGTCTGGCAGTAGGGTTTGGGACCCTCCACCTGAAATCAGTGATGCTTAATCTTTTCTGACTATATGCCTCTGAGAGACCTAGGAATATTAAAGACCCTCTTCCCTAGAAAAATACACCAAAAACCACACTGCACATTCAACTTCAGGGAGGTTCATGAACCTCTTGAAGGCTTTCCATGGGTCCAGAGGGACCATAAGCCCCAAGTTAGGAATGACTATATGGGGCAGCTGGCCAGTTCAGTTGGTATAGCATGCCACTCTTGACCTCGGGGTTGTAAGTTCAAGCCGCATGTTGGGTGCAGAGATTACTTAAAAAATAAATAACGACTGTTCTACAAAAAATAAATACTTAAAAATATAGTTTTCCCTAGTATACAAAAATGAAGCACCTAATTCCTTTCTAGGGGGACCTGAGTGACTCAGTTAGTTGACCATCCTACTCCTTATCTCAGCTCAGGTCTTGATCTCAAGGTCCTGAGTTCAAGCCCCACACTGGGCTCCAAGCTAGAGCTCAGTGTGGGGCTTGAAAATTTATTATATAAATATATTTATATATTAAATATAATAAGTAGATAAATAAAAATAAAATTCCTTTCCAGTAAAGTTATTTACCAACTCTCCTTTCCACACTGCAAATCTACTGAATAAGCCATAAGGCTTATGGGCAGGGATTTAATGCAGAGGTTTTATCACATGTGAAATCTAGAAAAGGCCAGAGAGGACATATCTGGAGAACTATGCATGGTTTATTATGCAAATTAAAAAATAAAACTACGCAAGTTTTATAATGAAAAATTCAAGCATACTGAAATATTGAAAGAATTTTACAATGAACTGTTCGATTACATCTATATTCTACAATCAACATTTTATTGTACTTGGCACATTTATCTACATATTCATCCTTCTGTATGATCCCATTTTAACCAACTAAAAAATAGGTACAGAAAAATGACTGGCAAGGTATTTTAAAAATATTGACAGTGATTATCCCTGGGTAGAGATATCGAGGATAATTCTTACTGTCTTTTTTGTTTATCTGTATTAAAAAAATTTTCTTATGGGGGCCCCTGGGTGGCTCAGTCAGTTAAGTGTCTGCCTTCCTCTCAGGTCATGATCTCAGGGTCTTGGGATCAAGTCCTGCGTCAGGCTCCCTGCTCAGCAGAGAGCCTGCTTCTCCCTCTCCCTCTGCTTCTCCCTCTGCTTGTGCTCTTGCTCTCAAAAAAAAAAAAAAAAAAAAAAAATCTTAAAATATATATATAGAAAATTATGATAAACACTTATTACTTTTATAATAAGGAAAAAATATTTAAAATATTTTTTAAATTATTTTTTAAATATTTTACCCACATATTTGCTAGAGAGAGAGAGAAAGAGCGTGTGAGTGCATATGCAAGGGGAGCAGCAGGCAGAATGAGCAGGATCCCCACTGAGCAAGGAGCCCAGTGCAGGACTCAATATAAAACTCTGGGATCATGACCTGAACTGATGCCCAAACAACAGAGCCACCTAGGAGACCCGGACAAAATTTAAAGAACTAGTATGGCAGCATCATGAAGATTGACTGGAGAAGACAGAAGAGAAGCAGAGAAAAAATATGGATGGATATCAGGGGTATTTCAAGATATAGATAATAAGCATGCTAGCAGAGAAGATAGTAAAGAAACTGTAGCTAAGAGGGTTTTCTGTTAGGTTTTTCTTAGTGACATACAATTTTTATAAGAATCTAGAACTGGGGTACTATATTTTTACATATGGGTCCCGAGCAAAACTCGTTAGCACTCTGAGCCTACTTTCTAGGGTGCTGTGGGTATCCAGAAAGCATTTGTGTTTCTCTAGATTACCTTCTCTACACTCACTTCCATGTATTTTTTTCTGATGTCTTCCACTGGGAAAGAAATTCCCCCCAATCCTATAGCTTCTATCAACAAGAAACACACCATATAGTTGTACAGTAAATAACTACTCCTAATACTTCACATCAACTATTCCAAAAACACTTTCACAACATTGTTACAATGAAGCCCACAAAAACGTTGTGGATAACATGCTGTCACACATACTTTTGGGAACAAGGCAGAGTATGAATAATAAATGAAGAATGCTGGTAACTCCTCTTGCCAGATCAGGAATATACAGGGGAAATGACTTATCCAAGGAGACACAGTAAAGTAGAGAAAGAGCCAATACTGGTAATAAGATCTCCTAGTCAATGGTCTGTTTACTGGGCTATTTCTAATCACACTGCTATCCTTTTTAACTTCTGCCACATCAAAACTCCATACAAGGGGTGCCTGGGAGGCTCAGTGGGTTAAAGCCTCTGCCTTCGGATCAGGTCATGATCCCAGGGTCCTGGGATTGAGCCCCACATCGGGTTCTCTGCTCAGCAGGGAGCCTGCTTCCTCCTCTCTCTCTGCCTGCCTCTCTGCCTACTTGTGATCTCTGTCTGTCAAATAAATAAATAAAATCTTTAAAAACAAAAAAAACTCCATACAAAAGGGGCGCCTGGGTGGCTCAGCGGGTTAAGCCTTTGCCTTCAGCTCAGCTCATGGTCTCAGGGTCCTGGGATCGAGCCCTGCATCTGGCTCTCTGCTTGGCGGGGAGTCTGCTGCCTCCTCTCTGCCTGCCTCTCTGCCTACTTGTAATCTCTCTCTCTGTCAAATAAATAAATAAAATTAAAAAACAAAACAAAACAAAAACTCCATACAAAAGGTCAATTTTACCAGACACTGCCATAGTATCACTGATCCATGCAATGGAAAAGATCCAGTCCTTGTGTCCATCCTTGGAGAGGGGAGAAAAAAAAGAAATTGGTAAAAAAGGATTACAAGTCACACTCTTTAAAATGACTGAAAATATCTTTGTAAAAATTACAATTCTGATCTCTGATGAGCTTAACACATAGGGCAGGATCCCACTGTTTTTAACTTCTTTTTTTTTTTTTTATTTTTCACAATTTTTAACTTCTGTCTTGAGGAGCTAAAGCTGAAATGAAACTGGCATTACTACAGGCAATGAACATGTCTGGTAGATACACAGGTCTTGCCCTCTAACCTTTGGATATCTCATTTTGGGCTCCTACACACGATCACCCACCTCTAATTCCTCTAACCTCATCCTACCACTCTTCTCTGTCCTTCCTGTTACAACAGCTATACCTGAGCTGTTCCTCCTATCTGTAACTCTTCTCCTCCAGACATCAACATGACTTGCACTCACTCTCACTTCCTCTGTGTCTTCCTACTCAAATGTCATTCTTAGCAATGAGGACTTCCTTGACCATCCATCCTCTAAACAGCATTCTCCACCACTATCCCTTTAATCTGCCTTTACTCTTCTCCAGGGCACTTACCACATTCTGATATACTGCTGGAAAAATATTTATTGGTCTATGTATTGGTTTATAGGTCTCCCTCTAAGAGGCAGACCTATAAGAAAATTTAGGTCTCTCCCTCCCCATAAGAAAATTTTATCTGTTTTATTCACCACATTGTCCCCAGTTTCTGAAACAATGCCCAGACATAAAAAGCTCAATAAATAGTTACTGAATGATTTAATAAACTTTGGTGACTATGGGCAATGGGACATACACGGACACTGTATTAAAACACCAAACCACTGCTGCTGGCCCTAAAGTATGCTGCTCATCCCCTTATCAAACACACGCTGTCAATATACTTCCCTATGGGGTGTTCAGTTCCCATTTTGGTATTTCTACCCTCACAACTTACCCCCATACCCTTGTAGTCAGCGGAAATTTAGAGGAAACTATTCCTTCCCAGGGGGCATGTGGAAGGAAGGTCCATGTTACTTACCAGGCTCTCCTTAAGAACAAAGCTACCTCTACAGTTACTGGGGAACAAAGCTACCTCTACAGTTACTGGGGAAACTTACATCACCCACACACACAGGATCTAGTGTAGGTAGCCGGTAGATGGCAAGACTGTTGGGGTTGTCTCCTCCAGTGGCTAACAGAGTTCTGGAGGGATTCAGCTCGATGGCATGGATGCCACAGCCCTGCTGGGTCACACCTCCAGGCTCCCGGTCCTTTAGAATGGGGATCTTGGTGATCTGGCTTGTCTGCACATCCACTACAAACAGCTACAAGAAAAGGGACACACATTAGTTGACAGTTTCTCTTTCATGTGGCTAACCTGGGGTCCAAATACCCATTCACTCAATTATCCCTTGAACTTTAATTAATGTCTACTACCTATTCACTCAATTATCCCTTTTAGACCCTGGGAATTGCTAAAGGCATAGTCAGGGATATTAGTCAAATGAAATATGAAAATAAGAAAATACAATAGAGACAAGGATAACATGTTACATGAACACAGATTAGCAAGCAATAAATTCTGCCTGGGATTCAAAGACAGCTTCAAAGAGGACGTGTATTAGACTGCGGACCTAAAGAACCCGACTAAAGGTTTTCTGCCAGTTTGGACTTTTTTTTTTTTTTTAAGATTTTATTTATTTGATAGACAGAGATCACAAGTAGACAGAGTGGCAGGCTGAGAGAGGGGGGGGAAGTAGGCTCCCTGCTGAGCAGAGAGCCCGATGTGGGGCTCGATCCCAGGACCCCAGGATCATGACCTGAGGCTTTAACCCCCTGAGCCACCCAGGCACCCCTTGGACGTATTTTATATATCTAATTCTCATCTACCCATGTATAAAAACTTAAAAATGAAATTCCCAGAGCCCATCACAATGACTATTAAATGTACTGTAAACATTAGGTTTGTTGGAGTGACTAGAGATATGACAAGCTCTTCTCCACCTCTTTTCCAATCTAACACCTTTCTACTCTGCCAGATTTAACTCAAAGAAACGTTTTATGGAAAAGATCGGTCTCTAAGAAAGAACATTCCTGTATTTTTTTTTTTAAGATTTTATTTATTTATTTATTTATTTGAGAGAGAGAGAGAGAGAGAGAGAGAGATCACAAGTGGGCAGAGAGGCAGGCAGAGAGAGAGAGAGAGAGAGAGGAAAGCAGGCTCTCTGCTCAGCAGAGAGCCTGATGCGGGACTCGATCCCAGGACCCTGGGATCATGACCTGAGCCGAAGGCAGTGGCTTAACCCACTGAGCCACCCAGGCGCCCCCATTCCTGTCTTTATTAAACTCTTTATGGGATTAAATGATTCACTCTCCTATTCATTCAGCACCAACTAAAATACCAAGTACTGTTCTAGGTGCTAGCAATGTGACCATATACCTTAGTACAGAGGAAGGTAGCTTAAAAGCCTCTCAGCAATTCTTGTGATGAAGCAAAATCATGTCAAATCTCTGTATAAAGTAACCCGCTTGCACCGGAAGGAGATCTATGAAAGGAGAACTATTCTTTCAGTTGGCTCCTGCCTCTCATCCTCTTTCTCATCACCTGTCTGGACAACTGCAACTAGTCTTTACGCCTTCAAGCAAGGCCACCATCAAAACTGTTCTTTATATTGTATCGGTCATCTTTATAAAAACAGCAATCAGTTAAAAATATCCATAGGTGGGGGGCGCCTGGGTGGCTCAGTGGGTTGAGGCCTCTGCCTTCGGCTCAGGTCGTGATCCCAGGGTCCTGGGATCGAGCCCCGCGTCGGGCTCTCTACTCAGCGGGGAGCCTGCTTCTCCCTGCCTCTCTGCCTACATGTGATCTGTGTCTGTCATATAAATAGATGGAATCTTTGAAAAGAAAAAATATATATATATATCCATAGGTGGGATGCCTGGGTGGCTCAGTGAGTTAAGCACCTGCCTTTGGCTCAGGTCATGATCCCAGAGTCCTGGGATAGAGTTCCACATCCGGCTCTCTGCTCATCCAGGAGCCTGCTTCTCTCTCTGCTCCTCCCCCAAACTCAAGCATGCTCTCTCTCATGTGCAAAAATAAAAATACTTAAAGGTTTATATATGTGTGTGTGTGTGTGTGTGTGTATACACAGATAAAATATAAATATCCATGGGCTCATGGGTGGCTCAGTTAGTTGAGCAGTTAGCTCTTGATTTCTGCTTGGGTCATGGGCTCAAGGTTGTGGGATTGGGCTCTGCGTTAGATTCTGGCTCAGTGGGGAGTCTCCTTGGGGATTCTCTCTTCCACTCCCCTTGCCCTCATGCACTTGCATGCAAACGTTCTCTGTCTAAACTAAATCTTTCTTTTATTATTTATTTATTTATTTGACAAGAGATCACAAGCATGTAGAGAAGCAGGTGGGGATGTGGGGGGGGGCGGTTAGCAGGCTCCCCACTGAGCAGAGAGCCTGACGCAGGGCTTGATTCCAGGACCTTGAGACCACAACCCGAGCCAAAGGCAGAGGCGTTAACCCACTGAACCACCCAGGTGCCCCTGAATCTTTCTTTTAATCTGAGAAAGAGAGAGAGAGAATGAGCACGGGGAAGGGGAGAGGGAAAGAATCTTTCAAGCAAACGCCCCCACTCAGCAAGGAGCCTGACAAGGGGCTCAAGCCCACAGCCCATGAGATCACCACTTGAGCTGAAACTGAGAGTCAGATGCCTAACTGAATTAGTCACCCAGGTGCCCCAATAAATAAATATTAAAAAAAAAAATTGGTTTCTCTTTACCTAAATCTAAATTCCTTATCAGGGCATCAAGATTCTTCAATCTGGCTCCAACCTTTCTCTCTAGCTTTATATCCTGCCATGGATCTATGCTCTAGAAATAACAGCTTATTAACAGCTTATTAATAACAGCTTATTAACTATTATTCACACAAAAATCTGCAACAAAATGTAATTTTTTTGTTTTGTTTCATGCTCATGCTCTTCACAATGCCAGAAATGCCCCCCCTTTTCTGTACCTGGACAGCGTGTACTTATCTTTCATGATTCAGTTCAGACATGTCCTCTCTGAATATTCCCTAAATATTCAGGCTGGTTAAATTTTTCTTTTGTAGGTTTTCCAGACAGCTAACTACCCACAACACTTAGATTGTATCACGCTGCTTTAAAATCTTGTCTTTTTCCCCCTGCAAGCTAATAATGCCTTCCCAATTCAAAGAGCAGGGGACTATCTTAATTGGTTCTACGATCCTGCCTCAACAATGCAAAGCTATGTGCTAAGTGCTTGTAGAAGACATCTTTCAGGCAGGCTGCCCAAAAATGTTAGACACCCCACATCTAGGTGGTCTGATGTAAGACCAGACCTCCAGATCGGAGAACTACCCAGAGAGGAGAACTATCCCTCCTCACTCAGGGAGGACCAGTCCAGAGGCTATACCAGATGGATCGAATTCTCTCGGGAAGGTGAAACAGCCTCAGTGGCACTACACCAAACTGTATGGATGGCTAATTTCTACCAAAGCCAGCTCCCAGATAGAAGGAAATAGAAGAGAAATAGCATGAACACCTTTAGTTTCTAATGGTTTTCCAAGTTCTGTTTCATTTTGAGATCTAGAGATTCTTCGCGCTTTGGGGGTTTGCGAACTATCCCTTCCAATAAACATGAGTGGGTTTCTTACTCTTTTAGAGCAAATGAACTCTATACAACATAGCTCCTCAAATGTTTAATGAAGGAAAATTAACTGCTCACTTAAGACTTTGTGGTTTTTGTTTTTTTTAAGATTTTACTTATTTATTTGACAGGCAAAGATCACAAGTAGGCAGAGAGGCAGGCAGAGAGAGAGGAGGAAGCACGGCTGGATCCAGGACACTGGGATCATGACCTGAGCCGAAGGCAGCAGCTTAACCCACTGAGCCACCCAGGCGCTCCCACACAACCTCACTCTTGCAGAGGAATGACAAAGCACCATGTGAAGGACAGAATCCTTTTGCTTTTTCAAAGCAAGGGAAAGGGTTGTGAATGAGCTGCCACAAAATATCTCCCCAAGCTCACTGACAAGGCGCCAAGGCTTCATGAAGCTTCTGTTAACAAATCCCAGAATGGGGCTGTTCTACATTAACCTACTGGGATCCCTGCCAGGAATCAGAAGCATGGCAAGGTAAGTTTGAGTCTCAATGGCTCCCTGCACCTTACATTCTAGAACAGAGAGGGGAAAAAAGAAAGCAAAGTCCTTACAATCAGGAAGCTTATAAGACTAGAGAGTACATCTCCAAATGCATGTAAAGTGCATATAGGTGCATGCAAAATGCACACAGAGAGATCAAGACAGCTTAATAAGATAGAGGAGCTCACAAAGTTTCTAAAACTGCAAAGTGTTTTAGCTGCAGCCTAATAAAGGAAAGGAAAGCAAATCCACTTAGATCAGACAACAAAATAAATTATACTAAGTCAGACAGGAAAGGAAAAGCCAAGTGGACAGCCTGAATCTGCTGAAAGTTGGGCAAAGAGAAGACAACTGAAAATGAAGCAGAAGAATCCATTCCTTATCCCAAACCAAGAAGATGGGTAGGAGCAAAGAAAAGAGTCAAGACAAAGAACAAAAGAATATATTCAGACAGTACGCATCAAAAATTGAACAGTGTAAACACTACAGTTTCAATTTTAGAAACTTCTGCTAAGGAAACGAGTAAACAGTTTTAATTAAATACATTAATTTGGGGGCACCAGGCTTGCTCAGTAAGATGGAGCACACGATTCTGGATCTTGGTATTGCTGAGTTTGAGCCCCATAATGGGCACATTGGGTGTATCTTTAAAAAACTATAAAATGAAGGGGCATCTGGGTGACTCAGTTGATTTAAGCCTCTGCCTTCGGCTCAGGTCGAGCTCAGGGTCCTGCAAGTTGCACACTGGACTCCCTGCTCAGTGGGTAGCCTGCTTCTCCCTGTCCCTCTGCCTGCCACTCCCCCTGCTTGTGTGTGCACTCTCTCTATCAAATAAATAAATAAATAAATTTTAAAAAATAAAGTGAGCATTTATTTTTTTACTTACTTAGAGAGAGCGGATGGGGGAAGGAAGAGAGGGAGACAGAGAATCTTAAGCAGGCTCCCTGCCTAGTGCAGAGCCTGACGCAGCATTTGATCTCACAACCCTGAGATCATGACCTGGCTGAAATCAAGAGCTGGATGCTTCACCAACCAAGCCATCCAGATGCACCTAAAATTTTAAATAGTGAGACACCACAGGGGTTGGGTACAGCCACACAATAGACTATTACAGAGCTTTTAAGAATGGGGTGCCCAGGGGTGCCTGGGTGGCTCAGTGGGTTGAGCCTCTGCCTTTGGCTCAGGTCATGATTTTGGGGTCCTGGAATCGATCCCCACATCTGGCTCACTGCTCAGCGGGGAGCCTGCTTCCCCCTTCTCCCTGCCTGCCTGTGATCTCTCTGTCAAATAAATGAATAAAATCTTTAAAAAAAAAAAAAAAAGAATGGGGTGCTCAAGAGTGCCTGGTTGCCTCAGTCAGAAGAATATACAACTCCTGATCTCCAGATGTAAGTTTGAACCCCACACTGGGTGAGATTACTTAATAAAAGCTTAAAAGAAAAAAAAAAAAAAAAAGAATGGGGCGCCTGACTGACTCAGCAAAACACGCGACTCTTGATCTTAGGGCATGAGTTCAAGCCCCTTGTTGGGGGTAGTTTACTTAAAAAAAAAAAAATAATGGAGTAGAGGGTTTTTATTAACATGGAAAACTGTTCAGAGTGCCTGGGTGCCTTAGTTGTTAAGCATCTGCCTTCAGCTCAGGTCATGATCCCAGGGTCATGGGATAGAGTCTCACATGGGGTTTCCTGCTCCACAGGGAGCCTGCCTCTCCCTCTCACACTTCCCCTGCTTGTGTTCCCTCTCTTGCTGTCTCTGTCAAATAAATAAATAAAATCTTAAAAAACAAAACAAAGCATGGAGAGCCGTCCATGGTATGGTATTAAATAACCAAGTTTTTTTTTTTTTTAAGATTTTATTTTTAAGTAATCTCCACAACCAACATGAGGCTTGAGTTTACAACTGCAAGATCAAGAGTAGCATCCTCCACTGACTGAGCCAGCTAGGTGCCCCCAATAAGTTGATTTCTAATTCCTGATTTTGGAGGGCTCTATGAAAAATGACGTCACCTAGCTGCCTCAGTTGGTAGAACATGCAACTATTGATTTATGAGTTGTTGAGTTCAAGCTCCACGTTGGGCATAAAGCCTACTAAAAAAATTAAAAATAAATTTTAAAAAATCGTAAAAATAAGTCCCAAAGTCACCTTTAAGCAAGACACCTAAGATTCTGCCTAGTACCCACCCAAAGTCAGCCAGTAAAGAGTCTCTGACAGTATATCACAGAGATTCAGCTACTTAAAGCACCTTGACAAACATTTGGTTAAAACTCTCAAACTGTAAAATCAGAACCCAACAGAATTGATGCCTGCCTGGCTTAGCCGGTTAAGCGGCTGCCTTCAGCTCATGTCATTATCCTAAGGTCCTGGGATCAGGTCTTGTGTTGGGGTCCATGCCCAGCTTTTAAAAAAACCAAATGAATAAAAATAAAAAAGAAAAAGAAAGTAGAAGGTAAATAAAGAACTGGCTTACTATCTGTCTTTACACAAGTCATCACTTCTTCCTATGGAAGACAGAAATTGATTTTCTACAGCACTCAAAAATGCTAATATTTATGTACATATTATACAGAGGAAAACAATTTCTGTACAAGATATTCTCACCTTTTTCTTCCCCTACAGCATTTTTAGGTATAGAGCCATCTAATCAGAATTAGCAGGGAGCCTTACATCTAAGCCACAAATTACTGGAGAATAGAGTTTGCAGTCCCATATTAATTATTTATCTGGGCATATTAAGAAATTGTAAGCTTTCAGTAATAACAGTATTAAAACAATGATAATACTATATAATCCTTTTTCTTTCACTTTTACTTCCTGAGCATTATAGCATAAAGAGGACAATATGGTTATGTCCCATAAGAAGCAAGATCTCTAGATGTTATTTTGGGCTCCAAAAAATTCCTGTGTGACTCAGAAAGGAAACTCCTTTTGTTATATATCCTACCACCAATTTTATTCCCTCTCCACAAGAGATGTATAATATATAACTGTGTTCAATCTTTGTCAGCAGACAAGCAATGAATGGTAACTGAGCAAGGCCATTTCCACCACTGTTTTAGGCTAAGAAAAAACAACATTCAGGGTACCTGGGTGGCTCAGTGTGTTATGCCTCTGCCTTCTGCTCAGGTCATGATCTCAGGGTCCTGGGATCAAGCCCCGAATCAGGCTCTCTGCTCGGCAGGGAGCCTGCTTCCCCCTCTCTCTGCCTGCCTCTCTGCCTACTCATGACCTCTCTGTGTCAAATACATAAATAAAATCTTTTTTTTTTTTTTTTTAAGATTTTATTTATTTATTTGACAGAGAGAGAGATCACAAATGGGCAGAGAGACAGACAGAGAGAGAGAGAGATGAGGAGAAGCAGGCTCCCTGCTGAGCAGAGAACCCAATGCGGGACTCGATCCCAGGCCCCTGGGATCATGACCTGAGCCGAAGGCAGAGGCTTAACCCACTGAGCCACCCAGGCGCCCCATAAATAAAATCTTTAACAACAACATTCATGTAGCTGAAGTAACATTTAAAAAAAAAAAAGAAAGAAAGAAAAGTATAGGGTGCCTGGGTGGCACAGTCAGTTAAGTGTCTGCCTTTGGCTCAGATCATGATCCCAGGGTCCTGGGATGGAGTTCCACAATGGACTCACTGCTCAGCAGGGTTAATCGGCTTCTCCCTCTGTCCCTCACTCCACTTGTGCTCTCTCTAATAAATAAATAAAATTTTTTTTTCCCCCAAAGATTTTATTTATTAGACAGAGAGAGAGAGAGAGAGAGATCAATCACAAGTAGGTAGAGAGGCAGGCATAGGGAAAGGAGGGAAGCAGGCTCTTGTTGAGCAGAGAGCCGGATGCCAGGCTGGATCCCAGGACCCTGAGATCATGACCTGGGCTGAAGGCAGAGGCTTAAGCCACTGAGCCACCCAGGCCCCCTAATAAATAAAATAAATAAATAAATTAAAAAGTTTATTAACATTATTTTATCAATAATGGAAATTATAAAATGCAAGACAGAGCACTCCGAATCCTCTCTCTCTTTTAAAAAAAGAATTAAAAAAAAAACAAACCATTTTATTTATTTATTTGACAGAGAGCAAGCAAGAGCACAAGCAGGAGGAGTAGCAGGCAGAGGGAGAGGGAGAAGCAGGCTCTCCGCTGAACAGGGAACCCAATGCAGGGCTCGACCCCAGGACCCTGGGATCATAACCTGAGCTAACAGCAGACACTTAACCAACTGAGCTACCCAAATGTCCCTTTTTAAAATTTTTATTAAGTAAACTCTTTGTCTAACATGGGTCTTGAACTCATGATCCCCAGAATCAAGAGGCACACACTCCACTGACTGAGCCAGCCAGGTGTCCCCTCTCTCTTTTCAAATCTGTTTTTTTTCATTTGTCCAGTTCCTGTTTAGTCCTTAACCACATGCATGCATAATTGTGTATAGCTATAATAAGCAGAAATAAGAATTCTGGTATCTTGGTGCGCCTGGATGGCTCAGTCAGAGAAGCATGCAACTATTGATCTCGAGGCTGTGAGTTCCAGCCCCAGGATGGGTGTAGAGATTACTAAAATAAGTAAATTTAAAAACAAGTAATAATTTTGTGTCTTGTTACATTTAAGGCATCAAATGCTTTGTGTGTTTAGCCTCCTGGGTGGCTCAGCTGGTTAAACGGCTGCCTTCAGACCCGGTCATGATCCCAGAGTCCTGGAATCAAGCCCCCTGGCTCAGTGGGGAGTATGCTTCTCCTTCTCCCTCTACCTTTCCTCACTACCCACCATTCGTGGTTTCTCTCTCTTTCAAATAAATAAATAAAATACTTATTTATTTGACAGAGATAGGGAGAGCACAAGCCAAGGGGAGCAGCAGGCAAAGGGAGAGGGAGCAGACCCCGATGCGGGGCTTGCTCCCAGGACCCGGGATCAGGACCCGAGCTGAAGGCAGACTTAACAGACAAAGCCACCCAGGCACCCCTATATTTTTTAAAAAGAGTTTATTTATTGGGGCGCCTGGGTGGCTCAGTCGGTTAAGTGTCTGCCTTCAGCTCAGCTCATGATCCCAAGGTCCTGGGATGGAGCCCCACATCAGGCTTCCTGCTCACCAGGGAGCCTGCTTCTCCCTCTCCCACTCTCCCTGCTTGTGTACTTGGTCTCGTTGTGTTTCTCTCTGTCAAATAAATAAATAAAATCTTAAAAAAAAAAAAAGATTTTATTTATTCATTTGAGAAAGAGAGAAAGCATTTGGGGCGGGGGGGGGAGGGCAGAGAGAGAGAAGTAGACTCTCTGCTCAGCAGGGATGCAGGGCTGTACCCCAGAACAAGGAGATCATGACCTGAGCTTGAAGGCTGACACTTAACCATCTGAGCCACCCAGGTGCCCCCCCAAAAAAAATCTTGGAAAAAAAAAAAAAAAAAGAAAAAATAGCAAAGCTGTGCGCTCTAAGTATTCACAATTATGTTAATTTCTGCATAATATCATGCAGATGTGATTTACCATAAAGTACTCAAGTATTCTTTTATTAATCTTTTTAAAAAAGATTTTATTTATTTGAGAGGGAGTGTGCATGGGCAGGAGCAGGGGGAGGAGCAGAAGGAGAGGAAGAGGGAGAAGCCAACTCTGCTGAGCAGAGAGCCCACACAGGGCTTGATCCCAGGATCATGACCTGAGCCAAGTGGAATGCAGACATTTAACTGACTGAGCCACCCAGGCACCCCTCCTTTTGTTACAAAATAGCTTCCATTGATTGTCTCTGTCAAACAAGTAAATAAATAAATAAATAAAATCTTTTTAAAAAAATGAAGCTTTGCATTCATTATCACCACTACTATTTTTGTGTAAGAATGATATTGCTAACATCAAGAATTTCCCAAGATGTGCACAGCTACCTTCTCAGTTCTGGATATTACTACTCCCATGTTACCGATGGAAAAACAAAGGCACAGATAGGGAAATCATTTGCCAAATGTCACAAAGTTCAAAGAGCAGCATTCCTGGTTCTCTGCTTTGGCTCTGGAAGCTAAGCAAGTAACAAGACAAATTATAAAGAAAACAGGACCTCACTTAAACATGTTAGGTTAAGAAACAGGAAGACAGAAAGAGGTAGGTATTAAGAGTACATTAGATTATTACTTAACATTATGCAAACTTTCAAAACACGGTCAATAAATTCAAGAAGAACACTATGATTAACTTTTATAATTCAACATTTGCTGGGCAAAACACTATAATGGTGTATGTGGAGAGTATAATGAAGTCCTCCAATGGGAGACTCTTCTTCTTTTCTTTCTTTTTTTTTTTTTTAAGATTTTATTTATTTATTTGACAGACAGAGATCACAAGTAGGCAGAGAGGTAGGCAGAGAGAGAGGAGGAAGCAGGCTCCCTGCTGAGCAGAGAGCCTGATTCGGGGCTCAATCCCAGGACCCTGGGATCATGACCTGAACCGAAGGCAGCGACTTTAACCCATTGAGCCATCCATGCGCCCTGAAAGACTCTTTCTACTTCAAGTGACAATAATAACAGTTCTCTTAAACCATGAGTGGTGGCCTGAGAGACTAGGAAAAGGAAGTTTTGTAGAGGCTTGCTACCACTACTCAGTTTTGAAAGGCTTCTGTATGATAAGCTAAAACCTTCAACAGAAGAGGAAATGCCAGCTGGGCCCCAACCACCACCATTATTATTTCCTTCCTTAAAACTCATGTTTAAATCTTTGCCTGTATCGTTTATAAACATTTCTTTTTTTTTTTTTTTTAAAGATTTTATTTATTTATTTGTCAGAGAGAGAGCGAGCGAGAGCGAGCACAGGCAGACAAAGTGGAAGGCAGAGTCAGAGGGAGAAGCAGGCTCCCTGCGGAGCAAGGAGCCCGATGTGGGACTCGATCCCAGGACGCTGGAATCATGACCTGAGCCGAAGGCAGCTGCACAACCAACTGAGCCACCCAGGCGTCCCTCGTTTATAAACATTTCTAATGCTTAAGACACTTTTTATCTAGAGCAACCTTTTCTCTTTCAATTAATCCAAGATGTGTTTCTAAAGTGAATTTACCCAACCACCATGACACAACTTGTCTATCCACCCAAGCTAAGGTGAAAACAGAGAAAGCAGTTGTGTTTATAACCCATCTTTTTTCATGCTTCATTTGGAATAATTTTTCACCTCCAGGCGCTGCCTCTTGCCATTCCTCTGACATCATATTTGTGTCCTGTTCCAATCATATCTGCAATATCCAATCCTGAATTGATATATTTTATCTATGCCTACAACTGTGCTTATTATATAGGTGATAAATTTTTCCTTTCATTCACTTATAGCTATTTTCTAACTCATTCTGTGTAAAAACACTCTCCTCCTCATGTAATACTTAATTCTTCTCTTTTGAATCATTTTCAGGAGGCTACTTTGCCAAGAACAAACATTTACATCCTGAAATATATCACCAAATACACATTCTCTTCCCTTTCTTAAAGGATATCTTTAATTCTACTTTAGATTCTACTCCCTGAAAGAGAATGTTTAGGGGGGGGAAAGGTTTGCTTTATTCCTATCCTGAACGAAGTGCTACTTTAGATTTTATCCATTTATTTGAAAGAGAGAGAGAATGAGTGAGAGTGAGCATGTCCCCCTGCTGAGCAGGGAGAGCAACCAGGGACTGGATCTCAGGACTCCAGAATCATGACCAGAGTTGAAGGCAGTTGCTCAACCAACTGAGCCACCCAGGTGCCCTACTTTATTATTTTTTTAAACGATTTATTTGTTTTAGAGAGAGAGTGCAAGCACATGAGCAGAAAGGGCCAAGGCACGGAGAGAGAATCTCAAGCAAACTCCATGCTAATTGTGGAGCCCAACCCAGGGCTCAATCTCATGACTCTGAGATCATGATCTGAGTCAACATCAAGAGTCGGACACTTAACCAACTGCATCAAAGTGCTCTCCAAGTGCTACTTAAAATATTTTTATATATGCCCTTAGTTTAGCAGATAAGATCTAGGTTTCCACTTTTATGTATCCTGAATGATGCCCTGAGCATCATTCTTTCCTAAGTCTTTGTTCTAAGATCCCCTAAGATCTCTGACTTAAAAAGCAACATTAAAAAGTTGAGGCCAAAAAAACTCTAAAAGCAGTGGAACAGCTGTATGGCAAAAGGCCTAAAGAAACAGACTCCTCTGAAGATTTATCAGGAAGATGAGGACGTGGGGAAAGGGACAAAAAGAGAGGAAGAGGTTATCAACAGATAGGAGGGAACGGAAAGCAGAGTGAGGTGATCTCCACCCAAAAGAAACTGATAGGAAAATGAGCAGTGAGAAGTTCTACAACATCTAGAGCCAAAATGTATCCAAGCCCCTAGATAAGGTTCACTTACCCCCCCAGACACTTACCGTGTTGCATTTTGTGCCACACACCACTTGCCTATGATTTAGCCACTGAGATGCAAACACTTTATTAAGGGTCCCAAGGTGAAACTCTCTCTCCTTCAGGAGACTGGGAAGTTGCTGTGCTGCATAGCCATGCAACACTCGAGTATAGCTGGTTTCATTCTGAAGCCTGACTTCTCGATTCTTCAGGTAGTACACTAAGGATCTCTTCACTGGGGGGAGTCTTTTCCTTTTGTGCAATGAGTGATCCCAGCCAAACTGTGGAAAGCAACATTAGAAATTAGGGATTTGGCTACCTTCCTTCAGAATAAGGGATCCTTCTGTATCAGAGAACTCACCAAGAACTCATCTTGCAGGATTTACATACAACAGAAATACAATTACAACAGATCAGAAATCTGAACATAGCAAGTCCAGTTTAACTCTTCCAACACTGAGAAGATGCTGCTCATAGACAAACCTATCTACAAGAAACAAGGGCTGAAAGACAACGGAAAGGAAGCAGAAAAGAGGTCAAAAGGTTTACTAGCTCTGTTAGGGCTGAAGGTTGCAAAGCCCCTTAACTTATCCTTGACAGAGAACAGAACGAAGTACCAAATAATTACAACACCGACCTGGGCTACATCTCTACTCAGGACCCTTCTTACTCTCAGTCTGTACTCCCTATGGAGCATGGAGAGTACAGCTGGGGCCAGCATGGGGTACCAGGCCTTCCAAGGATGCTCTATCAGGGCGACCCCGTCCCCAGGCCGTTGAAGAATTCGAAAAATCAAACACCAGCGAGGTAGGAAGCATGTGAAATAAGAGTCCGAATACGCGTTCAACGAGAGCGTTACAGGGATGATATATGAGAACTGATGTTTTTTATACAGGTCCAAGACCAAAAAGCCCACCTCAGGGCTTGAGGTATCCAAAGGGAAACTCCTTCCCATATAAGGGACGCAATTATCTCCACTTCCCAGGGCCCCGGAAGGGGGACTTCACTCTCCCTCCCAGTATCTTCTGGGAGGTTTTGTTCCTGATCCTCCTCAACGTCGGTTTTCTTCCTCCAAAGCCAAGATTCTAGTTTCCCTTTAAGCCCCATTACCGGCTGCAGGCCTTCCGCGGAGTATGCCTCGTTCCCAAGTTTCCCTTTAGCTCCTCATTCCTCCGGCCTTTCTGATCTCCTATGAACTCTCGAGGGCCCGGCCCTGTCCCAAAAGGCTGGGGCTCTGCTCTTGCCCACCTCCGACTACAGACCTCGGTCCCCGGTTCCAGTTCCCCGACCTTAGAACCCTATTTCTCTCTGGGTGCTTCGGTGATATAAGCCGGGTCCAGGCCTCTTAGACCTCACCTGCGGGCACTGAGCGTCGCTCCCAGCTCCTGGCGAGGCGGGCGCTTTCCGCTTCCTGCTAACTGCTTTCCGGGCCATAGTGGGCAGCGCCGCAGCGGCCCCGCAGCCACATGGGGCGGGGGTAGCGAGGGTTAGCAAGACGGCGGGTCATATACTGGGCCCCGGGGCCGCGCACTTTTGTGCGTCTGGCCCGGAAAACGGCCCGGACCCGGGAAGGCAGGCAGAGGGAAAGGAGGGAGGGAGGACTGGGGCCGGGAAAGGGAAAGGGAAGGGGTAGGGTAGGAAGGAACGAGAAGCTTTCAGACGAACGAGTCTGAAAGGACGGCGAGCGGCGAGAACCAAAACACCCCCTCCCCCTCGCCCGCACTCTGTCACCCTTGCGCAGCCGCACTTCGCAGCCTGTCGCCACGGAGACGCTGCCGGGCCTTCAGGGGTGGGGTTTAGGGCCTGCGAGTGGAGAGTCCGCAGCAGTTGTTTTGCGGCGGCCCGCGCATTTCCAACGGTCGTCAGATGGCCGCTGTAGGTGGAAGACCTGGGGTCGAGGAATCTGCGTTCTGGAGGTCGACCTCGGACGCCCGCCTGCCCATCCGCAAGCACCCGGAAGTGAGGACGACTGTCCTCGCTCCGGGAAGGAATGCCTCCCAGCACACGCCTTTACCCGGCAGCTGCCACTGGTTATCTCTTATTGAGCGCCGCACTTTCCCGGAACCTATCACAAACGGAGCAATGACACCAAGGGCTGGACTCTGTGCGGGGAGGCAGGACCTCCTTCCCCCACCCTCGCAAGGTGGAGTCCGGCCCGGAATCAACAACCGCGTGCCAGACTTTTCCTCTGAAGAGTACCTACCTGCCCTGCCTGGCATGACCAGCCCAGACTGCTCCCCAGGCCTCTGGCCTCTTCCCACCCCTCCAGAGCTCTCAAGCTCCATTCTCCACTCAGTCTCCTGCCTCCCTGCTGGCCACCTGCCCCGCCTAACCCTTTCTCCTGCTCTGACCGCAACAGCCCCTCAAATCTTCTTTCTCCCAGCTACAACCTCGCCTCCCTTTAGATTCTCATGACCTGCTGGCCAAACTGTCTTTTGTGCTTTCTGCAATAGACCTCACGCCTTAATTCATCTGTTTCTTACGCCTCCCATGCGGTCCTAAATTGACGACAGGAACGGGGGACTGCCGCTGCCTGCCTCTCACTCAGGACGCTGGTTACATCTCAATGAGGGCAGATTGGGTGATATACTGAACCACAAAGAGTGGACGATGCTTGTCAGTCAGATAAGGGGGCTTCTTCAGGATCACCCTTGCCTCCATTCTCAGAAGATCTTGTAGGAATTTGCTGGCTTCCACTTTCCTCAGGCAAAGAAACCCTTTGAGGAAACAGGATGTTCTTGCTTAGGGTTGACCGGCCTCGGGCTTTAGTGCCCAGTTACCTGCTGCTTGCTTCAGGCCTCATACCTCCAGGGAGTTCTGTTGACCCATCTGAAGTTCTGCCTACAAGATTTGGATTTGTTTTCCAAGTCGAAACAAAGACCAGATTGAGACAGGGTCCTCTGCCATCCCAAGTGGGCACTGCCACTAATCTCTAATGCCACCTTGGGAAAGGCAACCCCATCTTACTTGGTCAGGCCTATCCCTTCAGAGACATGCACAGAGTGAATGGGTCAGAAGTGGTTCACCTTCCTTTTTGAGCCTATTGTTCCAGTTCTGTCTTGCCTCACAATGCCCTCGGTGACCCAGGAGCCCATTGGGCAAGAGCCTGGAATCCCTTTGAGAATCTCTAGGCTCATGATGAGTGGCACTTGGATCCTGGTATCTGCCCCTGTCAGAGGCTGCAGGCTTATCCTCAAGGTTAGTGCACTTCATCTTGGCATCCTCAGGTTTGGTTGAAAAGGACTTATTATAAATAACAAAAGATGTGCATTTTCACCATTATCACTTAGAAAATTACAAGAGTTTTAGGAACTCTTGTGCTAGGAACCAAAACAAAGACCAAATAGGTATCTTATATTCCAATACTATAGTAGTAGAAATCAGAGTAGGGGCACCTGGGAGGTTCAGTAGGTCAGGTATCAGCTTTCAGCTCAGGTCATGATTCCAGGGTCCTGGGATCGAGCCCCACTCCCCACAAAGCAGGGGAGCCTGCTTCTCCCTCTCCCTTTGCCTGCTACTCCCCCTACTTAGGCGGGCTCTCTCTCTCTGTCAAATAAAATCTTAAAAAAAAAAGTCAAGGTAGTCATTACTAACTCTACTAACTGGTTACTAATGGGAAGGAGAACACAGGAAGGCATCTAGTGTGCAATAAATTTTTTTCTTTAATATTTTATTTATTGGGGCACCTGGATAGCTCAGTCCATTAAGCATCTGCTGTCAACTCATGTTATGATCTCAGGGTCCTGGGATGGAGCCCCACATCAGGCTTCCCTGCTCAGTGGGGAGTCTGCATCCCCCCTCCCCTTATGACTCTCCCCTCTGCTGGTGCTTTCTCTCCCTCTCAAATAAATATCTTTTTTTTTTTTTTAAAGATTTTATTTATTTTATTTGACAGACAGAGATCACAAGTAGGCAGAGAGGCAGGCAGAGAGAGAGAGAGAGAGAGAGGAGGAAGCAGGCTCCCCGCTAAGCAGAGAGCCCGATGCGGGACTCGATCCCAGGACCCTGAGATCATGACCTGAGCCGAAGGCAGCGGCTTAACCCACTGAGCCACCCAGGCGCCCCTAAATATCTTTTTTTAAAAAGATTTATTTATTTATTTGAGAGGGAGAGATAAGCAGACTTGCCATTGAGCTGGGAGCCCAAGGCAACATGGGGCTCAATCCCAGGACCTTGGATATACAACCAGAGCCAAAGGCAGATGCTTAACTGACTGAGCCACCCAGGCACCCTACATATTGTTCTTTTTTTTTTTTTAAGATTTTATTCATTTATTTGATAGAGATCACAAGTAAGCAGAGAGGCAGGCAGAGAGGGGGAAACAGGCTCCTGCTGAGCAGAGAGCCCGATGGAGGGCTCTATCCCAGGATCCTGGAATCATGACCTGAGCTGAAGGCAGAGGCTTTAACCCACTGAGCCACTCAGGTGCCCTCATATTATTCTTTTTAAATTTTTTTTTTAAGATTTTATTTATTTATTTGACAGACAGAGGTTACAAGTACGCAGAGAGGCAGGCAGAGAGAGAGGAGGAAGCAGGCTTCCTGCTGAGCAGAGAGTCCGATGTGGGCTCAATCCCAGGACTCTGAGATCATGACCTGAGCCGAAGGCAGAGGCTTTAACCCACTGAGTCACCCAGGCACCCCTATATTGTTCTTTTTAAAGATGATTTCGGGGGCGCCTGGGTGGTTCAGTTGTAAAGTGCCTGCCTTTGGTTCAGGTCATGATCCCAGGGTTGTGGGATGGAGCCCTGCATGGGGCTGGGCTCCCTGGTCAATGGGATGCCTGCTTCTCCCTTTCCCACTCCCTCTGCTTATGTTCCCTCTCTAGCTCTATCTCTGTCAAATAAATAAAATCTTTTAAAAAATAAAATAAAGATGATTTCAAGCTTAGTATTTTATGGCTTTTTAAAAAAAATATTTATTTATTTGACACAGAGAGACAGCGAGAGAGGGAACACAAGCAGGGGTAGCAGGAGAGGGAGAAACAAGCCTCCCACTGGCAGGGAGCCCAATGTGGGGCTTGATGTGAGGCTCCATCCCAGGACCCTGGGGTCATGACCTGAGCTGAAGGCAGATGCCTAATGACAGAGCCATCCAGGCACCCCTATTTTATAGCTTTAAATAAAAACCTTGACAGTTCTAATCGTCTTTACTCCCACCCCTCTAAGTCAGTCCTTGCAGCCTTTTCCTCACAATGTGATGTGCAGAAGGAGGCCCATCAATGGTCTGGGGACCCAGCACCTGCTTACCTTTTATATTCTCTTTGACTTGGTCTTGCCAGGAAGAATAAATAACAAGAAAATAGTCTAAAATATTTGGACAAATATAATTATGTTCTACATGCTCAGTAATAGTAATTCCTCCTGTTTATTTGCACAGATTCCTTGGAACAAACAAAGCAGATGTTGCTACAATTCCTTGTATGACTCTACCCTTAATGTGTTGGAGCTAATTAACTATCCTTGCTAGCAAAGGGCTTGGGAGGAAAGCGTTTCTGTTAGGAAAAAGGATTTGGGATTTTAATTCATACAAACCATAATGAAAACAGCAAGATGAGACCTGGAGGACATGGGAACATGAACAGGGACAGATGGTAAGCACTCAGTAACTGCTCTCTGGTAATGTAAAGATGTTAGAGGTCTCCAAGGCCTGTGTATAATAATATTTTTCATATCCTGGGGCATAGATTACTAAAGATGGAAGATATTAGAGAGAAAGCATATCTCGTTAAAGTCATACTCTTACAGAAAACTGAAGCCAAAAAAGTCAAGTCATGCAGTCAGACAGTGGATAAGTTGAGGACTGGAACCCAGGATTTCTGCTCTAGTTTATTTTCAATTCTGCCACATTAAATATCTGGGTCTAGTTGAAGTTGCAAGTGGTCTTTATTTTAGCATTTTCCCAATACTTTCATATTTTTTTCTTTTTTCAGAACCTGAAATATTTTATCTAGAGCATCAGCTACTTTGAGAGTAAAAATTCTATTTCTATATTGTATGTATAATTTGGTGCACACTGTTGGACTTTGTGGGTTTGGTTTTTTTTTTAAGATTTTATTTAATTATTTGATAGAGAAAGACATAAAGAGGGAACACAAACAGGGGGAGGGGCCGAGGGAGAAGCAAGCTTCCTGCTGAGTAGGGAGCCTGATGTAGGCCTCAGTCCCAGGACCCTGAGATCATGACCTGAGCCAAACGCAGATGTTTAACGACTGAGCCACCCAGGTGCCCGGATTTTGTGATAAGTACAGACAATTTCCAGTCCTTCAGGAACTGATATAAATTTTATAAATTTCCAGTTTCCTGGTTTTGGCCTTCTGCCTTTTTAAAAAAAATTAATTAATTAGGGGCGCCTGGGTGGCTCAGTGGGTTAAGCCGCTGCCTTCAGCTCAGGTCATGATCTCAGGGTCCTGGATCGAGTCCCACATCGGGCTCTCTGCTCGGCAGGGAGCCTGCTTCCTCCTCTCTCTCTGCCTGCCTCTCTTCCTGCCTCTCTGCCTACTTGTGATCTCTCTCTGTCAAATAAATAAATAAATAAATCTTTTTTAAAAATTAATTAATTAAGTAAGTAAGTAAGTAAGTTTTTATTTATTTATTTGACAGAGATCACAAGTAGGCAGAGAGGCAGGCAGAGAGAGAGAGGAAGGGAAGCAGGATGTGGGGCTTGATCCCAGGAACCTGGGATCATGACTTGAGCCTAAGGCAGAGGTTTTAACACACTGAGCCACCCAGGTGCCCCTTTATTTATTTATTTTAGAGAGAGGGAGTGTGCAAGTGAGGGGAGGTCCAGAGGGACAGAGAATTCTGAGGCAAACTCCTTGCTGGGTGCAGAGCCCTATGTGGGGCTAGAACCCTGAGATCATGACCCAAGCTGAAACCAAGAGTCACACGCTCAACCCAATAATTTCTTGTAACTTGTATACATCTAAGATCATTTAAAAATGGAAAGTTTGGATCATCTGCCTGCTTCTCAGTTAGTAGAGTGTATGAATCTTGATCTTGGAGTTGTAGGTTCTATCTCCACATTGGGTGTAGAAATCACTAAAAATAGAAATCTTAAAAAAAATAAAATAAAAATGGAAAGTTTAGGGGTGCCTAGGTGGCTCAGTTGGTTAAGTATCAGACTTCTAATTTTGACTCAGGTTATGATCTTAGGGTTGTGAGATTGAGCCCCTCATGAGGCTCAGGACTGGGTGTTGAGCTTAAGATTCTCTCTTGCCTTGTCTCTGCCCTTCCTGCCCACACTCTCCCTTTCTCTCAAAAAAAAAAAAAAAAAAAAGAAGAAGAGGGGATGCCTGGGTGGCTTAGTCAGTTAAGCCTCTGCCTTCAGCTCAGGTCATGATCTCAGGGTTCTGGGATGGAGCCCTGCATCCTGCACTGAGCCCCACACCCTGCACCAAGCACCCCCCTCGCCCCCCACTACCCCTCTCCCTGCTCAGCAGGAAGCCTGCTTTTCCCTCTCGCACTCCTCCTGCTATGTTCCTTCTCTCCCTGTGTCTCTTTCTATCAAATAAATAAAATCTTAAAAAAAAAAAAAAGGGGAAAAGGAAACTTTAGGGGTGCCTGGTTAACCCAGAAGAGCATGTGACTCTTGATCTTGGAGTCATGAGTTCAAGTCCCACAATGGGTATAGAGAAAACTAAAAAACAAAAAATTTTAAAAAATTATTTATTTGACAGAGAGAGATCACAAGTAGGCAGAGAGGCAGACAGAGAGGGGTGGGGGGAAAGCAAGCTCCCTGATGAGCAGAGAGCCCAATGCAGGGCTCTATCCCAGGACCCTGAGATCATGACCTGAGCCAAAAGCAGAGTCATTAACCCACTGAGACACCCAGGTGCTCCCCTCAATTTTCTTAGTGGAAAGTTTAAAAAAATAAATGAGTCAATTAAAAATTCCAAAAAGGATTTCCTAAAATGGAAAAGTACAGTTGTTGGTACTGAGTCCAAGCTTGTTCTGCTCACTACAAGAAAGGCCAAGTTGAGAAGAAGCAAGATATTGCAGCAAGGAAAGCCAACTTTACTCAGAAAGCCAGCAAACCAGGGAGATGATGGACTATTGTCTCAGGGAATTGTATCCCCTCAGCATGAAATTCACTCTTCTTTTCTTCTTTTACATTAGCAAAAGGGAGAAGTGGGTATGGGAGGTTGAAATCAAAAGGTGATTGACATCTGTAAACATAGGAAGGTCATTAACTTCTTTGTCCTTGGTCAGTTGATCTTTGTGTACAGACAAGACTCTGGTCATGTCATTCCTATAAATCTTAAATACAGCAGTGTTTTTTTTTTTTTTTTTTAAGATTTTATTTATGGGGTGTCTGGGTGGCTCAGTCATTAAGCATCTACCTTTGGCTCTGGTCTTGATCCCGGGTTCCTGGGATCAAGCCCCACATCCGGCTCCCTGCTTGGTTAGAAGCCTGCTTCTCCCTCTCACACTCCCCCTGCTTGTGTTCTCTCTCTCGCTGTGTCTCTCTCTGTCAAATAAATATACAAAATCTTTTAAAAAAAGATTGTATATTTATTTGACAGAGAGCACAAGCAGGGGGAGTAGTAGGCAGAGGGAGAAGCAGAATCCCTGCTGAGCAGGAAGTCCAGTGTGGGACTGGATCCCAGGACTCTGGGATCCTGATTTGAGCCAAAGGCAGACATTTAACCAACTTAGCCACCCAGGTGTCCATAATTTTTTCAACATTCTAATTATATTTCCAACTTACTCTCAAAAGGTCCATAAAAGAGAAGAAGTTTCACTGATTTAGTAATCATTTCTTCGGCCCTATTGTGTGATAGGTGTGGTCGATGTCAGAGATCTGACTCGGATCTCATTGTTGCCCTCAAGGAACAAGAAGAGTAGGAGAAACTGTTGAACTGTTGAATATAGTCTAAAGACTTATGGGAGCTCAGTGGAGCAAGAGGATCTCGAATGGCTTCTTAAAAGAGGTCATCCTGGGGCACCTGGGTGGCTCAGCTGCTTAAGTGTTTGGCTCTTGATTTTGGATCAGGTCATGATCTCCAGGTTGTGAGATAGAGCCCATGGTGGCTCCTGCGCAGCAGGGAGTTTGCTTGAGATTCTCTCTCTCTCTCTCTCTCTCTCTGCCCCTCCCCTCTGTTCCCATGAGCTCTCTGTCTAAAAAAGAAAAAAAAAGGAAAGAAGAAAAGAAGAAAAAAAGGTTACATAAACTAATTCTTGAAGGATGTAGAGAGTTTTAAGGGAGAACGATGGATAGAAACTGGCATTGATTAGAAGGGTGAAGGACAGTGACTGCTAATTGGTCCCTAATATGCCCAGCTTCCAGCTGGTAATAGATTCCTCTTAAGCTTAGCTAGGTGCTTGGCAGTCAACTATTCTATGCTTTAAACTTCTTTTGCAGCTGAGTTGAACAATATGACTATCTTTTGGCCAAAAGGGAAGTCAGCTGAAATGACCTTGGCAACTCTCAGGTCACACATTTAACAGGAAGCTGGTTAGCCTTCTCTTCCTCTCCATGGGATGATGTAATGGTGAGTCAACTTTGACCTTGTGGATGAGGATGATAACACCACAGTGAAGTAACAGGATGGACAGAATTGAGTCCCAGGAGGACCTTGGGTAGCAGAGCCCTTGATCTGACCAGTCTTCATGGTCTACCAACTCAGACTTTTACCTAGGAGAGGAAGAAACTTTCACCTTGATTAAGCCACTGATGTTTTTTTCTCTACCTAGTCAGTATGTTAAGAGAAGCAGGAAGAAGAGAAGAAAGGCCATGAGAATATGAAACCTACTTAGGAAGCCAAAGTCTCTTTCTCTTTTTTCCTTACCTTCCTTCTTTTTTTTTAGATTTTATTTATTTATTTGAAAGAGAGAGAATGCCCACATGCGTGGGGGGAGGGGCAAAGGAAGAAGGAGAAGCAGACTCCTGGCTGAGCCCAGAGCCCAACCTGGGGCTCAACCCCTCCACCCAAAGATTATAACCTGAGCAGAAATCAAGAGTCAGACTCTCAACCACTGAGCCACCCAGGTGCCCACCCATAGTATATTTTTTTAACAATTTATTTATTTATTTGGCAGACAAAGATTCCAACTAAGCAGAGAAGCAGGCAGAGAGAGAGAGAGGGAGAAGCAGGTTCCCCGCTGAGCAGAGAGCCCGATGCCAGGCTCGACCCCAGGACCCTGGGATCATGACCTGAGCTGAAGGCAGAGGCTTTCACCCACTGAGCCACCCAGGTACCCCCACCCATAGTATTTTTTAATATAAACACTTATTCTTGTCACATGTACAGTTGAAAAAAATTTTTCCTTGTTTTTGGTTTGTATTTTCTCTGGGTCAGCTGCTGCCTTTTGAAGAGAAATTTTTAAAGTTAAAATTACTTATTAAGGGGCGCCTGGGTGGCTCAGTGGGTTAAGCCGCTGCCTTCGGCTCAGGTCATGATCTCAGGGTCCTGGGATCGAGTCCCAGTCGGGCTCTCTGCTCAGCAGGGAGCCTGCTTCCTTCTCTCTCTCTCTCTGCCTGCCTCTCAGTGTACTTGTAATTTCTCTCTGTCAAATAAATAAATAAAATCTTTAAAAAATTACTTATTAATCATTGCAATTTTTTGCACCTTTTTTAAAAAAAAGGTTTTATTTATTTATTTGAGAGAGAGAACAAGTGGAACGAGGGGGAAGAGGAAGAAGCAGACTCCCCTCTGAGCAGAGAGCCTGATGTGGGACTCGATCCCAAGACCCTGGGATCATGACCTGAGCTGAAGGCAGAGGCTTTAACCCACTGAGCCACCTAGGTACCTCACATCTTTTAACTCTTAAGAAAATCTTTACTGTTAGGCAAAAATTCCTCTGTACAGGGTGAAAAAATGGCCTCATTGTTTCCTGAAATTTTGCTTTTTGTGTATTATTATAATACTTATAAATTGCTGTGTTTTTTTAATGTGAGAGAGTGAGGCAGAGTGAGAAACAGCACAAGGTGGGGGATGGGCCAAGGGAGAGGGAGAACCAGATTCTCCATTGAGTGGGGAGCCTGCTATGGGGTTCAATCTCGGGACCCTGGGGTTATGACCTGAACCGAAGGCAGATAATTAACAACTAAGCCACCCAGGGTCCCCCTTCCCTTCCTTTCTTTTAATCCATACTCCTTTTCCTGTCGTTATATATAAATGTATTCACACATACACACACATAGACGCACACACACACATCTTTGCTCTTTTATATCCCACTGGTTCCATATTTTTAGCTCTAGACATATCAATGGACTCATATCTTCTGTGTTTTTCCTGCTAATTCCACCTTCCAGTAAAATAGCCCTATGGATGGAAACCATTTCCTCCCTCAGAAGCTCTCCCCACAGCACAGCAAGGCAGTAGGCATCTGGCCAGGCAGTGGACAGGCACATCTCCCTTGTCACAGAGAGCAGAGGAGATTGCCTTCCTTGTACAGTTGGATTCGTAGGGAATAAAGGAGCTGTTTTCTTTCTGGGAAGCTTTCTCTCTTTTTGTAAAAGGGCATTTGAGGAAGTCTTCAATGTGGGAATTACAGATACCTTATGTTCTCTTTTTCCATCAAAACTTCTGCTTTCTTGGGGCACCTAGGTGGGTCAGTGGGTTAAAGTCTCTGCCTTCAGCTCAGGTCATGATTCCAGGGTCCTGGGATCAAGCCCTGAGTCAGGCTCTCTGGGAGCCTGCTTCCACATCTCTCTCTGCCTGCCTCTCTGCCTACTTGTGATCTCTCCCTGTCAAATAAAGGAATAAAATCTTTAAACAAACAAACAAACAAACAAAACAAAATAAAAAAACCTTCTGCTTTATTTTTGCCAAAACCTCTAACTTCTCCTTATTACCGTACAGGGTCTTGTATTATTTTGATCTTCACAGTATCTGTGCTTTTGATACCAGAATCCTGATTTTACTCTCAATTTTAGTTCACATGGTTTGGCCTAGAGTTGACCCAGCCATTTGACTCTAGGGTGGGATACATAATCTTGTTCTGGAAGTATTAGGGACAAGGCTTCATAATGCAGGAGTTACTATACTAGAAGAAAACAAGGCTGGAGCTGCTGGAATCAGCTTGCCATCCCAGGGGGAAGCCTAAGAATACAGTCAACACTGAGGAAAACAATCAAGAGATAGAGGGCACCTGGATGGCTCAGTGGGTTAAGCCGCTGCCTTCGGTCAGGTCATGATCTCAGGGTCCTGGGATCAAGTCCTGCATCAGGCTCTCTGCTCGGTGGGGAGCCTCCTTCCTCCTCTCTCTCTGCCTGCCTCTCTGCCTACTTGTGATCTCTCTCTGTCGAATAAATAAATAAAATCTTAAAAAAAAAAAAAAAAAAGAGATAGAAACCAGCCCTGATGAATCTGTCTGGAAACCTCCTGCAGTTTCAGTCACTTTCTGTTACTTGCAACCAAACATGTTTTGATAATCCATGGGGGACATCAAAACCATTTCTCAACTCCCTAAGTGACCTAAGTGACACATATACTATGCGTATCCAAATGTTTCTTTTTCTTTTTTTAAAAGATTTTATTTATTTATCAGACAGAGAGAGAAAGAGAAATACAGAGACAGAGAGCTCAAACCGGGGGAGGGGCAGAGGGAGAAGGAGAAGCAGACTCCCCACTGAGCAGGGAGCCCAACATGGGGTTCAATCCCAGGACTCCAGGATCAGAGCTAAAGGCAGATGCTTAACTGACTGTGTCACCCAGGCGCCCCCTAAATGTAACTTTTTTTTTTTTTTAATTTACTTATGCTCTATCTTATTCCAGAAAGTATTGTGAGTCCGTTCAGGCAAAAAACTCCTTTCTCTATGCCCTGAACATTTTGTTTGGGAAAAAAGTATCACCTGGAATTTAGGGTTCATAATCCTACCTCCACCACTTGTTAACAATGAGCCTCTGAACAAATAGGGGTGGTAAATCTGAACCTTGGTGGTTTCTTTATCTGTTAAATGGATATATGATTATGTACGTGTTGTTGAACTATATGCAGCTCATGCATGGTCACATATATAAATTGTAAAATGCTTTAAACATGTTCAGAATTATAATAAAATGGGGTTTCAGCATCTACGGATATCCTTCTTCTTTTCTATACCCTGATTCTGCTGTGAAATTTGGGGTGGAGTGGAATGGATATGACTACATCATCCTCCAAAGATTCTACTAATTTATACTTTGTGAGAGTGCCCATTTTCTCACATCCTAGCCAATAGTGACTATTGTTACTGTCTTAATATTTGCTAGTTTGAAAAAAAAAAAAAAAACAACCCAGCTACTTGCTACATTTTAACCTGTTAATGATGTTTCCAGTCACCTGGAGATGGTTTTAAAAATCTCCTAAATCGGGGCACCTGGGTGGCTCAGTGGGTTAAAGCCTCTGCCTTCAGCTCAGGTCATGATCCCAGGGTCCTGGGATCGAGCCCCGCATCGGGCTCTCTGCTCAGTGGGGAGCCTGCTTCCTCCTCTCTCTCTCTGCCTGCCTCTCTGCCTACTTGTGATCTGTCAAATAAATAAATAAAATCTTTAAAAAAAAAAAAAATCTCCTAAATCAACATCCCCAAAGCCTTCAGAAAGAGCAGACCAACAACTGCATTTCTCTTACCCAGGCACTGATTGCTTGGGTAAGAGAAGCTGATTGCTCAGCATGGTAGTTAGATAGAGCAATTGGCCAGAGGCCTTTGCAAGCTGTTGTAGCAACAGAAAAGAAGACCTCTACTTTTGCCTTACTTGTTGTGTGAATGAGTGAACACATGCCCCCAGTGAACCTGTTAAATCATGGCCCAATGATCTACATCTCTTCAAGTCCCTTTCAGTTCATGCCTGGTGCCTTCTGAAATCATTGCATAATCCAGTTCAACTTTCTCCTGTTGGGAGTAAGCATCTGGGTGAGGGACTCATTCATATATTTAAAATATAAAAGAGTGACTGGGGAGAAGACAGGTAAAGTCATATTCTATTCTATTTTGTAATCTTTTATGCTTTTTTATTAAGATTTTTTTTTTTTTTTTACTTATTTACTTGACAGAGAGAGAGAGACAGTGAGAGAGGGAACACAAGCAGGAGGAGTGGGAGCGGGAGAAGCAGGCTTCTGGAGCAGCAGGGAGCCTGATGTGGGGCTTGATCCCAGGACCCTGGGATCACCACCAGAGCCAAAGGCAGACACCCAACGACTGAGCCACCCAGGTGCCCCTATGCTTTTCAAAATATCACAGCACTTCTACTTGAGCCTTTCAAAATCTCTGAACACTATTATCCCTATTCTAAAGAGGAGGGATTTGAGGTTCAAAGAAGTGAGGCAACTTGCATAAAACACATAGTGGGTGACTGGCAGAGGCAGGACTGAAACCTTATCAATTGCCATCCAATTTTCCCTCATATCACACTGTTAGGGCATCATACACCCTCTGTAGTGATGCGATCAATACTCACAAAGGCCTAGGGGCACGTGGCTGGCTCAGTCAGAAGAGAATGTGACTCTTGATTTTGGGGTTGTTAGTTCAAACCCCACGATGGATGTAGAGATTGCTTTAAAAACAAAAACAAAGGGGTGCCTGGGTGGCTCAGTGGGTTAAAGCCTCTGTCTTTGGCTCAGGTCATGATCTCGGGGTCCTGGGATCGAGCCCCGCATCGGGCTCTCTGCTCAAGGGGGGAGCCTGTTTCCTCCTCTCTCTCTCTCTCTCTCTCTGCCTGCCTCTCTACCTACTTGTGATCTCTGTAAAATAAATAAATTTTAAAAAATTAAAAAAACAAAAAAAACCTCATAAAATACGAAGACCCATCACACTCTGGGAAGTTCATTCTACACACAGGTAGCTCAGCTAAGATCATTTACCTCTCCTGTCCCTTTTTGTTTGTTTGTTTCTGTTTTGTTTCAAAGATTTTATTTATTTGAGAGAGAAAGAGAGCACAAGCAGAGGGAGTGGCAGACAGAGGGAGAAGCAGGCTCCCTGCTAAGCAAGGAATCTGATACAGGACTCCATCCCAGGATCCTGCCTGGGATCATGACCTGAGCTGAAGGTAGGGGCTTAATCAACGGAGCCACCCATGAACCCTACTCCTGTCCTTTGTAAAGTCCCCTCTCCTTGGCCAGAGTCAAAGGGTACTTCTCAAACCAGAACCTGCACACTTGTCACCATGAGTTTGTAATCACCTCTAGTGACAACTAGTTAAGGGTCGGGGTAGTTGTCCATTCCAACTAGTTAAAGGTGGGGTCAAAATCAAGTGGTAATCACCAGTCCAGACTCCTAGGTCAGGTCGTAACATTACTGAGTATGTAGACAATGGAGTTTTTCTACCGTTAATGGGAATTCAGCTGAAATAATCAGCAAGAACCCGTAAGAGAGAAATTTCTGGCTACAGCCAAGAGATCAGATTTCAGCCAATTCTCCTTAATATATGAGCCAGATGGGAGAGAGTGGGGGCCCAGAAGAAGAGCAAGGGATGAAATGACTCAGGAAGGGTACCTGGCTGGCTTAATTGGTAGAGCATGTGACTCCTGATCTTGGGGTGGCCAGTTTGAACCCCAGGCTGGGCATAGAGTTTACTTAAAAAACAAAGCAAAGCAAAACAAAAATAAAACAACAATGATTCAGGAAATTGTAAAAAAGGAAGATGAGGGGACGTCTGGGTGGCTCAGTCGGTGAAGCACCTGCCTTCAGCTGAGGTCATGATCTCAGAGTCCTGGGCTCCCTATTCAGCCAAGAATCTGCTTCTCTCTCTCCCTTTGCCTCGTTGCCCCCCCACCACATGTGTTCTCTTGCTCTCTCTATCTGAAATATATAAGTAAAATCTTAAAAAAAAAAAAAAAAAAGGAAGATGAGAACCCCTAGTGCTTCTGGAAAGGAATGTCAAGATGTAGCATCTTAGCTAAGCAAAGATTCAAAGGGCTTTTCACATCTTCCCTTCCTTTGTTTTTTTTTAAAGGATTAAAAATACTGGGGATTTAATTTCACTAATTACTTGGAAGACCATCTGTGCCCTGCCTTGATGCATGAACCCCTGCTCTAGTGAAGGAACCACGTGCTAATCTGACAAATCCTCCCTTTCTCCAGCCTTCCTCACTCCCATCCCTACCATCTGGCTATGGGATCACTCTTTTCAGAGGGCTGGGAGATGGAGCTCTAGGCTGAAATCCTCCCCATCCAGCTGTGCTCCTGATACCCTGGTGACTGGCAAACATCAGAGAACCATTTGACATCAGCTCACTCTTGGCCACTAACCAATATCCAAGAGCTGCATGTGAGTGAAAAAGTGACCCCCCCCAACACACCCTATGGAGACTTGCAGCTTTATCTCCCTTTTGCAGACCTGACTTAACTTCAAAGCTGAGTCATCAGGGTGAGGATGGGAATATCTTTTCTACAGTTAAATACAGGTTAGTGACATTATAGCAGAATTCTAGTAAAGATAGTATATTGGTCTGGTGGAAATTTATTCTCTATAGTGAAAAATCATAAGCAAAAACTTTCTGATTACTATTTATCATCTAGAATGAGGAGAAAGTTGGTTTAAGTTCTTGCATCTTTTTTTCTTTTTTGCCTTTGAGCAATTTCCCCTCAATTTCCCCTACTTCTCCCTAGTCTCCAAAGAATATGGGGGAAAAAGAAAATAGAGCTAAAAATGAGGGCAAGAGGAAATAGAAAAGGAAGAAAGTTGCTTATTTCAAAAGGTGGTCTGCTTTTCTAACCCACTTCACTTTTATATAGCACTGTTTACTCTACCCAGCCATTTCTAAGGCTGATCTGCCCTCCACCTCTCCATCCTCAGTCTTCCAGAGAGTGCCCCCCACACTTTCTAAAAAAGAATTTCTAGGCCCAACATAGAACTTTAACTCAGAAGCCCAAGATCAACCGTCTCATGCTCTACAGACTTAACCAGCCAGGTGCCCCCAAGAACCTCCTTCTTTACTGGAATAAGCCACACCCCTTGGTTCAGAACTCCTGCCTGGTTAGGGCACAAAGTCCATGAAGTGGGACTTTGCTTTTCCCTCTGCCTGTGTTTTAGGAGAATTTCATTGTGTTTCTGAGTGTAATGCCCCCAGGAAATCAGTGTGAGCTCACAGGTTTGTTTTTTTGTTTTGTTTTGTTTTTGTTTTTTTATAATCACTCTCACTAGTTAGAAATGCTCCTCCTTTTTCTGGTAAATCTTCCAGCCTGAGTTACCATCAGAAGAGTCACAGTGAATCACCTGATGGCTGGGCTTTTTCTGGGGCCTGGAGGTACAGTAGCAAGGACCTCTACCCTCTGAGGAATTGATGTCTGAAGTACTTGAAGCACAAATTTTAGGTAATATTTTTAGGAAACAATTTGGATAACACAGATAATAGCTCTTTGCCTTGTCTGTGGAAGCAGAAATCAGAGTTAGGGGGGCCCTCAAAGATAAGCAAATCTGACTCTCTTATTGTGTCCGAGAGGAAACTGAGAACCCCTCCTCTGGCCAAGAATGACCAGTAAAGTGAACGTCCTCTGGCCCCGGTCCAACCAGGGCAGGAGAGCGCCGTGCAATGGAATGGTTGAGAGTGCCAATTTTGGAGTCAGAGAAACTTGGGTTTGAAAGCCAGTGATACTGGGAAATAACTCCCATTCTCTAAACCTGTATTCTTCACTATAAATTTGGGTTAATGATATTATCTATCTCATGGGACTATTAGGAGAATTAAATGCAAAAATGGATATAAGGCACTATGTTCAGAACATACTAAGCATTTGAAAAATGGCTAATATTATGTATTTCTTATTTTTATTTTTTTATTTTTTAAAAGATTTTTATTTATTTATTTGACGGAGAGAAATCACAAGTAGTCGGAGAGGCAGGCAGAGAGAGAGAGAGGGAAGCAGGCTCCCTGCTGAGCAGAGAGCCCGATGCGGGACTCGATCCCAGGACCCTGAGATCATGACCTGAGCCGAAGGCAGCGGCCCAACCCACTGAGCCACCCAGGCGCCCAATATTATGTATTTCATTAAACTATTTTTTTCTACTTCTCTTCTAATCAATAACAAAAGGAATAAAGGGAATAGCCACTCACTGCCAAGGGAGCCCTGGCTACTCTGCAAACCTGTTAACTTGAACAGTCAAGCTACTTGGGAGACTCAGAGAAAGTAATTACTTCTTCCAGTGATGGGAAAACTGAGGAATAGTGAAAATTTAATCTTCTGCCCAGTAGAATAGCATCGTGTAACAGAAAGAGCATAGGTTTTAAAGATAGGGTTTTGACCTTAGTTCAAATGCTAGTTATACTGCCTAGCTCCTTCATGATCTTGAATAAATTACGTAACCTCCTTGACCCTTGCTGCTGCTGCTTCTTTTTTTTTTTTTTAAAGATTTTATTTATTTATTGGACAGAGATCACAAGTAGGCAGAGAGTCAGGCAGAGAGAGAGAGGGAAGCAGGCTCCCTGCCGAGCAGAGAGCCCGATGCGGGACTCGATCCCAGGACCCTGAGATCATGACCTGAGCCGAAGGCAGCGGCTTAACCCACTGAGCCACCCAGGCGCCCCTGCTTCTTCTTTTTTTTTTTTTTAAGATTTTATTTATTTACTTTGACAGAGATCACAAGTAGGCAGAGAGGCAGGCAGAGAGAGAGAGAGAAGGGAAGAAGGCCCCCCAGGACACTGAGATCATGACGTGAGCCGAAGGCAGAGGTTTATCCCACTGGGCCACCCAGGCGCCCCCCTCCTTGACCCTTTCCAAGAGATGTTAATATCTATCACGTAGGGTTATTGCGATGAATAAATGAGATGAAGTATGTGTATGCCAAACACATGCTAAGCTATGGTGCTATCTATTGTTTTTGCCTATACTAATACCTGATTTCCCTTTTCCTAGTAGCATATTTCGATTTTTCCTTGGGGGTACTACCTTTCTCCTGTTGCATACTCTAAGGGTAGATCTGTCAGTTAAGATGCCTTTCTGCGGGGCGCCTGGGTGGCTCAGTAGGTTAAAGCCTTGTCCTCCGCTTGGGTTGTGATCCCAGGGTCCTGAGATCGAGCCCCATATCAGGCTCTCGGCTCAGAGCCTGTATCCTCCTCTCTCTGCCTACTTCTCTGCCTACTTGTGATCTCCGTCTGTCAAATAAATAAAATATATAATATAAATAATACATATTATTATTTATATATAATACAAATAATATATATTATATATAATATAAATAAACAATAAATAAATAAAATAAATAAATAAATAAATAATTTTTTTTTTAAAAAGATGCCTTTCTGCTCTGGCTGAGTGGGCAGCTGACCTGATTGAGGCTAGCCAGATCCTTAATTTCTATAATTTGCGTCCTTTGAAGGGTGAATCAGAGATGGACATGGGTTGGAGCTGATTCATGCCAGGTGTCACCCTGAAGAGACAAGCCAATAGTTTTTGCCTTCTAGATTCCTGGAGCCATCTGGTTCTTGTCTTTTCTAAGGCCTGGTAGTTCAGCTGTTCTTTCAAGACTGCTGGCACCTGCATGTCTTTCCAAGAACTTCCTTTCCTTTTCTTTCTTTCTTTTTTGGTTTAAGACTATTTATTTGAGAGAGCTAGAGAGAACAAGCAGTAGGGAGGGACAGAGAGAGAGGGAGTAGCAGACTCCTCTCTGAGCTGGGAGCCCAATGCTGGGCTTGATCGCAGGACCCAGGGATCATGACCTGAGCTAAAGTCAGATGCTTAACTGATTAAGCTGCCTAGGCGCTCTAGTAACTTCCTTTTTCTGTATCACATTAGATAGAATAAGTTTCTGTTATTTGCAACCTCAGAACACTGCTGCACAAATGTTAGAGAAATGCTAGTTCTTTCTTATTTGTTTACCTACTCCTAGCAATCCCCATACTCTCATATTGCCAACACATATGGAGTATTCTGCTTCAGGACAACCTAAACAGTGGACTTTTTATTGTACTTAGACTGGCATCAGTCTATATTGTCGATTCAGGTGAAATTCCCAATCTATCAGCAAATCTTACCAGTTCTACATTTAACACATGTGGAATCTGGGACACCTGGGTGGCTCAGTTGGTTAAGCGGCTGCCTTCAGCTCAGGTCTTGATCATAGAGTCCTGGGATCAAGTCCTGCATCAGGCTCCTTGCTCAGTAGGGAGTCTGCTTCTCCCTCTGCCTTGCCACTCTCCCTGCTTGTGTGCTCACTCTCTCTCTCTCTCTCTCTCACTGACAAATAAATAAATAGGATCTTTAAAAAAAAGGATAAAACATGTAGAATGTGATTACCTTTCAACTCTTTACTACTTCACTAGTGTAAGCTATTGTCATATCTAGCCTAGAGTACATACTATAATCATTTCTTAACTGTTCTCCATGTTTTCATTCTTGCCCTTTTATGATCCATTCACCACCCAGGATCCAGTGAGATCCTTTTTTTTTTTTTTTAAAGATTTTATTTATCCATTTGACAGAGAGAAATCACAAGTAGACAGAGAGGCAGGCAGAGAGAGAGAGAGGGAAGCAGGCTCCCTCTGAGCAGAGAGCCCGATGCGGAACTCGATCCCAGGACCCTGAGATCATGACCTGAGCCGAAGGCAGTGGCTTAACCCACTGAGCCACCCAGGCGCCCCGAGATCCTTTTTTTTTTTTTTTTAATTTTATTTATTTATTTGACAGACACAAGTAAGCAGATAGGCAGGCAGAGAGAGGAAGGGGAAGCAGGTTCCCCGCTGAGCAGAGAGCCAGATGCCTGGCTCAGGATCCTGGGATCATGACCTGAGCTGAAGGCAGAGGCTTTAACCCACTGAGCCATCCAGGCGCCCCACCAGTGGGATCCCTTTAAAATATAAACCAGGAAAAAAAAAAAAAAATATATATATATATATATATATATAAACCAGAGATGCCTGACTGGCTTGGTCAGTAGAACATGGAATTCTAGATCTTCGGATTGTAAGTTTGAGCCCCACACTGGGTATAAAGATTACTTAAAAATAAAAATCTTGGGGCGCCTGGGTGGCTCAGTGGGTTGAGGTCTCTGCCTTTGGCTCGGGTCGTGGTCTCGGGGTCCTGGGATCCAGCCCCGCATCTGGCTCTATGTTCGGTGAGGAGCCTGCTTCCCTTCCTCTCTCCCTGCCTGCCTCTCTGCCTGCGTGTGATCTCTGTCTGTCAAATAAATAAATAAAAATCTTAAAAAAAAAAATCTTGGGGCGCCTGGTTGGCTCAGCTGTTAAACATCTGTCTTCGGCTCAGGTCATGATCCCAGAGGGAGCCTGCTTCTCCCTCTCACACTCCCCTTGCTTGTGTTCTCTCTCTAGCTGTGTCTCTTTCTGTCAAGTAAATAAATAAAATCTTAGAAAAAAATTTTAAAAAATCATAAATATAAGTCAGAGCATGGTACACACTAGCTCTAACCCTCCATGATTTTCCCCACTTCTAAAATAACATCAAAGTCTTTTTAGGACATTGCAAGACTGTATGATCTGACTCTTGGCCACCTCTTCCATTTTACTCCCTTCTACTTTCATCCTCCCTCACTGTTTTTTACCAACACTGGCTTTGCTGCTCCTTGAACATGTTAAGCATTTTCTTGTCTTAGACCTTTGTACTTATTGTTCCCTAAATGTCCCCTTCTCCATGTACTTGCATGAGTTTCTACTCTTTCACTAGTACATGGTGCATAGATAACAAAAAGATACTTATTGAATTAATGAATAGATAGAATTTTGATACATGAATAAAATGGGATAGTATGAAATTGTTAGAAAAGAATAAGGTAGGGCACACGGGTGGCCTAGTTGGTCAAGTGTTTGCTTTTAGCTCAGGTCGTGATCCTAGGGTCCTGGGGCTGAGTCCTTCTTTGTTGGGCTCCTAGCTCAGAGGAGAGTTTGCTTCTCCTCCTCTCCTTGTTCCTTTCCCTGCTCATGCGCGCGCTCTCTCTCTCTCTTTCAAATAAATAAATAAATAAAATCTTTTAAAAAAGAAAAGAATAAAGTAGAACGTCCTAGTATGCAATGATCTCTAAGATATAATGTGAAGTCACAAAGGAAAGAAAGAAATATATAGTACATTGTATGGAATAGGCTTTCATTTGTGCAAAAACAATATATATTTCTAGAAGTTTGCATAATGGGGCACCTGGATGGCCCAGTTGGTTAAGCATCAGCTCTTGATCTTGATCTTGATCTTATGGTTGTGAGTTCAAGCCCCAGCCTCATGTTGGGCTCCACTCAGGGTAGGGAGCCAACTAAAAGGAAGGAAGGAAGGAGGGAAGGAAGGAAGGAAGGAAGGAAGGAAGGAAGGAAGGAAGGAAGGAAGGAAGGAAAAAGAGGAAAGAAAGAAAAAAGGAAAGGAAAGGAAAAGAAAAGAAAGGAATTAGTAACATCAGGGTGCCTGGGTGGCTCAATTGGTTAAGTGTCTGCCTTCAGCTCAGGTCATGATCCCGGGGTCCCGAAATGGTGTCCCACATCAGGATGCTTGCTCATCAGGGAGTCTGCTTATCCCTCTGCCTCTGATCGTGCGTGCTTTCTTTCTCAAATAAATAAATAGAAGCTTTATAAAAAGAAATTAGTAACAACTCTTAACTCTGGAGGTGTAGGGATATCTGTGAGAGGGAGACTTTTCACTGTTCAGTCTTTTGTACTACCAATTATTTATTCATTTATTATTTTTTATTTTCAGTTCTTTTTAAAATTTTTTTAAAAAGATCTTATTTATTTATTTGACCAAGACACAGTGAGAGAGGGAACACAAGCAGGGGGAGTGGCAGAGGGAGAAGCAGGCTTCCTGCTGAGCAGGGAGCTGGATGCAAGGCTCGACTCCAGCACCCCGGGATCATGACCTGTGCCAAAGGCAGACGCTTAACGACTGAACCACCCAGGTGCCCCTCAGTTCTTCTCTCTTGAGAAGATGCTTTTATTGAACAGTAAGTTCATCTGCTTGCCACTCTCCCTGCTTATGCTCTCTCTTTCAAATAAATAATAAATAAAATCTTTAAAACAAAGTCTTGATTAGTTTAAGGTAAACATTTTTTAAAGTATAGTTGACATACAATGTCTATACAGTATTAGTTTCAGGTGTATATCATCATAGTGATTTGATATCTTCACACATTAAAAAATGACCCCTGTGGGGCGCCTGGGTGGCTCAGTGAGTTAAAGCCTCTGCCTTTGGCTCAGGTCATGATCTCAGGGTCCTGGGATTGAGCCCTGCGTTGGGCTGTCTGCTAGGCGGGGAGCCTGCTTCCCTTCCTCTCTCTCTTGTTTTTTGTTTTTTAAATTTATTTATTTGACAGATCGCAAGTAGGCAGAGAGGCAGGCAGAGAGAGGAAGGAAAGCAGGCTCCCTGCTGAGCAGAGAGCCTGATGTGGGGTTTGATCCCAGGACCCTGAGATCATGACCTGAGCCAAAGACAGAGGCTTTAACCCACTGAGCCACCCAGGCGCCCCTCTCTCTGCCTACTTGTGATCCCTGTCTGTCAAATAAAAAAATAAAATCTTAAAAAAAAAAAAAAGAAATGACCCCTATGATAAGCTTAGTTTCCATCTGTCACTATGCAAAGTTATTATAATATTTTTAAACAGATTTTTATTTATTTATTTGACAGAGATCACAAGTAGGCAGAGAGGCAGGAAGGGAGAGAGCAAGGGAAGCAGGCTCCCTGCTGAGCAGAGGGCCTGATGTGGGGCTTTATCCCAGGACCCTGGGATCATGACTTGAGCCGAATACAGAGGCTTTTAACCCACTGAGCCACCCAGGCACCCCGCAAAGTTATTATAATATTATTTACTGTATTCCCTATGTTGTACAAAGCATTCCCAAGACTTACTATATTGTACTCCCTTTTTTTTTTTTTTTCAGATTTTATTTATTTTTTTGAGAGAGACAGAGAGCATGAACAGAAGGGAAGGGCAGAGGGAGAGGGACAAGCAGACTCCCTGCTGAGCAGGGAGCCTGATGCTGGGCTGGATCCCAGGACCCTGAAATCATGACCTGATCAAAGGCAGACGCTTAACCAACTGAGCCACCCAGCACCACTGTATTGTACTTCTTTTTTTTTTTTTTTTTAAAGATTTTATTTATTTATTTGGCAGACAGAGATCACAAGTAGGCAGAGAGGCAGGCAGAGAGAGAGAGGAGGAAGCAGGCTCCCTGCTGAGCAGAGAGCCCAGCACCCTGTGATCATGACCCGAGCCGAAGGCAGAGGCTTTAACCCACTGAGCCACCCAGGTGCCCCCGTGTTATACTTCTTAATCCCCTTCACCTTTTCATCTGCCCCATTACGAGCCCCACCCCACTGTGGTAAAATCATTTGTCTTCTTATCAATGAGTCTGTCTCTGTTTTGTTTTGTTTTGTTTTTTTTAAAGATTTTATTTATTTATTTGACAGAGATGGAGAGGCAGGCAGAGAGAGAGAGAGAGGGAAGCAGGCTCCCTGCCGAGCAGAGAGCCCGATGCGGGACTCGATCCCAGGACCCCGAGATCATGACCTGAGCCGAAGGCAGCGGCCTAACCCACTGAGCCACCCAGGCGCCCCTGTCTCTGTTTTGTTTTGTTTTTTATTGTCCACATAGAAGTGGAATCAGAAGGTAATTAGCATTTACTTTTCTCTAACTTATTTTACTTAGCATTATACCCTCTAGGTCCATCCATGTTGTCACAAATGGCAAGATCTCATTCTTTTTTTATTTTTAAAAATATTTTATTTATTTATTTGACAGAGATCACAAGTAGGCAAAGAGGCAGACAGAGAGAGAGGAGAAAGCAGGCTCCCCGCGGAGCAGAGAGCTTGATGTGGGGCTCGATCCCAGGATCCTGAGACCATGACCTGAGCCAAAGGCAGAGGCCCCAACTCACCAAGCCACCCATGCACCCCTCATTCTTTTTTATGGCTGAGTAATATTCCATTGTGTACATTTCTTCTCTGTCCATCTGTTGATGGATACTTAGGTCAAATTAAATGTTTGAGTTTTTTGTTTTTTTAGATTTTTTAAAATAAGTAACCTCTACACCCACGTGGGACTCTTAACTTATAACCTCAAGATCAAGAGTCACAAGCGCTACCAACTGACCCAACCAGGTATCCCTTATTTCCTTTTCTTCTTGTTCTTTTTTTAAATTTATTTTTCTTGGTGCACCTTGGTGACTCAATTGTTAAGCTTCTGCCTTAAACTCAGATCATGATCCCAGGGCCCTGGGATTGAGCCCTTCATTGGGCTCCCTGCTCAGTGGAAAGCCTGCTTTTTTTCCCCCTCTCCAATTCCCCCTGCTTGTGTTTCCTCTCTTGATGTGTCTCTCTCTGTCAAATAAATAAATAAAATCTTTCAAAATAAATAAAAAAATAAAATTTTCCTGTGATAAGAACTTTTTAAAAGATTTTTTAAAAAGATATATTTGTTTGAGAGGTAGTGCATGAGAGAGAGCATAAGTGGGGTTAAGGGCACAGGGAGAAAGAGAAGCAGACTCCTGGCTGAGAAGGGAGCCCATTCTGGGGCTCAAGCCCAGGACCGGGCTCATGACCTGACCAACCTCAGTTGGTTAAATGCTTAACCAACTGAGCCACGTAGGCGCCCCTGAAGTGATCAAACAGAGCATGTTGACCATCTCCCTCTGCTCTTCCCCCTGCTCTCTCTCTCTCTAATAAATAAATAAATAAGCACATGGAAATCTCTACAAATATTTCCAATAAGTTTGCCACTTTTACCCTATCCAGTCAGATTAATATTCCATCTTCAATATTGGGACCAATGTGATGTTCTAAGGTATGTCCAGACGGTTCAAATTTCTTCAGAATATATTATGATACTGGCATGAAAGTTAACATAGCTCTGGGGCAAGACTATACACGTATACTATTTTCTATTCCATGTGACAGTTAACTGTTTCTGATCCTTCTTTCTCACTGGAATGGAAAATAATCCATTCAGCAAATCACTGTTCACATATCATATATTTGAAGCAATGCTAATCTGCTTTAGCAAATATACTAAACTTGGTATAGCAATTCCAATCAGGGCTACTACGTTTGGGAGTTTGCCTAGTCCACTGCCATCCTTTAGAGTCTGTCTAGGATTCTGCCAAATTAAAAATATGAGAGGGACCACTATGTCTAAATCCTTTAAATCTTTAAGAGTGTCACTAATTTGTCATTTCTTATAAGATGTGATACTTCTTATTGCTATCTTGGCTGGGTTAAGGGGAAGTTTCAAAGATTCCTACTTGGCCTTCTCTATGATGATAACTCTTACTTTATAGGTCACTTTACAGGACCGATGTGGTGGTTCTGTTAATTACCAAATATGTCAATTTAATTTGTACATTTGAGAATTAGGGAAATTACTCATGGGTGTGTCTGTGTACACAGTGGATCTATTGTAAATTGAACCTGAGCCAGCACTCCATTTATTATATGATCTCCATATGTCCCCACTCTAACCAGGGGACCCTGATGATGTTTTTGGTCCCTTGATATCAATTTCGTTTTTTTTTTAAGATTTTATTTATTTATTTGGCACAGAGAGAGAGAAATCACAAGTAGTCAAAGAGGCAAGGCAGAGAGTGAGGGGGAAACAGGCTCTCTGATGAGCAGAGAGCCCAATGTGGGACTCGATCCCATGACCCTGAGATCATGGCCTGAGCTGAAGGCAGAGGTTTAACCCACTGAGCTACCCAGGCACCCTTGATATCAATTTCATCTCACTTCTGAATTCCTTGTGCTCAACAGTCCTTGAATTCCTTGGCTAGTATTTCCCTTCCCTCTGTGCTGGCTGCCCAAGTAAATGGTAGTAGACCCCTTTGGGGAAGGACTGAAGTTATCATTGCCATCTCTACTTGCCATGATGTTGCAGAGTCCTTGCTTCTAGAGACCTGGCCTCTCCATTAGTCACTGGCTTTCTGGAAACCGTAAGTTCTAGTCCAGAAAATGGGCAATGAATCGTGACTCAGCCCCTTGATCTTTCACCCTTGGTTTATTTTAATTACTATGTTGGCCATCTTGCCCTTAGGAACATTGTGTACTATCAGCCATCTCCATAGCTCTCTGTAAGTCAAATGCTTCTGGCTGCCATTCAAACCACAGTTCATTACAATAATTGCATTTACATTGCTTCTGATGTTAGGGGTTCCATCTGGCTCTAGTATGTTAGGATCCTATCATTTTCACTTGCAATCAAGAAACCCTGTTCTGAAAATGTAGGGGCAGCCACTATGGAGCTTCTCAGTGATGCCTGTGGACCTTTCCTCAGAATATTCTTCAGGTCCCTCCCATGGAACAGAGTCATTTAGTGAGTTTTCTGGTTTTACAGGCTATATTCAGTTTATCCTTTTTCTCTGAGCTTTTTGAGCCCTGTTTTCAGCATCTCCTATAGCAGTTCTGACATTTCTACTTCACTTGTTCTGACCCAGAGTTTTCTCCAAGCTCTTAAGAACCATCCTGGCAACATGTTAGCAGTGTTTCTCAGGGTCCTTGTCAGGGTGTTAAATCCTGTATCCCAGGGGTGCCTGGGGGGCTCAGAGGGTTAAGCCTCTGCCTTCAGCTCAGGTCATGATCTCAGGGTTCTGGAATCGAGTCCCACATTGGTCTGTCTGCTCGGTGGGAAGCCTGCTTCCCTCTCTCTCTCTGTTGGGTCTCCCAATAATAGGTCCATGGTCAAAGGAGCGAGACTGATACAAAGCAAAGGTCGAGCAAAGCTTTGTTTCGTCCCAAGCATCGAGAATCAAACTGACCGTCAAACAGACCGGTCAGGGCTGCCCCTTACAGAGAGGGTGACCCCTCCCTGCCTCACAGACTAACTTTTATAGACCAAAGGCCATGTGGCTGGGCCTGGCCACACACAGGTGGCAAATGTGATTGTAATACACAGAGAAATCTGCACAGTCATGCTAGGTCACACATGGGTGGCCACTTGAATTACAATTCACCCCATAGTAGTTTATTTGAACTAGCCTATCCTTAGTCAGAATTGGTGCCCAAAAGGTGGGGCCCACACTCCTTGGTAACTAGGGAGACAGCACGCGTGCTTTACTGATTGGATGTCTCCACCTTACCGGACTCATCCCCACATTTGGGCTGTTATTTCTACCTGACCTGACCCATCCTACTATTTGGGCTTTGTTACCTGGGACTGGTTTCCCCAACTTGCTTTTAAGTAAGTTCCCCAGGGGGGCAGGGTCCAGTTAAGTTTTACTGCATAAACAACAAAATGGCTGTTCAACAGGGGTGGGGCGGCTCTGGCTGAATAGGCCCTTACATCTCTCTGCCTGCCTCTCTGCCTACTTGTGATCTCTCTCTCTGTCAAATAAATAAATAAATAAAATCTGTAAATAAATAAATAAATAAATCCTGTGTCCCAGGACAATGTTCCCATATTGATAGTCTCTTCCTCATCTAACTTGAGGTTCAACTTTGCCCTACTTAGATCAATCCTCAGAATTCTCAGAATTTAGGAGCGCCTGGGTGGCTCAGTGGATTAAAGCCACTGCCTTCGGCTCAGGTCATGAACTCAGTGTCCTGGGATCGAGCCCCGCATTGGGCCCTCTGCTCAGCAGGGAGCCTGCTTCCCCCTCTCTCTCTGCCTGCCTCTCTGCCTACTTGTGATCTCTCTCTCTGTCAAATAAAATAAATAAAATCTTTAAAAAAAAAAAGAAAGAATTCTCAGAATTTATATCCTCATGGCCTCAGTCAGTATACATTGGTCATGTTCTACAGGTCTGTTAGATATGCTCCCTTCCTCTCCTACCATGCCCTGGTCATTTGTGTTGTCACTTAATCTTAGATCTTGGCCTAATGGCCAGGTTGAGATGTTGGGATAGATCCAGATGGGGAGACCCATTTTTTTATAGGGCAGAGATTTCTGCATCATCTTCAAGCAAGGGAGAAAACAAATATATATATATATATTTTAGTAGGAGAGAGAGGGTGGAGGGAGTTGGTAGAGGGAGACCGAAAGAGAGAATCTTAAGCAGGTTCCACTTACAGTGTGGAGCCAGACACGGGACTCAATCTCACAACCCCGTGATCAGGACCGGAGCCGAAATCAAGAGTTGGACACTTGGGGTGCCTGGGTAGCTCAGTGGGTTAAAGCCTCTGCCTTCGGCTCGGGTCATGATCCCAGCATCCTGGGATCAAGCCCCAAGTCAGGCTCTCTGCTCAGCGGGGAGCCTGCTTCCTCCTCTCTCTCTGCTTGCCTCTCTGCCTACTTGTGATCTCTCTCTGTCAAATAAATAAATAAAATCTTAAAAAAAAAAAGAGTTGGACAGTTAACCTACTAAGCCATCCAGGGACACCAAAAACTATTTTTTTTTGAAATATTTTATTTATTTATTTGGCACAGAGAGAGAGAATCACAAGTAGGCGGAGAGGCAGGCAGAGAGAGATGGGGAAGCGGGCTTCCAGCCGAGCAGAGATACCCATGTGGGGCTTGATCCCAGGACCCCGAGATCATGACCTGAGCTGAAGGCAGAGGTTTAACCCACTGAGCCACCCAGGTGCCCCCCAAATCTAATCTTTAACAAGAAGGAGTGGGCAACTTATAAAGTCCTAGAGGTTATAAACCCTCCAGGAAACTGGAGGTTCTAGATTTCCAAGTAAAGATATAGACCCAGATACTGCCATCCCGTGCTTCCCATTTCCACTCCTTGTCAATCAGAACTCCAACCTGGGTGTAGCCAATTTACTATGACTGGCAATTCAACTTCCCTGGAGCTCTGCAAATCTGTATAATTAAGTCCTGGGCCTAATCCTGATCCTCAGGTTTTTCTGCCCTCTGGCTGCAGGAGATGATAGACTCGACCTTGTGGGAAAAGGCTCTTCAACTTTGACACTTAGCATTTCTTCAAAGTATCTATTACTCTCAACAACAAACATCTGATTACTACTCAAATGCTTGAGTTGTTTTTCCCCACCCCTATGCATTCCTTTCTTCAGGCAAAACATCCCAATTTATCACTGGTGAAAATTTTAACAATTGCAATCCAACACCTACCACTAGTGATGGTCTTCTTGTTGTCAGCGGGCTGGTGAGTGATCCCACTCTCAAATCTCATTTTATTTTTTTTTAAGATTTTGTTTAGGGGCACCTGGGTGGCTCAGTGGGTTAAAGCCTCTGCCTTCGGCATGGGTCATGATCCCGGAGTCCTGGGATTGAGCCCTGCATTGGGCTCTCTGCTCAGTGGGGAGCCTGCTTCCTCCTCTCTCTCCCTGCCTCTCTGCCTACTTGTGATCTCTCTCTGTCAAATAAATAAAGTCTTTTAAAAAATTAAAAAAAAAGATTTCGTTTATTTATTTGAGAGAGAGAGTATGAGCATCAGGGAGGGGCAGAAGCAGACTTCCTGTGGAGCAGAGCCCCTCCCCTCACAATGTAGGGCTCCATTCCAGGACTCTGGGATCCTCACCTGAGCAGATGCCTGACATCCAATCAACTAAGCCCCCCGGGTGCCCCAAGACTTTTTGTATTTAAGGAATCTCTACACAACGTGGGGCTTGTCGTTACAACCCCAAGATCAAGAGTCCAGTGTTCTACAAGCTGAGCCAGCTAGGCACCCCTAGAGCATTTTTTTTTTAAAGATTTATTTATTTATCTGACAGAAATCACAAGGAGGCAGAGAGGCAGGCAGAGAGAGAGGAGGAAGCAGGCTCCCAACTGAGCAGAGAGCCTGATATGGGGCTCGATCCCAGAACCCTGGGATCATGACCCGAGCCGAAGGCAGAGGCTTTAACCCACTGAGCCACTCAGGTGCCCCCCCAGTGCATTTTTAAATAAGCAAACAAAAAGGAGAAATGACAAATTATTCATAATCCTTCACCAAGAGTTAACCACTGTAAATATTTTGGCATATGTCCTTTCAGAATTTCAAATTCAAAATTATATTGTGTATGTGTGTATAATTTTACAAAAAATGAGCATATTGAATATATGGTTAGTAAAGTTATTAAACTTAGCAATGTTTTATAAGCATCTTTTCATGTTTACATCTATAACAGCCGTTTTTTAGAACAGTTTTAGATTTACAGAAAAAAATTGAGCAGATAATACGGAGAATTCCCATAAACCCCCAAACCCACTGCAGGTTCCCCTAATACTAACACCTTGCATTAGTGTGGTCCATTTGTTACAATTAGTGAACCAGTATTGATGCATTATTATTAAAGTTCATAGTTTACATTAAGGTTCACCCTTTGTTTTATACACTTTTATGAATTTTGACAAATGTATAATGTCATGTACTCACCATTACAGTATCATATAGAATAGTTTTATGGCCCTAAAAATGCTGTGTACTTCACCTAGTTATGCTCCTTCCCTAGCCATTGGCAACCACTGATCTTATTATGTTTATAATTTTGACTCTTATATCATCCTTTTTAATGGCTGCATAACACTGTCTCATGTGGATTTATCCAGCCAAACCCCTATTATGGGACACTGATGCTGTTATACCATTTAAAGGAAAAACTAGAACGGTAACACCGTAGCAGCAAATCAAACTTTGCTGAACTGGCCCTGGATTCACTTGCTCACATACTCACGCTTAAGTTATTTTGATATTTCATTATCGTTGGGCAAAGGAACCTTTTTGATCTCATACACTATCTTGGAAACCAGAAGAAAACATCTGGCACTCACACTGATGGGAGAACCAAAGCAAAGCTGTAAACACCATCTGTTAATTTTTCCTTCCAAAGGAGTCTTTCCAAACTTGCGGAGGGTTCTCTTTGCGAATGCGTTGTCACAGCAGCACCAGAAGCAAATGGAATCATTGAGGTTTCTAATGACATTCTGGGCTCAGAGGCTGAGCTTCCGAGCTTCCTGTTGCACAGATGCATGTCCTCACAGGCTGCCTTTGCTCTCCTTCCATTGGGCCAGACTCTACCTCCTCAACCCACGGCTCTGTATGGATGTGTATTTTGTGCTCACAAAAGGAGCTGGCTGAGGGGTCCAGAGAGGGTTACAATCCAGCTGCACTCAATTTGCCAAGCTTTGTAGCCTGGCATTGCATCCACTCAGAAGGATGACACTTTCTATTCTGGACAAAGTCACAGTTTAGCCTAGCGGCTGGCCTTGTCTTCGAGCTCACTAAGTAAGTATTGTAACTGTCTGTTTATATGTTTGTCTTTCTTCAAAGATTCTTCTTCTTCTTCATTTTTTTTTTAACAGAGGGAATGCATATGCCACTGGTGGGGGGAGGGGCAGAAGAAGGAGAGAGAGAGTCTTAAGCAGGTTCCCACTTCCAGCATGGAGCCAGATGCGGGGCTGGATCTCTTGTCGCTGAGATCATGACCTGAGCCAAAATCAAGGGTCAGAGGCTTACCTATCTGAACCAAGAAGTGCCCCCCGAATTTTTGATGATTGAAACCTTGTATTATTTAATCTTTGTTCCCCCGTAGCACAGCATTTGGTGTATAGCAGAGCTCGGTATATAAGCTGAATGATTACTAGAGACAGAGCTCTTTTAGCTCAGGGCCAGGACAGTCTACCCACACCATTTAAACACATTTAATAACATTATCTTTTACTATTACTTAGTATTAATGAATTGTCTTTTACTCTTTTTTAAAAAGATTTATTTATTTGAGGGAGAGGTAGAGGGAGAGACAGAACGAGTGGGAGGGGCAGAGAGAGAGAGAGAGAGAGACTCTCAAGCAGACCCCACACTGAGTGGGGAGCCCGACTCGGGGCTCCATCCCAGAACCCTAAGATCATGACCTGAGCTGAAACCAAGAGTGAAAAGCTTAACCGACTGTGCTACTCAGGGGTCCTTGTCTTTTACTCTTCCACAGGATGATCCTTGCCATGCTTCTTGCTCTTTTTCACTGCTCAGTGGGGAATCTGCTTCCTCCTCTCTCTCTGTCTCCTTCTCTGGCTACTTGTGATCTCTGTCTGTCAAATAAATAAAATCTAAAAAAAAAAAAAATGGATACAATATGCATTATTCTGTAATTTGCTTTTTACTTCACAATGGATTGTGGCAGTTACTGCCCCACTGCTCTACCAAAAGATTTTTATCAATTTGTACTGCCATCAACAGTATATAAGTATGCTTATTTCTCCATCCACAATGGCACTGGATGTAATCGTCTTTTATTTATTTTTAAAGTTTTAAAGAAAGATTTTATTAATTAATTTGTCAAAGAAAGAGAGAGTACACAAGCAGGGGAGTGGCAGGCAGAGAGAGAAGCAGGCTCCCCACTTAGTACAAGCCCACTATAGGGCAGGATCTCGTGACCTAAGCCAAAATTAAGAGTTGGACACTTAAGTAGGCTACCCTGGCACCCCATTTGCATTTCTTTTTAAGTGAATTGCCTCTTGACAAATTATACCATATTTTTCTATTAAACTATTCTGTTTTTCTTGTTGATTTGTAGGGGCTTTTTGTGTATTGGGGAAATTAATCCCTTTTCTATTACAGATCACAAATATTTTCTTCCAGTTTGTCTTTTTACTTTGCATATGGGATCTTTTGCCATTATCAAAATTTTCAGCTATTTCCTTTATGGGCTCTGAATTTTGTGTTATTAGAAATGTTCGTTAGAAATGTTATTAGAGGGCGCCTGGGTGGCTCAGTGGGTTAAGCCGCTGCCTTCGGCTCAGGTCATGATCTCAGGGTCCTGGGATCGAGGCTCGCATCGGGCTCTCTGCTCAGCAGGGAGCCTGCTTCCTCCTCTCTCTCTGCCTGACTCTCTGCCTACTTGTGATCTCTGTCAAATAAATAAATAAAATCTTAAAAAAAAAGAAATGTTATTAGAAATGTCGTTAGAAATGTTCTTCCTAACCGATGATTTAAAAAATATTCTTCTATATTCTCTTCTAATACTTATTTTTTTTATTTTTTTATTATTAAGTAATCTTTATACTCAATGTGAGACTCAAACTTACAACCCCAAGATCAAGAATTACATGCTCTCGGGATGCCTGGGTGGCTCAGTTGGTTAAGCAGCTGCCTTCGGCTCAGGTCATGATCCCAGCGTCATGACCCCTGCTTCTCCCTCTGACTCTGCCTTCCACTCTGTCTGCCTATGCTCGCTCTCGCTCACTCTCTCTCTGACAAATAAATAAATAAAATCTTTAAAAAAAAAAAAATGTGTTTCCTTTAAAAAAAAAAAAAAAAGAATTACATGCTCTGCTGACTAAGCCAGCCAGGCATCCCCTAATGCTTTTTTTTTTTTTTTTTTAAAGAGTTTTAAGTATTCTCTCTACCCGATGTGAGGCTCAAACCTACAACTCTGAGATCAAGAGTCACATGCTCCACTGACTGAGCCAGCCAGGTGCTCATCTTCTAATATTTTAGAATTACCATGTGTGTTCATATTTTCATCCTTTTGGAATTCAAAATCATCTTTATCCATTTGTGGTTATCAGGATAATTGCATCTTCATATGATGGTCATCACATAGATCTCAGAATAAGAAGAAACCCCAGAGATCACCGAGAGACCTGAGTCCTTAACTATTACCTTGAGCTTTTAGGGAAGAGCAAAGGGTTTCAACCTGATCTTCAAGATTTTAGGGATTTATCCAGAATTTTCTCTTGAATTTCCCAGGGGAAAGGCTGCTAGTGACTTTACTTACAGCCTTAGAACTCTTAAGCCTTAGAGATGCCTGGCTGTTTGGGTGTAGAGATCACTTAAAAATAAAAATAAGAAAAAAGAGGGGCACCTGGGTGGTTCAGTGGGTTAAGCCTCTGCCTTTGGCTTGGGTCATGATCTCAGGGTCCTGGGATTGAGCCCCGCATTGGGTTCTCTGCTCAGTGGGGAGCCTGCTTCCCCATCTCTCTCTGCCTACTTGTGATCTCTCTGTCAAATAAATAAATAAAATCTTAAAAAAAAAAAAATACCTGTTAAACCCAAGCCAAGCCTCTTCTTGCTTGGTCTCTTCTATCTTATCTTCCTCTGCTCTCCTATGTATACCTTTACTGATTCTGAATTTTTATGGAACTTTCCTAAATCTATGCCTTTGCCTAAATTGCTTTGTACTCATTGCTTTGGGCATCCTTCATTTTACCTGTTTTTAAGGCCTAACTTAAATATTTCAATTTTCCATGCAGTCTTCCTTGATTTCTCAAGTCTACCCAAACTTTCTCCCCTCTGTACTCTGATACATACAATGTGCCACCTAGGAACTAAGATAATTTTCTGCCAGGTACTACCATTATTTGCACACCTGTCTGATTCCCTTACTTAACCTCCTCAAGAGTATCTTTGTAGACTCAGGATGGCTGGAATATGGTAGGACTTAGTAAATGCTAGATGGCTAAAGATTGAGAGCTTGTTGTCTTTCCTGTCTCTGCTCTTAGACTCACCCCAAAAGCCTAGTGTATGAAGTGGGGGAGAAAGAAGAGGAAAAGTGGGAGGAGTACAAATTGGTGTTCTTGGCTTAGAGTGCTGCTTTGTAGACGAGCTGGTGGGCAGGTACCATCCAGATGCGTTGGTGATGAAAGACAGGCAGGGGTAATAGAGGACTGGTGTCCAATTCAGTCTCTTCTGGACCCATGAGAATTACCTTTGGGATTCACACATGGAAATTGTCAAGGATGAATCATTCCCAGAAAGGTGTAGTTTTTGTTTCCCGCTTCATTTTCATTTCTTTTTTTTAAATTAAAATTTAAAAAAATTTTTTCTTATTTATTTGACAGACAGAGATCACAAGTAGGCAGAAAGGCAGAAAGAGGAGGAAGCAGGCTCCCCACAGAGCAGAGAGCCCAATTCAGGGCTCGATCCCAGGACCCTGGGATCATGACCTGAGCCAAAGGCAGAGGCTTTAACCCACTGAGCCACCCAGGCACCCCTTCATTTCCATTTCTTAAGAATGGGTTTGTGTCTATGGGGGATAGGGAGACACAGCAGGCTGGCCTAGGAGTTGATGGTCAGAAACCAGATGCCCACCTAAAACAAGAAGGAGAAGGAAAAATTATTGGGTCAGGAGACCAAGGCTGGTGAGGAAATCTTAGAAAGTTCTTATCTGATGGGGGAGGCTTGTCTCTAGTCTCAGGGAGTTCTACTGTAAGGGGCACAGGCCTAGCCCTCCAAGGTTTTCTTTTTTTTAAAGATTCTATTTATTTACTTGAGAGAGAGACAGTGAGAGAGAGCATGAACAAGGAGAAGGTCAGAGAGAGAAGCAGACTCCCCATGGAGCTGGGAGTCTGATGCGGGACTCGATCCCGGGACTCCAGGATCATGACCTGAGCCAAAGGCAGTCGTCCAACCAACTGAGCCACCCAGGCGTCCCCAAGGTTTTCCTTTCCTAATCCTCCATGGTACCATAAACTTCTGATTCCTTTTCTTCTTCTCTGGTCACTACTTTTCCATTCTTTATCTGCTTCCTCTTCCCATGCCCTATTTGTCAGTGTTCCAAAGGGTCCTATCCTTAGGAATTTTAATTAATCTGATTTTCTATTCTCCCCAAACCTGTGAGAATTTGACTGAAGTAAAAAAATCTTAAAAGTCATCCTGAGTTCTTCCATTTCCTCACACTGTGCATCTAATCTGTGAGCTAATTCTTACTCATCTACCAATTCAAAATGTACTCAGAACCCTAACCATTTCTAATCACCTTCAGTGCTACTAAAACTCTGTAGTACTACCTACATTTCCTACTTAGATTATTGTGATAAATGGCGTTTCTTCTTTCACCCTTGCCCTTAGTTTATGCTCAGTGTAGTAGCTAGAGTGATCCCGCTAAAAAGTTGGATGATTTCCCTTCTCTGCTCACAACTCTCCAATGACTTTCAGTTCACTTAACAGTAAAGGCCCAACTCCTTAAGATGATCTACAGGTTGGTATGTGATTTAGTCCCCTGTTCGCAGACTTCATCTTCCATTATGCTTTTTACTCACTCCATTCCATTCACTGTTCCTAGAATATAGAAGGTGAACTTCCATCTCAGGGCCTTTGTACTTGGTATTCCCATGGATTGGTGTTTTCTTTTCCTAAACATCTGCAAATCTTTCACTTCCTTTACTCGGGTCTTTATTCAATGTCGCCTTTTCCTGACCATTCTTTATAAATTTCAGTCATGGATGCTTTCTGTTTCCTTCCCTCTGCTTTAGTTTTTCTTTTTAACCTATCACTATTATTATTAGTCATTTTCCTCTAGAATATAAGCACTGTGAAAACAGGAATTTTGGGGGGAGGGGTGGTTCTTTTACATACTGCTATATGCCCAATGCATACATAGAACAGTGCTTGGTATCCTACTGGCAATCAGTAAATGCTTATTTAATGATGAGTGAAAAGTTTAATTGCCCAAGGAGTATCAGTATACCACACATGTGTAGTCCTTACCTCTTTCTGATTTCTAAGGTCACATTCCCTCCTGAGCATCCCTCCAGAAAACGTGCCATCATAATTTGGACAGCCGAACTCATTTTTACCTCTCTTAGTACTTCAGTAAACCTTACTTCATTCTTGTTTCTGTTAAAAATAGACCCCCAGAACTTGGCTTTTCTTCTTTATCATTTATTCTTTCATGCAGCAGGTCTCCACATGAAAATATTGTTGAGTGAGTCCCCTAAATCTTGGTTCAGTTCATTCCCTAGTTTCCACCCCTGCTGTCTCTGCTTTAGTTCAGGTGTGAATCTTTTACTCAGTGCATAAGTCTGCCACGGAGTCTCCAGTCCATTTTATTCACTGATGCCATTTTAATTCTCCTGATGAAGAGTTTTGTTCAGCTCATTGCTCTTCCACAAACCTTATATCGCTGCCCATTATTTGCTGAATTAAATCAGCAAATAATCCAGAATTGATGATTTGCTATTCTCTGCTTACTTTAAATTCCCCCTTCTGGAATGCCCACCTTCTTTCATTGTGGATTAAAATCGCTGCATCCTTCAAAATACGAATATGATCTTCTCTGGAATTCTGAAAACAGGGCTGAAGAATTAGGCACGAGAATCTACACATTCTTTATGTACCCAGAGAGGGTAGAGATGTAAATCTTTCCTAACCTCTTAGCCAAAAACCAATTTTTCCAGAGCAATTAATGCACCTGTCAGGTCATTATCACTCTCTGATTTTTCGAAGAGTTAACTGTTAATGCTTCGATTTCTCTTACCAAGTAGGAACTTTTGGGAACAAAGATTCATTTTATGCAGTTATGAACCCTCTATGCACCTGATTCCAAGTGACATCCGATAAATGCAGACGGCAGTAAATGTCTGGGATTGGATTACCTAGTTTAAACCTCTGGATGTCACAATGGAGGGAGATTTAGAGGTCGCCTTTCAACCCAATCTTTGTAAACGAGGAAAATGAGGCCCGGAAAGACCAGGCCACGGACTCGGACAAGAAGCCAGATATTCTGATTCCCAAATAGGTCTCATTAGCAAGTCTTTGTGCGTCCCTTGGCGGTTCCAACCTCTCAGGTGCTTACCTGGGCCCCAGCCTCTACACCTTACCCTTTCAGTGACCCCCAGCCTTCCCATTGCAAGGTCCACCCATTCCAATTGCAGCGGTCCAGGTAACTGGAGTTGTGGGGCGTGGAAGAGAGATTAGTTACGTCACTGTCGGCTCCTCCCATTGGCCCAGGGAGGGTGGAGCGCGGCGCCGTGACGCCAGACGCCCAAAGAGGCGGAGTGGTGAGGGGAAGGAGGAGGGAAGTAGGACTTCAACATGGCGGCTGTGGTACTGGCAGTGGCTACGGTGACGGCCTGGCCCGGGGCGGGCAGAGTTGGAGGTGGTGGCGTTCGCTTTCCCTAGGGTCGTCAGGAGCTCAGCGGGGACCGAGCCTGAAAGGCCGTCCGGCGCCAGCGCGTTTCGGCTTCTGGGACGACAGCGGCAGCGGCGTTCAGGTGAGGGGGCCTCCCGCTGGGAGAAGTGGGGGGGGGGAGAGAGGGGCGGAGTTGGGGGAGGGGACCGGTACCGGGAGACTGAACGGGGAGGATTCCCTGGGAAGAGGTTGGAGGCTAAGTGGGAAGAAAGGAGGTATAGTTGAGGGGGTAGGAGGAAAAAGGGGCCAGAGATCCGTGACTTGGTGAGGATTCTGGGAGAAAGGTCGGAGTAAGGGGACCAGAGTTGAAAGGGCGGAAGGCAGATGGGATGCGAAAAATGAATTCGGATTAAGGGGACTAATACCTTACTGGAAGACAGGCGCAGTAAATGTGTATCTGGCTGGAGTGAGAGCTAGGTGGGAATTAGAGGATGTCGGGGAGGAGGATCCAGGTTTTAGTAAAGAAGGCGAGTGATAGGGAGTTGAGATTGAGTTAGGGAAGTGAGATGCAGATTTACTTCTCCCAGAGGCGTTGAGATTAGGGAGAAAGGGAGGAACCAGGAGCCAGGGTGAGGGGTCTTTGGGGATTTCTTTGACGTTGTCTGGTCTTCTCCAGTATGTTTATATTTGCTCTTTTGTTTATTTCCTGGGTGGAGCCTTAACCTGTACAGTCCACTTGGGCCTCAGAAGCAGTCCCAAATCTTCACTGTGGAACATCAACTTGTCATTTATTTGATACCTATCAGGGATCTCTGACCTTTGATTGTCTCCACACAGACTAGCCTCTTGAAAATCAAAATACATTTTATATTAAGCCGAAATAAAAAATTGAGTTTTTAAACACCATAGAGTGTTAGAAAACGAGATTTGGTAACTTAGTTAACTATTAAATACTTGGTGTTCTAACTTATTAGTGTTTTTTCTCTTTCCTCAGTTGTAGTTATTAGCACTTGAGAAATTGGATAGACATGATGGATCTTTCTTTTTGGAATTTTGTCACACTTGATCGGGGGAAGACAGGGCACTTAATCTTTAGTGATAGCTAGTTCTTTCTAATTAATGTCCTGAACTAGTTAAACTGAAAGTTTGTGTTATTATTTTATAACAAAGAATGTGAAATTTTCATAGTCTTAAAGAATTGCATTTTCTGCATTAACTTATTAAGTGGAATGTTATAAATTAGATTTTTATTTCTAATCAGTTCTATTCTGTTTTTCTTTTATTATTTAACATTTAATGCCTACTATGCATTGCATTAAGAATCATTCTCATTTTGGAAATAGGAAAATTAATGTTTCTGTATCACTGCACAATAAAAAACTTACTAACTTGCTCTTACCTTGTTGGAAGAAAAAGTGTTACTTTGGAAATGATGACTGTGGAAGAAAATGAAACAGTGTGGCTATAAGAAGTTCCTGAAATTTTCTTTGACCCATTACTTCATTCTGACATATGTGGATCTGAAAGATTTTATAAATTTTTAAAGTAATCTCCAGATGCAATGTGGGGCTCGAACTCAATTCCAAGATTAAGAGTTGCATGCTCTTCCAGCTGAGCCAGCTAGAGCCTGTGAAAGATTTTATTTTTTATTTTATTTATTTTTTTACTAATTATTTTTATTAACATATAAGGTACTATTTGCTCCAGGGGAGATTTTATTTTTCATTTTGATTTTTACGATAACAGTAACAAAGTCCTGATGTGATAATATTAGGTCTATAGACAGTTCTTGCAGTGGTTGTTAGTTCACATTTCTTAGACTGGCAAATGTCACTTTATCTTGTGCGTCTTTTCTTTTGTATCTTAAATATGGCAACATACTTAAAATGAGGATTCTTTTTTTTTTTTTTTTTAAGATTTTATTTATTTGACAGAGAGAGAGATCACAAGTAAACAGAGAGGCAGGCAGAGAAAGAGGGAAAAGCAGGCTCCCTGTTGAACAGAGAGCCGGATGTGGGGCTGGATCCCAGGACCCTGAGATCATGACCTGAGCTGAAGGCAGAGGCTTAACCCACTGAGTAAAATGAGGATTCTTGAAGTTTAATTTCGTGACTATCTCTAAGTATTTTCAGCATTACAAATGTATTTTCATCACCCCAGAATATAAATGCCAGTATTAAATTTTTCCTTATCTCCATTTAAATCATTGAATGTTTTGAGAGTTTTTGTTTTGTTTTGAAGATTTTATTTGACACAGAGAGACAGCGAGAGAGGGAACACAAGCAGGGGGAGTGGGAGAGGGAGAAACAGGCTTCCTGCTGAGCAGGGAGCCTGATGCAGGGCTGGATCCCAGGATCCTGGGATCTCTTGACCTGTGCCAAAGGCAGACGCTTGACACTTAACAAATGAGCCACCCAGGTGCCCCTTGTTTTGTTTTTAAAATAAGCTCTACACTCAATATGGACTTGAATTCATGACCTCGAGATTAAGAGTTTGGGCCTACTGACTGGGCCACCTGGGCTCTCCTGTTTTGAGTTTTTTAACATGGAGATTATTTTAAGTAAATCTTTTTCCCACAAGCAACCCCCCCCCCCCCCCCGCCAAAAAAAAACAGTACCATCAATTCATTAATCAGGTAATTTTCTTTAGGTAGGCTTTTTAAGAAATGCAAAAGTTAGTCTGTAGTACTTTAAATATTAAATAGCTTTTTCTGGGTGCCTGGGTAGCTCAGTAGGTTAAGCAGCCAACTCTCAATTTCAGTTTAGGTCACGATCTTAGGGTCATGAGATTGAGCCCCGCGTGGGGTTCCGTGTTGGGTGTGGAGCCTGCTTAAGATTCTCAACCCCCCCCCCCCAAAAAAAGGGGTTTTCTTAGAATCAAAAAACCCTTGAATCTTAGAAATCAACTGAGTTTAGATTTTAGCATAGCTTGGGCATCCCTGCTTTTGTATCATGAAGATAAGTGAAAATCTGTCGTTTTTTCCAGAATCTAATAATTTAGGAAAGCCTTTCGGGTAGAGGAAGAAGTAAGCAGGTGTTTCTCTTCTAACCTGTACTGCACAATTTTGTAATATTAGAAATTATTTGAATTAAGAGTAATATTTTCCTATGAATTGAGAGTTGTAATTTTATGCTTTAAAAATTTTAGGTGAGGGGCGCCTGGGTGGCTCAGTGGGTTAAAGCCTCTGCCTTCGGCTCAGGTCATGATCCTGGGGTCCTGGGATCGAGCCCCGCATCGGGCTGTCTGCTCTGCAGGGAGCCTGCTTCCTCTTCTCTCTCTCTCTTCCTGCCTCTCTGCCTACCTGTGATCTCCGTCTGTCAAATAAATAAATAAAATCTTTGAAAAAAAAAATTTAGGTGAGAGTAGCAAGATTTAAAAAGGGAAGAGTGCTAACACTGGGCCTAAGCTAATGAGGAAGGCATTGTTAAGCACTTTACATAATCTTTTAATCTTTGCAATATGATTAGGTAGGCAGGTTGGGATCCACATGCTTTTTGGCTGTTGAGGAAATTGAGAATCAGTGAATTCAGTCATTTAAGGTTACAGAGATAAAATGGTAGAGTCTGAATTTGGACTTGAATTTGTTACACTTCAGTACCCAAACTATATCTGTTACACCTTTGTGACTCTTAGGCAGTCACAAGGTTGTTCCAATTCCTGTCAAGTAAATTTAAAGTATAACCACTGCTTTTAAAATAATGACATTTAAAACTACTTGTTCTTTTTGGAATAGTAGTGTAACTAGGATGATAATAGTTCATTAAAATTGTAGTCACTAAGATGTCATTAGTATTCTAGGAGGAGATGAATACCTGAATATTTTGTACTTAACAAAATAAACTGGATAAACTGGGTAAGAGACTAAAGTTTTCTTACTTGTATTGCTGAGTCAGGTAGCATTCAGTTCATGAAAGGCCAAAATTCGTATTTGGCAGTAGTCTGTATGTGTTCTCATAAGTCTGGATTGGTCATTATCAGTTGCTTAATTGCTTACCAAACCCTTCTAGTGGTTGAGTCACTGAATTGGCTTATGGTATTTGTAAATCTTGTGGTTACTGAGTCAAGAGCCAGCAGTATGTGTTTTGGTTGCCTCACTTCCTCCACAACACTTGATATTGTCAAACTTTTATTTTTTATTTATTTTTTAATTTTTTTTTAAAGATTTTATTTATTTATTTTACAGAGAGAGAGATCACAAGTAGGCAGTGGGCAGAGAGGCAGGCAGAGAGAGAGGCGGAAGCAGGCTTCCTGCTGAGCAGAGAGCCCGATGCGGGGCTCGGTCCCAGGACCCTGGGATCATGACCTGAGCTGAAGGCAGAGGCTTAACCCACTGAGCCACCCAGGCACCCCAATATTGTCAAACTTTTTTTTTTTTTTTAAAGATTTTATTTATTTAATAGGCAGAGAGGCAGGAGGAAGCAGGCTCCCTGCTGAGCAGAGAGCCCGATGTGGGGCTCGATCCCAGGACCCTGGGATCATGACCTGAGCTGAAGGTAGAGGCTTAACCCACTGAGCCACCCAGGCGCCCCAATATTGTCAAACTTTTTTTTTTTTTTTTAAAGATTTTATTTATTTAATAGGCAGAGAGGCAGGAGGAAGCAGGCTCCCTGCTGAGCAGAGAGCCCGATGTGGGGCTCGATCCCAGGACCCTGAGATCATGACCTGAGCTGAAGTCAGAGGCTTTAACCCACTGAGCCACCCAGGCGCCCCAATATTGTCAAACTTTTAAATTTTTTCCTAACCTAGTGGGTTTGAAATATTGTGTATTTTGTTTTTATTAACATTTCCTTAAGTTAAACATCCTTTTATGTGTTCATTATTTGTGCTTCTTCCGTGAAGTGTATATTCAAGTTCTTTGCCTCTTTTGAGTTGTTTCTCTTTTTCTGATTGACTTTTAAGACTTTTTTTAAAAAAGATTTTATTTATTTATTTGACAGAGCACACACACATGCACAAGCAGAGGGAGCAATAGGCAGAGGGAGAGGGAGAAGTAGACTCCTACTGAGGGGGTAGCCCAGTGCTGTACTTGATCCCAGGACCCTGGGACCATGACTTGAGCCAAAGACCAACCAACTTGACCAACTGAGCCACCCAGATGCCCTGAAAAGTTCATAATTTTAATTAATTGGAAATTTCAGTTATTTATTTATTTTTTATTTTTTTTAAGATTTTATTTATTTATTTGACAGAGAGAGATCACAAGTAGACAGAGAGGCAGGCAGAGAGAGAGGGAAGCAGGGTCCCTGCTGAGCAGAGAGCCTGATGCAGGGCTCGATTCCAGGACCCTGAGATCATAACCTGAGCTGAAGGCAGCGGCCTAACCCACCAAGCTACCCAGGCACCCAAAATTTCAGTTTTTTTATGGTTTGTGCTCTTTGTTTCATTTAGGAAACCCTTCTCTGCTAGGCATGCTTCTTTTTTTTTTTTTTTTTTTTAAGTTTATTTATTTGAGATTTACTTATTTATTTTAGAGGGAAAGAAAGTGTGACCAGGTTGGGGGGCAGGTAGTGGGAGAGGGAGAGAGTGTCCCAGGTAGACTTCTGAGTGCAGAGCCTGATGTGGGGCTTGAGCACAAGATCCTGAGATTATGACCTGGAGCTGAAATCAAGTTGGGCTGATAACTGACTGAGCCACCCAGGTGCCCCAAGTTTTTTTTTTTTTTATTTTTTAAGTAATCTCTACCCCCATTGTGGGGCTCTAACTCACGATCCTGATATCAAGAGTCACTTGCTTTACAGACTGAACCAGCTAGGTGCCCCAGGGCCTGAAGTATTTTAAAGCAAATCCCAACTTTCCTGTAAACACATTATTATGAACCTCTGATAAGGCTTTCTTTTAACAACATAACCACCATGCTATTATCCCATATGATAATTATTAGTAAGTCCTTTATAATCTAATGCCATCTATATTAAAATTTCTCTTACTGTCTTAAAAGTGTCACTTTAGGGGGTGCTTGGGTGGTGCAGTTGGTTGAGTATGTAATTATTGGTTTTGGCTCAGGTTGTGATCTCAGTCAGGGTCATCAGGTCAAGCCCAAGTCAGGCTCTGCTCTCAGCTCAGAGTCTGCTGGAGATTCTTCATCTCCTTCTCTGGAGCCTTCCATTCATACTCTCATATACTTTATCTCTCTCAAATAAATAAATCTTAAAAAAAGAAAAGTGTTAGGGCTCTTGGATGGCTCAGTCGGTTAAGTAACTGCCTTCAGCTCATGTCATGTTCCAGGGTCCTGGGATTGAGCTCTACTTGGGGCTCCTTGCTGAGCAGGGAGTCTACTTCTTTGTCTCCCTCTCCTTGTGCTTGCTCTTTCTCTCTCCAATAAATAAGTAAAATCTTAAAAAAAAAAGTGTCATTTTACAAGCAGTTTGTGCCATTCATAGTTCAGATAAGGTCTGTATTTATCACTTATTTGGCTTTCATGTCCAAGGCTTTTTTATTTGATAAGTACCCCTTTTTCATATGATTGATTCATTGGAGAAACCAGGGCATTTGTTCTGTAGCTATGCTACATTCAGTATCTGTATTCTTGTGGTTTTATTTTTTCCCACTTGCTTTTCTAATTTTTTTTTTAAAGATTTTATTTATTCATTTGACAGAGCACAAGCAGGCAGAGAGAATGGAGGAAGCAGGCTCCCTGCAGAGCAGAGAGCCCGATTCGAGGCTTGATTCCAGGATCCTGGGATCATGACCTGAGCCGAAGGCAGAGGCTTTAACCCACTGAGTCACCCAGGCGCCCTATCTTCTATTTTTTTTTTTTTTTAATATTTTACTTATTTATCTGACAGAGATCACAGGTAGGCATAGAGGCAGGCAGAGAGAGAGAGAGAGAATAGGAAGCAGGCTCCCTGCAGAGCAGAGAGCCCAATGAAGGACTCAATCCCAGGACCCTGAGATCATGACCTGAGCCAAAGGCAGAGGCTTAACCCACTGAACCATGGTTACAAGCTTGATTTGTTTATTTTTTTTAATAATTTATTGTTTTTTTCAGTTCTCTTGTGGTATATATGTGTATTTTTTTTCTTGTGGTGTATTTGACAAAATTTTAACATATTTAAGGTGTATATCCAAGTTTTAAAATTTGAAAATTGTTTCATATTATTCATTGGGTTATGGGTATTTGGGCAATATTTTCTTGATTGCAATACAATACAAAATTTTCAAAGATTTTATTTATTTATTTGGGAGAGAGAGAGAGAGAGAAAGTGTGAAACGGGGCAGGGTCAGGGGGAGGAGACTCCCTGCTGAGCAGAGAGACTGCCTTGGGATTTGATCCTGGGACTCCAGGATCATGACCTGAGCCTAAGGCAGACACACAACCTACTGAGCCACCCAGGTGCCCTAGAAGCTTGATTTATTTATTTATTTATTTATTTTTTTTATTTTTAAAGATTTTATTTTTTTATTTGACAGAGAGAGATCACAAGTAGGCAGAGAGGCAGGCAGAGAGAGAGAGGAGGAAGCAGGCTCCCTGTGGAGCAGAGAGCCTGATGCGGGACTCGATCCCAGGACCCTGAGATCATGACCTGAGCCGAAGGCAGTGGCTTAACCCACTGAGCCACCCAGGCGCCCCTAGAAGCTTGATTTAATTCATGTTTTTTATTTTTATTTTCTGATGGTGGGGGGAATAGCACCACATAGGTGGTGCTCTGTAATTACTTCTGCATCACAGTAGGATATATAAAATCACTTTCAGTGATTTTATTGTGTTCAGATGGTGTCAGCCTGATATTCTACTATAATATTCCCTATTAATCTTTTTTTATTTAAAGATTTTATTTATTTGACAGAGAGAGAATGCAAGAGAGAGAGCGAGAGAGCAGGAGGGTGTGTGGGCATGCACAAATGGGGAGTGGCAGGCAGAGGGAGAGGAAGAGGTAGGCTCCCTGCAGAGTAGGGAGGCCTGATAGGGGACTCGATTCCAGGACACCGGGATCCTGACCTGAGCTGAAGGCAGTCGCTTAACTAACTGAGCCACCCAGAGGCCCTATGTTTCCTATTAATCTTAACTTAATCGTTTAGTATCCACTAATGATACTTGAATCAGTTACTTAATTAGGAGTTGCGGGCTCCACCTGATTGGTTTAGTCGGTGGGTGTCTGCCTTTAGATTGGGTCATGATCCTGGGGTCCTGGGATTGAGCTCCCTGCTCAGCGGGGAGTCTGCTCTTTTTCTTTCCCTTTCCTCTGCTTGTACTCTCTCTCACTCTCAAATAAATAAATTTAGAAAAAAGTTGTGAAATGTTACCATCATCATGCTAATTCTGTTACATTTATGTTTTTGAGTACTGTTCTTCTCTAAAGAGCTTTCCCTCAGCAGCAGGATTATACTGAAGTATAGTTCCTATTTGAAAGGGTGGATGAGAACATTTACCATGATGAGAATTGTTGAATTACTATATTGTATACCTGAAGCTGCTATAATACCATGTTAACTATACTGGAATTAAAATAAAAAATAGTAAAAATAAAAAAAGGGAGGATGAATGCTGCATTCTTTTCATTAATCAATTTCAAAGTAAAGAGTTAGTGTAACAGTTTCTTCTTATGGTAACAGACTATTTTGAGTTCTTTCTTTCTTTCTTTCTTTTTTTTTTTTTTTTGAAGTATCCACACCTAGTGTAGAGCTCAGCGTGGGGCTTGAATTCAACAACTGTGTGATCAAGACCTGAGCTGAGATTAAGAGTTAGACACTCAACTGACTAACTGAGCCTCTCAGGTGCGCCCCCCACCCTTTTTGACTTTTCGTTTTCTTTAAAGATTTTATTTTATTTTTTATTTGAGATTGAGTGTACATGAGTTGGGGTGGGGGGAGCTTCTCCCTCCAGGGCTTGGTCTCAGGACCCTGAGATGATGACCTGAGCGGAAGGCAGATGTCCAACTGACTAGACCACCAGGTGCCCCAACTTGGTTTTCTAAGGATCTATTCTTTGAGTATTATCATAAACTCCTAAATTTATACCATGTATTTGAGCAATTATAGTCATTTTTTTTAAGATTTTATTTTTAAGTAATCTCTATACCCAGTGTGGGGTTTGAACCTATAACCCCAAGATCAAGAATTGTATGTTCTACCTGTAGGTGTTCTTTTTTATGAACAAATTGTTTCATTTTTTTTTTTAAGATTTTATTTACTTATTTGACAGACAGAAATCACAAGTAGGCAGAGAGGCAGGCAGAGAGAGAAAGGAAGAAGCAGGCTCCCCGCAGAGCAAAGAGCCTGATGTAGGGCTCGATCCCAGGACCCTGGGATCATGACCTAAGCTGAAGGCAGAGGCTTTAACCCACTGAGCCACCCAGGCGCCCCAAGTTGTTAGATTTTTTATCAATGGGAACCATTTCAGGTTGGTAGCTGATCTAAAATCCTTTTTTCCCCCCAGAGTTTTATTTATTTAAGTCCTCTTTACACCCAACATGAGCTTCAAACTCAACAGCCCTAAGATTGAGAGTCACCTGTTCTTCCAACTGAGCCAGCCAGGTGCCCCATGAACTATAAATCTTTGAAAGGCTTTTTTTGTATACAACAGATGGCCCAGGGTAATCTTACAAATTCTTCCTGTATTACCATTTCTTTAAGAATTAATGCAGAACTGATATCAAGAGCTCAACATGTGGTGCCAGGGATGCTCCCTGATACTGTCCTGGCTTCTACAAATATTTTTATTTAACATTTTTAAAAATATTATTTTGGGGGCACCTGGGTGGCTCATTCAGTTGAGTGTCTGTCTTTGACTAGGTTCATGATCTCAGGGTCATGGGATCGAGCCCTGAGTTGAGCTCCCTGATCAGCTGAGAGTCTGCTTCTCTTCTTCCTCTGCCCTACCCCAACTTGTGCTCACTCTCTATCTCTGAAATAAATAAATAGATCTTTAATTTTTTTATTTTCTTTCTTGGGGTGCCTGGGTGGCTCAGTTGGTTAAGCATCTGCCTTTGGCTCAGGTTAGGACACTTGGGTCCTGGAATTGAGCCCCATGTCAGGCTCTCTACTCCGCAGGGAGACTGCTTCTTCCTCTCCCTCTGCTTGCTGTTTCCCCTGCTTGTTTGTACTTTCTTTCTCTCTGTGTCAAGTAAATAAATACAATTAAAAAAATATTTTAAGATTTTATTTGTCAGAGAGAGAGCAGGGGGTTGTGCACAAGCAGGGGGAGCAGCAGGCAGTGGGGGAAGCAGGCTCTCCCTCTTGAGCAAGGAGTCCGATGTGGGACTCGGTGCCAGGACCTTGGGATCATGATCAGAGCTGAAGGCAGATGCTCGACTGACAGAGCTACCCAGGTGTCCCAATAAATAAAATCTTTTTTATTTTTTTAAGATTTTATTTATTTATTGGATGGAGAGAGAGACAGTGAGAGAAGGACTACAGCAGTGGGAGTGAGAGAAGGGGAAGCGGGCTTCTTGTGGAGCAGGTAGCCCGATTCGGGGCTTGATCGTAGGACCCTGGGATCATGACCTGAGCTGAAGGCAGATGTATAACAACTGAGCCACCCAGGTGCCCCCCAATAAATAAAATCTTTAAAATTTTTAAAATTATATATATATATATATATATATATATTTTAGATTTTATTTATTCATTTGACAGAGATCACAAGTAGGCAGAGAGGCAGGCAGAGAGAGAGAGAGAGAGGAGGAAGCAGGCTCCCCGCCGAGCAGAGAGCCAGCCCTACACGGGACTCGATCCCAGGACCCTGAGATCACGACCCGAGCTGAAGGCAGCGGCCCAACCCACTGAGCCACCCAGGCGCCCCTAATTTTTTATATTTTTAAGTAGGCTTCATGCACCATATGGGACTTAAACTAATGATCAGTAGTTGTATGCTATACCATCTGAGCCAGCCAGGTACCCTTACACACATTTTTTAAAAATCACAAGTTCATATTGACTTTTATAATTCAGATTTAGGAACTATAGGGTTTTTACTTCTTTAATATTGTAATTGTCTTTTTTCTCTCTCTTACATAAAAAGTCTTGGTTCCTTACAATACAAGCGTAATTATTTACTATATTGGATATTCACATAAAATGGCTTTAAAATGGTAATACTAATATTATCGCTAACAAAAAAAAAATCTAAAATCTTTCTAGTTCTTTATGTTTTTGGAACATAACACACTAATATGCAGTTAGAATACTGAGTTCTGGAGTCAATGAAATAATTTTCTGGGTATGGTCATTAATTTTATGTACAGTTAGGTTTTTTTTTTTTTAAAGATTTTATTTATTTATTTGACAGATCACAAGTAGGCAGAGAAGCAGGCAGAGAGAGAGGAGGAAGCAGGCTCCCTGCCGAGCAGAATGCCCGATGCAGGGCTCAGTCCCAGGACCCTGGGATCATGATCTGAGCTGAAGGCAGAGGCTTTAACCCACTGAGCCACCCAGGTGCCCCAGGTGTTTTTGTTTTTTTTTTTTTTTTTTTAGATTTTTATTTATTTATTTTACAGAGAGATCACAAGTAGGCAGAGAGTCAGGCAGAGAGAGGGGGGGAGGCAGGCGCTTTGCTGAGCAGAGAGCCCGATGTGGATATTGATCCCAGGACCCTGAGATCATAACCCTGGGCCGAAGGCAGAGGCTCAACCCACTGAACCACCCAGGTGCCCCTACAGTTAGGTTTATTTGTTTCAACTTGTAATCATTTAGGGATCTAAAAAGTTAAGTTTTATTATTTGGAATATGTAATACATAGTTACTTTGAAAACTCAATATGGAGATAAGGAAAAGTAAAACTTACTTGTAACCCATCATTTGAAATACCGGCTATTATAATACTTGCATAAAATGTTTGCATAACTAACATTGATTGAAAACATACCTATGGAGGACTGTTTTAAGTACTTGAAGTTCATTATCTTGTTTAATCCTTAAAATAATCCTATGAGATAGTTTCTATTATTATCCCCATTTTATAGGTTGGGTACCTGAAGTTCAGTTATGTTAATTTGTTCAAGGGGTACACAGCTAATAAGTGGCATAACTGTGACTCAGACTCTGATTTTTCTTAGTCCAAAACTTACCTCCATTACTGTGTGTTCTCTTTTCATTTTTTTTCTATGCTTATAAACAGTTAATTTTAAACTATATTTCATACATTTGGTTATTATTTGTTTTGTTTACAGTGTCTTTTTAGGAGAAGTTTTTAATGAAGTCCACTTTATTTTTTCTTTAATGGTTTGTGTTTTAGTTGTTATATCTAAGAAATTATTATCTAACATCAGAATGATTATCTAAGGTCAGAATGATTTTCTTGATGTTCTCTTCTAGAAGTTTTATGGTTTTAGATTTTATAACGTCTGTGGTGCATTTTGAGTTAATTTTTCTGTATATGATGAGAAGTGTGGATGGGAGGTTTTGTGTTTTTAAAAAAATTTTTTTGGATGTAGATATCTATTTGTTCCAGTACCTTTTTTTGAAATAATTACCCTTTCTCTGTTGATTGCTTTTTTGTTTTAAAAATATTTTGCGTATATGTGGGTCTGTTTTTGGATTCTGTTCTGTTGCTCTGTTTGTCTTTAACTTTTATAGAGGGTTTTCTATTTGATTACCAGGAACTGATATAAAAATATATGGGTTTTTTACTATAGGTGATGGTTTTCTGGTACCACCTTTCTTTGTTCCTTAGAGTAAGTACAAGCCATTGACATGTGGAACTACTTTTATTAATATAAGATTTAGGAGCTACCTGGGTGGCTCAGTCGGTTAAGCATCTGCCTTCAGTTCAGGTCATGATCCCAGAGTCCTGGGATTGAGTCCTGATCCGGCTCCCTGCTAAATGGAGAGCCCGTGTCTCCCTTTGTTCCTCACCTTGCTTTTGGTTGCTCTCTTTCAAATAAATAAATAACAGTTTTAAAAAGATTTAAGGGGGCGCCTGGGTGGCTCAGTGGGTTGAAGCCTCTACCTTCGGCTCGGGTTGTGATCCCAGGGTCCTGGGATCGAGCCCGGCATTGGGCTCTCTGCTCATTGGGGAGCCGGCTTCCCCGCCACTGCTCTGTGCCTGCCTCTCTGCCTACTTGTGATCTCTGTCTGTCAAATAAATAAATAAGTCTTGGGGCACCTGGGTGGCTCAGTGGTTAAGCCTCTGCCTTCAGCTCAGGTCATGATCCCAGGGTCCTGGGATTGAGCCCCGCATTGGGCTCTCTGCTCAGCGGGGAGCCTGCTTCCCCTCTCTCTCTCTGCCTACTTGTGACCTCTCTGTCAAATAAATAAAAAATATCTTTAAAAAACATAAATAAGTCTTAAAAAAAAGATTAGGAAGACGAGGAGGTGCTAGTAAATCTAGTAACTATTGCTTATATTATTTTTTTAATCTTTATACTAACCCTTCTTCGATTCACTCCATTGTACCATTTAATTTAATTTTTCTTCTATTATTAATCTTTGTTTTTATTCATAAGAAGAATGCATTAAGTTTTGTTATCAGAGATAAATTACAACCTATTTTGATAGATACCTATTTGATAGATACTTACATAGCAGGTTAAGATTAATTTAAAGATCTCTGTCCTTTTTGTGTCTTTTTATTATAAATCATTTCATGTTAAGGTTTTTCAGTTGTAAAAGAGAGAAGCAAGATTCTGTTGTGTACAGTAGTTCCCCCTTATCTGCAGAGAATATGCTCCAAGATTCCCAGTGGATTCCTGAAACTTTGGGTAGTGTGAACCCCCTATATACAGATGTTTCCCAACTTAAAGTGGTTCGATTTATAGTTTTTTGACTTTACGAGGTGAAAGCAATATGCATTTATTTATTTTATCATACCCAGGCACCCTGGTATGAGATACTCTCTTATGATACTGGGCAGTGACAGCAGCTGCAGCTCTCAGCTAGCCATCTGACCATGAGGTAAACAGCAGATACACTTATAACCATTTTGTACCCATACAGCTGTTTTTTACTTTCAGTATAGTATTCTGTAAATTAAAGGAGATATTCAACACTTTATTATAGAATAGACTGTGTGTTAGATTATTTTGCCCATGTGTAAGCTAATATAAATGTTCTGAGCACACTTAAGGTAGGTGAGACTAAGCTATAGTGTTCAGTAGGTTAGGTGTATTAAATGTGTTTTAGACTTAGGATTTTTTTCAATTTATAATAGGGTTATTGAGATATCACTCCATCATAAGTTGATGAAGTTCCGTACTATATTTTTTCTTGTACAGATATACATATGATCAATTTTATTTAATTTTAAGAAGATTTTGTTTGTTTGTTTGTTTATTTATTTATTTATGTATGAGAGAGAGTGCACGAGGGTGGAGGGAGGAACAGAGGAAGAGGGAGAGAATCTTAAGCAGGCTCTAAGGCCAATGCAGAGCCTGACATGGGACTTGATCTCATGACCCGAAATCAATTGAGTCAGCTACTTGACTGACTGAGCCACCCAGGCACCCCTAAAAGACTTTATTTTATTTTAATTTTTAAAGATTTTATTTATTTATTTGGGAGAGTGAGCGCATGAGCAGGGAGGAGAGAGAGAAGCAGGGTCCCTGTGAGTAGGAAGCCTGACTTGGGGCTAAATCCCAGGACTCTGGGATCATGACTTGAGCCAAAGGTAGGTACTTAACTCACTAAGCCATCCAGGTGTCCCAAAATATTTTATTTTTAATCTCTACACCCAACATGGGGCTTGAACTCAGAACCTTGAGATCAAGAGTCACCTGCTCTACCAACTGAGCCAATCAGTTGTCCTAGATGTGATCAATTTTAATTTATAAATTAGGCATAGTAAGAAATTAACAACAGTAATAAAATGGAGCAATTATAATGACATATATTGTAATAAATTGTGTGAATGTGGTCTCGAAGTATCTCATTATACTGTACTTCTTGTGAAATGATAAAATGTCTGTGTTGAAGCGAGATAAGTTACGTAGGCATTGTGACATACCATTAGGTTACTGTTGACCTTCTGATGATAGGTCGGAAGGAAGACCATCTCCCTCTATGGGGTTGTGCCATCTTTATATTGTTTGTTTCCTGGTGTACTGCACAGTGTTCCCTTTGGGGTGAATTCTCAAGTTTGGTGAACAGGGCTCTGTTAGATTTTTGATTCCATGGGAAAAACCATTCAAATTTCACATGACTCCCAACAGTCAGAACAATGTAATCCACAAGACTCCTGGAAGAATAAAAAATTTGTTTGTTATTTCCTTCAGGTCAGATTCATAACCCATGGTGTGATATTTAGCTTGTGTAAAATAAAAGTTACCTAATTTATCATATTGGCTACTTGTAAAGTAGGGTTATTAGTGTTAAATAGTAAGCATTTTCTTCTTAAAAAAGTGGGTGTGGACTGTGTATACTTAGTCATAGATTCAGCAAGTGATTACATGTGTTTATGTGCTCTCATAACTAAGAATATGAAGGAAGTCTTGTGGTATTTTTCTTATGTGTATGAGCGCATAAAAGCCTCTAAAGTCTATAGTTACAAAAGAATAGATCCAGACCCTGAATTTTGAAAATGTTGTCAGATCATTTACTCCAGACTTCTCTTTTTACAGAAGTAGCCCTGAGTTCTTTTTTTTTCCACCCAAAGGTTTTGATAGGCCCTAAACCATCCCAAATTGATGGAAGAGTTAAGACTGGTACTCATGTTTTTAACTGTCCAGGGTGCTCTTTTCTCTCTTACGTGAGGTGTGATGTGATTTTTTTTTCTTTTCTTTTTTTTTCTTAAAGATTTTATTTATTTATTTGACAGACAGAGATCACAAGTAGGCAGAGAGGAAGGGAAGCAGGCTCCCCGCTGAGCAGAGAGCCCAATGCAGGGCTCAATCCCAGGACTCTGGGATCATGACCTGAGCCAAAGGCAGAGGCTTTAACCCACTGAGCCACCCAGGCACTCCGGTGTGATGTGATTTTTGAGAGTTGGGGAGGAGATGACATTTTTGTTTCAGTTACCTCTTGAAATTATTTTCCCCCCAATGTTAAATCACAGTTTAAAGAATTGAGGGGTGCCTGGGTGGCTCAGTTGGCTAAACATCTGCCTTCAGCTCAGGTCATGATCTCAGGGTCCTGGGATCAAGCCCCATGTCAGGCTCCAGGCTCAGCAGGGGAGTCTGTTTCTTCCTCTGCACTTCCCCCTGTTTACTCTCTCTCAAATAAATTAATAAAATCTTTTAAAAAGAATAGAATTGATAGGTTTATGGCTGTATCTCCTTTTGGGACTTTTTTTATGTTAAAAAATGTTTTTAAAGATTATTTGAGAGAGAACAAGTGGGGAGAGGAACTGAGGAAGAGGAAGCACTGAGCAGGGAGCCTGATGTGGGGCTTGATTCCAGGACCCTGAGATCATGACCTGACCCAAATGCAGATGCTTAACTGACTGAGCCACCCAGGTACCCTATTAACATTTTTTTAAAAAATTAATTTAAGAATTTTAATGAATTGGCTAATGTAGAGGGGTTAAGGATAAAAAGAAGAATTATACGGATTAAAAATTTCTAATTAGCTAATACCTTATGTTACGACTCCCTGTTTACTTGTAATTAGCCATTACTTTGCTGTACTTTGTTAGTCTTTTTTTTTTTTTTTTAAAGATTATTTATTTATTTATTTGACAGACACAGAATACAAGTAAGCAGAGAGGCAGGCAGAGAAAGAGGAGGAAGCAGGCTCCCAGCTGAGCAGAGAGCCCGATGTGGGGCTTGATCCCAGGATCTGGGATCATGACCTGAGCCGAAGGCAGGGGCTTTAACCCACTGAGCCACCCAGGTGCCCCTATTTTGTTAGTCTTATAGGCCTTATGATTTCAGACTACTGGTAACTACAAAAGTCATTGCTTACCTTTCTCATTGTAAACAAAAACAAAACAAACTTTCTCATTGTAAGGGTATTTTTTTGTCTAGTTATATTTTCAAAATACATATTATTTGGGAATATTAGTTATAAAATCATATTTTCAGAAAGTTTAAGGGGAGATGTCAAGCAAATATGAAAAGACCTCCCCTTCTAAAGATTAGACATGGTGCTAGGTGCTGATAGGATTAAGAGGAACCCAACATTGAGGAAAATCCTTGTCTGGATTTCCTGACCCAATTTGGAATTAGCTAGAGTTCTTTTTTTTTTTTTTTTTTTTTAAGATTTTATTTATTTGAAAAAGAGAGCAAGAGCATGGAAGGAGAAGGGACAGAGGGAGAGGGAGAGGCAGGCTCCCCACTGAGCAGGGAGCCTGGTCCTGTGAGGATCCCAGGACTCTGAGATCATTCATGATATGAGCTGAGTGCAGATAAGTAACCAACTGAGCCACTGAGGTGCCCTGAATTAGCTAGAGTTCTTAACTGCAGTCCTCATAAAATCAGATTGGAGTAGTAATTTACTTTGACAATACTATATTATCTTTTTATGTACTTCATGTTGCTTTTTAAATTTTAGCAAGTTAATATTCTCCTATAACCAGTTTGTATTAAACTGTGTGAAACTAACTTTGTATTGAGTTGCTCTTCTTCTTCTTCTTTAAGAATTTTTGTTTATTTATTAGATGGAGAGAGAACACAAGCAGCAGAGCAGCAGGCAGAGGGAGAGGGAGAAGCAGACTCTCTGCTGAGCAGGGAGCCTGATGTGGGGCTTGATCCCAGGACCCTGGGATCATGACCCAAGCTGAAGGCAGTTGCTTAACCCACTGAGCCACCCAGATGCCCCCCCCCCTTTTAAGATTTATTTATTTGTTGATTTGACAGAGAGAGAGAGAAAGAGGCAGCAAAAGAAGAAACACAAGCAGTGGGAGTGAGAGGGAGAAAGCCGGCTCCCTGCCGAGCAGGGAGTCCTATGCAGGACTTGATCACAGGACCCTGGAATCATGGGCTGAGCCACCCAGGAGCCCCACTAGTTGCTCTTCTTATAGCCTTAAGTATGCTGTATGATTAATAACTTTTTAGTTTTTTATTTTATTTTTTTAAAAGATTTTATTTATTTTCTTGACAGAGATCACAAGTAGCCAAAGAGGCAGGCAGAGAGAGAGAGGGGTAAGCAAGCTCCCTAATGAGCAGATACCCTGATGCGGAGCTTGATCCCAGGACCCTGGGATCATGACCCGAGCAGAATGCAGAGGCTTAACCCACTGAGGCACCCAGGCGCCCCTAATAACTTTTTTAAAACTTCATTTGCAAAAATAATTAGAAAACTTGTGCATTACAGCAGTTTGTCTTTTTTTTTCCTTTTAATATTTATTTATTTGAGAGAGTGCGAGAGAGTCCATGCAGGCTGGGGTGGGGTAGAGGGAGTGAGAATTCTCAGGTAGACTCCATGCCCAGCACAGAGTCAGATGCAGGGTTCAATTCCAGGATCCTGAGGTATGACCTGAGCCAAAACCAAGAGTTGGATGTTCAACTGTCTGAGCCGGGGCGCCTGGGTGGTTCAGTGGGTTAAAGCCTCTGCCTTCGTTCGGCTCAGGTCGTGATCCCCAGGGTTCTGGGATCAAGCCCCGCATCAGGCTCCTCTGTGCTCAGCAGGGAGCCTGCTTTCCCCCTCTCTCTTTCTGCTTGCCTCTCTGCCTACTTGTGATCTCTGTCTTTCAAATAAATAAATAAAATTTAAAAAAATACAGTTTAAAAAAAATAACCTTCATTTTCTGGGGCATGTAGATGGCTCAGTTGGAAGAGCATGAACACCTTGATGTTGGGGTTGTAGTTTGACCCCACGTTGGGCATAGATTACTAAGAATAAATAAAAAAAAAATAACCATCATATTCTAGTTTTTTCATAGGATAAGCATTTTATTGGATTATAAGTCTCAGTTATTTTTGCTCAGTACCTTTCCAAGTAGAATGAAAATAGGAATTATGTATTTGGGCAGTTGCATCATGTTACTATGCCTTTGATAGATCTGGAATTTATTTTGGGATGGAGTATGAGGGGAGCATCCAGCTTTTTTCTAGGTGACTACCTGTTGTTCATTACTTCATAAATTCTATTATTTTTTAAATATTTTATTTATTTATTTGTCAGAGAGAGAATGTGCACACACAAGCAGGGAGAGTGGCGGCAGAGGGAGAAGAAGGCTCCCTGCTAAGCAAGGAGCCTGATTGGGGGGGGGGGGGGACTCTATCCCAGGACCCTGGAATCATGACCCATGCCAAAGGCAGACACTTAACCAGCTGAGCCACCCAGGCATCCCAACGTTTCCTTGCACAAATTTTAAATGGCAGCTTTACTGTATACTACATTTCCATATTTTGGTAATTTTTTAGGGATTTCTGTTCTGTTCCACTGATCTGTGTGCCAGTATGGCATAGCTGTGTTACATCTTACAGTAAACATTTTAATATCTGATAGGCTAGTTTCCATTATTATCTTTAGAATTTTCTTGGCTATTGTTGCATATATTGTTATTTCTGTATGAGTGTTATCTATCTATTTACATTTATTTATTTATTTTAAAAAGATTTTATTTATTTATGACTGATAGAGATAGCAAGAGAGGGAACACAGCTCGGAGGAGCTGAGAGGGAGAAGCAGGTTCCCTGCTGAGCAGGATGCCCCATGTAGAGCTCGATCCCGGGATGCTGGGATCATGACCTGAATAGAACGCAGACGCCTAATGACTGAGCCTCCCAGGCGCTCCTCCGTATGTACTTTAGAGTCATCTTTTCTAGTTAATTAAACAGAAGACTGTAGTTTTCACTTTTATCTTGCTAAGTAGAGAAACTTAGGGAGAATTGATCTTAATGATGTTGCATGTCCTAATCAAGGTTTATCATATGTTTTTCCAATTATGTAAGTCCTCTTTTCTTTCAGTAGAGCTTTAGTTTCTTTTGTTGTATCTTAAGTTTATTCCTGCTTCTTATCTTTTGGGGCAAATTGTATGTTTCCATTATATTTCTTATCTAGTTATTGTATACATGAAGGCTGTTTATTTCAAAATACATGTTGGAGATACTTTGGCTTTGGTTCCAGACTACTACAATAAACTGAACATCACAATGAAGCAATTCAGATGAATATTTTGGTTTCTAGGTGCATGTAAAAGTTATATTTACACTATACTGTAGTCTTTGAAGTGTGCAATGGCATTGTGTTTAAAAAAACCAATATACCTACTTCCATTAAAAAATACTTCGTTGGTCAGAAATGTTGCCCATCATCTGAGCTTTCAGCAACTTGCAATTTTTTTTTTTTTAAAGATTTTATTGGGGCACCTGGGCGGCTCATGGGTTAGGGCCTATGCCTTCGGCTCGGGGTCCTGGGATCGAGCCCTGAGTTGGGCTCTCTGCTCAGCGGGGAGCCTCCTTCCTCCTCTCTCTGCCTGCCTCTCTGCCTGCTTGTGATCTTTGTCTGTCAAATGGATAAATTAAAATAAAAAAAATGTTTAAAGATTTTATTTATTTGACAGATGAGCTCACAAGCCAAAGGCAGAGGCTTTAACTCACTGAGCCACACAGGTACCCCTGAAGCAACTTGTAATTTTATTGTTGGTGGAGGGTCCTGCCTCAGTCTTGATGGCTCCTGACTGATCCAGGATGGTGGTTGCTAAAGGTTGGGGTGGCTGTGGCCAGTTCTTAAAATAAGACAGGAATGTAGTTTGCTGCATCCTTGACTTTTTCTTCCATAACAATTACTTCTTAGCATGAGATGTTGTTTGGTAACATTTTACCCACAGTAGCCTTTCAGAATTGAGTCGATCCTCTCAAACCTTGCTGCTACTTTATCAGCTAAGTTCATGTAATGTTTGGGGCACCTCAGTTATTAAACTTCTGCTTTTGGCTTCGGTCACGATCTCAGGGTCCTGGGATTGAGTCCCACATTGGGCTCCCTGCTCTGCGGGGAGCCTGCTTCTCCCTCTCCCACTCCCCCTGCTTGTGTTCCCTCTCTCACTGTGTCTCTCTCTGTCAAATAAATAAATACAATCTTAAAAAAAAGTTTTATGTAACATCTGAAATCCTTTGTCGTCATTTCTGCCGTCTTCAAGGCATTTCCACCAGGAGTAGATTCCATTTTAAGAAACCACTTTATTTTTTCATCCATGAGGAGCAACTCTTCATCCATTAAAGTTTTATCCTGAGATTATAGCAATTCAGACACATCTTCAGGCTCCACTTCTGTTTCCTTTTCTATTTCTACCACATTGCACTTACTTTGTCCACTGAAGTCTTAAAATTTCAGTACGTAAAAAACTGTGTGAAGTGCAGTAAAGCAAAATACAGTAAGGCAAAGTGTGCCTGTATTAATTTGTACCCGGAAACACTTCATTGTATTCTCTTATATTTGTAATAATTTTTTAGTTCTGGGGTTTCCCTGGGAAGCAGTCTCTTTTCTAACTTTTTATATCTTTTAACCTCTTTCATCTAATGTTAAATAACAATGTTAAAAAATTATGATAATAATGGACATCATTATAGTGTTCCTGTGCTTAGCAGGAATCTTGTTTCCCCATGAGTCAGCATTCTCTGACTTTGGTATTGAGGGAGATGGTTTTCATTGTTGCTTTTAACCTCATGTTAAGAAGAGGACCATATGATTTTTTTTTTTTTAAGATTTTATTTATTTATTTGACAGAGATCACAAGTAGGCAGAGAGGCAGGCAGAGAGAGAGAGAGGAGGAAGCAGGTCCCCTGCTGAGCAGAGAGCCTGTTGCGGGGCTCGATCCCTGGACCCTGGGATCATGACCCGAGCTGAAGGCAGGGGCTCAACCCACTGAGCCACCCCGGCGCCCCCCCCCCCCCCATATGACTTTTCTTAAATCTGTTAATGAATGGTGAAATGTACCAACAGATGCATAGTATTGAGCTATACTGAATTTGTGGACTAAATTTTTCTACTTGGACATGATGTATTCCTATAATGTATTATTAAAATTGGTTTGTCCTTTTTATTTTGAGAAATTTTAAGAAAGATTTTATTTATTTATTTGACACACAGAGAGAGAGAGAGAGAGAGAGAGAGAAATCAAAAGTCGGCAGAGAGGCAGGCAGGCAGAGAGGGGGAAGCAGGCTCCCCGCTGAGCAGAGAGCCCAGCGCAGGGCTTGAATCCCAGGACCCTGAGATCATGACCTGAGCCAAAGGCAGAAGCTTAACCCACTGAGCCCCCCACATGTGCCCCTATTTTGAGGATTTTTAAAATCTCTGTGCATACATGAGATTTTTCTGTAATTTTCTCTTTAAAGGCATCAGTATTATGCTTGCTTTAAAAAAAAAACTTTAAAGCTTTCCTGTGTGTTAAACTCAAACTACAGTTAGGTTTCTTTTGGTTGCAAGAGCTCTTTGATGAGTTTTTCTGTTTCCTTTGTAGTGTACTCATCTGGTTAAGATTTCTGCCTCTTGTGGAGTTAGTTATTTATTTGACAGACAGAGCTCACAAGTAGGCAGAGAGGCAGGCAGAGAGAGAGAGGGGAGGGGGGAAGTAGGCTCCTCACTGAGCAGAGAGCCAGACTCTCGGGGACTCCATCCTAGGACCCTGGGATCATGACCTGAGCCAAAGCCAGACGCTTTAACCCACTGAGCCACCCAGGCGCCCCCTTGTGGAGTTAGTTTTCATAAATAATACTTTCCTGGAAGATCATTTTATCCAGGTTCTCATGGAGATGAACAAAGCAGTGTCTTTGGATTATTTTAATTTTCTCTGTTTTGTACACTTTTTTCTCTCTTTTTAAAGTTAAGTTAGGGGTGCCTGGGTGGCTTAGTTGCTAAGTGTCTGTCTGCAGCTCAGGTCACGATCCCAGGGTCCTGGGATTGAGGCCCACATTGGGCTCCCTGCTCTGCGGGAAGCCTGCTTATCCCATTCCCTCTTCTCCTGCTTTTTTTCCCTCTCTCTTTCTTTCTCTATCAAATAAATAAATGAAATATATTTTTTTAAAATAGATAAAATTTTAGAAAGAAAAAGTTAGTTTTGATGGTTTATGTATTTTCCAAAGAACCAGCTCTCTTGGGTTTATTTATTAGTATATCAATTTCTGATTTTTTTAAAAGATTTTATTTATTTATTTGACAGAGAGATATCACAAGTAGGTAGAGAGGCAGGCAGAGAGAGAGAGAGGGAAGCAGGCTCCCTGCTGAGCAGACAATCAGGGGAGCCACCGAGGCGCCCCAATAAATCAGTAGTTCCTAAGACCAATAATAATACCATACAAATGGTCCTAGGTTACAGACTTCATGGAAGTATAACAGCTGTTTCACTTTTTTGAGGATAAAGAATGTAATCCATGATGAAGAGCTAATGTTACGAACTGACCCAAGTAACACTGTATCACTAAGCATGAAACAGAAACTACAGGAAGCAGAAGAACTAAATAGAAATATATAATTAATAAGATAGATATAATTTATATCATATCAAAAGCACCCTGAAAGCAGGATATACCACAAGTATCCAAAGAACACTATAAAAACCTAAGTAAATACTAGGCTACAAAGAAAATTCCAATAAATATTCAAAATCAGAAACAGCACAGTCAATAGTCAAAAGGCCAAAAATAAATTAGGAATTAATGACATCAGAAAACAAAAAGGCGAGGCGCCTGGGTGGCTCAGTGCGTTAAAGCCTCTGCCTTCAGCTCAGGTCATGATCCCAGGGTCCTGGGATCGAGTCCCGCAACTGGCTCCCTGCTCAGCGGGGAGCCTACTTCTCCCTCCTTCTCCTTGCCATTCCCCCTGCTTGTGCTCTCTCTCTCTCAAACAAATGAAAAAGTCTTAGAATAAAGGTCGTGATCTCAGGGTCCTGGGATCGAGCCCTGCATGGGGCTCCATGCTTGCTAGAAGAGTGTGCTTGTCCCTCATCCTCTCCTCCCGCCCTCGCCTCCTGCTTGCACTCTCTCTCTAATAAATAAATATATTTTTAAAAATTTTATTTATTTAGGGGCGCCTGGGTGGCTCAGTGGTTTGGGCTGCTGCCTTCGGCTCGGGTCATGATCTCAGGGTCCTGGGATCGAGCTCTGCATCAGGCTCCCTGCTCCGCGGGAAGCCTGCTTCCCTCTCTCTCTCTCTCTCTCTCTGCCTGCCTCTCTGCCTACTTGTGATCTCTGTCTGTCAAATAAATAAATAAAATCTTTAAAAAAAATTTTTATTTATTTATTTGACAGACAGAGATCACAAGTAGGCAGAGAGGCAGGCAGAGAGAGAGGGGGAAGCAGGCTCCCTGCTGAGCAGAGAGCCTGATGTGGGGCTCCATCCCAGGACACTGGGATCATGACCTGAGCCAAAGGCAGAGGCTTTACCCACTGAGCCACCCAGATGCCCCTAAATCTTTTTTTTTTTTTTTTAAGATTTTTAAAATTTATTTGACTGAGATCCCAAGTAGGCAGAGAGGCAGACAGAGGAGGAAGCAGGCTCCCTGCTGAGCAGAAAGCCTGTTGAGGGGCTCAATCCCAGGACCCTAGGATCATGACCTGAGCCAAAGGCAGAGGCTTTAACCCACTGAGTCACCCAGGCGCCCCCCTAATTAAATCTTTTTTTTTTAAAGATTTTATTTATTTATTTGACAGAGATCAAAAGTAGGCAGTGAGGCAGGCAGAGAGAGAGAGAGAGAGAGAGAGAGAGAGAGAGGGAGGAGGAAGCAGGCTCCCTGCTGAGCAGAGAGTCCTATGCGGGGCTCCATCCCAGGACCCTGAGATCATGACCTGAGCCGAAGGCAGAGGCTTAACCCACTGAGCCACCCAGGCGTCCCTAAATAAAACTTTTTAAAAAAAGTTACTGTATATAGGAAATGATGTTACTTGTTCTGAATAATAAATATTTAATTTGGGAACAAAATATTTTTACTTTTCTTTTATTCTTCTGTTACAGATTCATGGTATGTTTAGGGTTGGCCGATTATTCAGTCTCCTACCCTTTTATTTTACTGTTGAAGGAACTAAGACTCCAAAATATCTCTGAGATCTGTGAGAAAATAAAGCTTTTTCTGATGAATATAGTATAGCGTTGTATTGACATACTAATAGCCGTTACATGTGTGATTTTTGTCATATACATGTTGGTATGAATGCTAGTTGTATGGGTGTTAACTTGTTTTTAGCCTTGAAATTTGATTCCCAGTGCCATCTTTTTCTGTAAGAGAGTTTCCTGGATTAATTTGTATCTGGGGAAATTCCTCATTGCAGCTCTTATTGCAGTATAATGTGTGACTGTGATAGCTTACTGAGATACTCAATTTCTATGTATTAGGAAACTTTGTAAGAATGTAATTTCATGTAATAGGAATTTAATGATATAAGAAAGGGAAGAAAGAAAATGAGACCATCAGTACAATTGTCTTGGGCTTTCTCTTCCCCCTTGGAAAGGGCCTGTGTGTTGGCTGGTTGGTGTTTGCTTTTTCTCTTGGTCCTCTACTCCTACCCTCCTCACCTTGCTCTTGTTCCAATCCTTGTTCTATCTCTTTTGTTTCTTGCAGTCTAGCTCCTCCTCTCCTATAGTTCTGTTCTTTTCACCTGTTTCCCCGACTCTTTTTGTTCTTGAATGTTTTTGATTAGTGAACATTTTAAGTTACTGGTTTTTCTTTCTGTAGCAGTTGAATTGAAGTGGCACTGAACTGGCAAAATAGAACATTGCTGTTAAGTTCTTTCGTGCTTCAGGGACGTCTACATTTTATTAGTGTAAAATCTTAAGAGTTAAGAATGTCTGCCCCCCCCCCCCCAGGGGTGCCTGGGTGGCTCAGTGGGTTAGGCCGCTGCCTTCAGCACTGGTCATGATCTCAGGATCCTGGGATCGAGTCCCGCATCGGGCTCTCTGCTCAGCAGGGAGCCTGCTTCCCTCTCTCTCTCTGCCTGCCTCTCCATCTACGTGTGATTTCTCTCTGTCAAATAAATAAAATCTTAAAAAAAAAAAGTCTGTCCCCCCAAAAGAATGTGTTCTTATTTCTACTTGATACTTTTCCTTTAATATATGCATTTATATATCTTTTAGTGGAAATTTATGATTATTTAGGATTTTTTTCCCCCTATGAGCACTTAACAGTTTTATGTTGGGGGCAAATGTATTTTTTTCAGTCTTGTTTTGTGTACATTTTTAACATGTTAAGTAATTCAGTTCAACTTGTAAAAGCATTTTACAACTTATACTTGGGGCCTGGGTGGCTCAGTCAGTTCAGTGTTTCTCTCTTGGTTTTGGCTCAGCTTATGATTTCAGGGTCGTGAGATTGAGTCCCCTGTTGGGCTCTGCACTCAGTGGGGAATCTGCTTGAGATTCTTTATCTCCTTCTGGCCCCTCCTCCTTCCTGCCCACCCAGCACATGCTATCTCTATCTCTTAGATTAATAAATCTTAATAGAAAGAATGTTATACTTATTTTTCCAGTGTTTTTAATAATTTTTAATTGCATTGCAACTTACGTTTGAGTTTTCCATTGCTTATTCAATCATTTCCCCAATTTGAACATTTAGATTATAGAAAGGTATTATAAGAAATGGTTATAATTAAATAAAATATAGGAAGTTGATAAGAAATATATATATATATATACATATGTATATATATTCTTTAAAAAAATTTTTTTTAAAGATTTTTGTGTTTATTTGACACAGAGAGAGAGAGCACAAGCAGGGGGACAGGCCGAGGGAGAGGGAGAAGCAGGCTCCCTGCAGAGCAGGGGAAGCCTGACTTGATCCCAGAACTCTGGGACCATGACCCAAGCAGTGGTTTAACCAAGTGAGTCATCCAGGTGCCCCTGAATTTCTTAAATTCTTAAGGTTTGTGGGAAACATAAGTTGCATTCAGTAAAGTATTTTAATATTTAAAGAAGCCCCCTAGAGGGGCACCTAAGTGGCTCAGTTGGTTAGGCATCTGCCTTCAGCTCGGGTCGTGATCTCGGGGTCCTGGGATTGAGCCCCATGTTGGGCTCCTTGCTTGGTGGTGAGTCTTTTTCTCCTTCTCCCTCCCCTGCTGTTCCCCTGCTTGTGCTCTCTCTCTCCCTGTCAAACAGATGAATGAATAAAAACTTAAAAAAACCCAAAAAACGAAGCTCCTCCCTATAAAATCTGCATATTATCAGCTGTGTTGGGGCATATTTTTAAAGAATTTACATCCTTTTGGGGCGCCTGGGTGGCTCAATGGGTTAAAGCCTCTGCCTTTGGCTCAGGTCGTGTGATCGAGTCCTGCATCGGGCTCTCTACTCAGCAGGGAGCCTGCTTCCCTTCCTCTTTCTCTCTGCCTGCCTTTCTGACTACCTGTGATCTTTCTCTGTCAAATAAATAAATAAAATCTTTAAAATAAATAAATAAATACATAAATCTTAAAAAAATTTACATCCTTTTATTTAGTAATAGGGGTACTATATTTTAATTCTAACTTTTTAAAATAGAGATTTTGCTTTTTTGCACATAATATGCATGCTTTAACATGGGAGATACAGAGGAGAATTTTTTATTTGTATTTGCCTAAGGAATAATGATATTGAACATCATCTCATGTGCTTTTTGGTTATCTGTCTTTTTGGTTATATGTCTTCTTCGGCGAATTGATTATTCGTATTCTTTTTTTTTTTTTTTTTTTTAAAGATTTTATTTATTTATTTGACAGAGAGAAATCACAAGTAGATGGAGAGGCAGGCAGAGAGAGAGAGAGAGGGAAGCAGGCTTCCCGCCGAGCAGAGAGCCCGATGCGGGACTCGATCCCAGGACCCCGAGATCATGACCTGAGCCGAAGGCAGCGGCTTAACCCACTGAGCCACCCAGGCGCCCGATTATTCGTATTCTTTTACCCGTTTTCTTGTTGGGTTGTCTTTTTATTACTGAGTTGTGGTGTTATTTATGTATTCTAGATACAGTCCCCTTATCGGATACATCACTTGCAAGTATATTTTTCTTCCATTCTGTGGGTTATCTTTTGTTTGAACCTTTTCAAAAAAAGCCATTAAGAATCCATTTAGGGACACCTGGCTGGCTCAGTCAGTAGAGCATGCAACTTTTGATTTCAGGTTATGAGTTCAAGCCCCAAGTTGGGTGTAGAGCCGACTTTTGGTGAAACTTTTTTTTTTTTTTTTAAGATTTTTTTTTTTTTTTTAATTTGACAGAGAGATCACAAGTAGCAGAGAGGTAGGCAGAGAAAGAGGGGGGAAGCAGGCTCCCTGATGAGCAGAGAGCTCCATGCGGGGCTCGATCCCAGGACCCTGAGACTATGACTTGAGCCAAAGGCAGAGGTTAACTCACTGAACCACCCAGGCGCCCCATTTGTTGAAACTTCTTAAAATATTTATGAAGTTAGTTTCTTCTGGGAATTGTTTGCAAAATTATTTTTTATTTTTATTTTATTTTTAAAGATTTTATTTATTTATTTGATTGACAGAGATCACAAGTAGGCAGAAAGGCAGGCAGAGATAGAGGGGGAAACAGGCTCCCTAATGAGCAGAGAGCCTGATGTGGAGCTCGATCCCAGGACCCTGGGATCATGACCTGAGCCAAAGGCAGAGGCTTTAACCCACTGAGCCACCCAGGTGCCCCGCAAAATTATTTTTTAAATCAGAGGCTCAAGGAGTTTCTCCTAACCCATTTACCTCAAAAACACCCGCTTTTTCCAACAGCTGATATCCCACAGTATTAATAAATACTAGCGACACATAGATGAAAATGCTCATTTTCTGCATCTCTGTGTCGCACCTGTCTTTGGTGGGTGCTTAAATACTGCTTTTTTCCCACCAGAGACTGAAGCACATTTCTGCTAAGTGCCCATGTGTGAAGGGTCAGACTGCAAAGAATCTTCTTGGTTTTAGGAGTCTCACAGTATTGTGATTTACGTACATTTTGATGGCTTTGTAGCATGTATGCCAGTGAAATATCTTCTGCACACAAAAGTTCTAAATCTTTTTTTAAAACTAACTTTAAAAAAAAAAAGATTTTATTTATTTGAAAGAGAGGGACACAGTGAGAGAGGGAACACAAGCAGGGGGAGCGGGAGAAGGAGAAACAGGCTTCTCGCTGAGCGGGGAGCTCGATGTGGGGCTCGATCCCAGGACCCTGGGATCATGACCTGAGCCGAAGGCAGACGCTTAAGGGACTGAGTCACCCAGGCGCCCCAATTTTAATAATTTTTAGCATGGTTTGTTACTTCTTTGAAAATGGATGATCCATATACTTTATAATTTTAGCTCTCCACTAGAATTGATTAGAATATCAACCAGAATATTTTGTCCCCACATCATGCTGGAAAACTGAAACTTTTAAAGTAAAGCTTTAAAGAAATTATAAAATAGGGATGCCTGCGCGGCTCAGTTGGTTGAGCATCTGCCTTTGGCTCAGGTCGTGATCCTAGGGTCCTAGGGTCCTGGGATCGAGTCCCACATTGGGCTCCTTGCTCAGTGGAGAGCCTCTTTCTCTTTCTGCCTCTCCCCCTGCTCATGCTCTCTCTGACAAATAAATAAATAAAATCTTAAAAAATAATAAAATAAATACCTGTTTACTGTAGAATGTTCAGAAACCGTAGAGAACTGTTATGAATTATTCCCAGTCCTACCACCTAGAGGCAGCCACTTTTTAAAAAATTTTTATTCATTTTTTAAGAGATTTATTTTTAAATAATCTCTACATCCAAGGGGCTCAGATCTACACCCCTGAGATCAGAGTCACAGTCAGGTGCTCCATACATAATATTTTCTACCCTTTAGAGTCCCTGGTAACTAGATTACTTTTCCTATAGTTTTGCCTCTTTTCTATTCCTGTAGTTTGTTATATATAAGTAGAATCATATAATATGTAACCTTTGGAGCCTGGCTTCTTTCACTTACCATAATACATTTGAGATTGGTCCATGTTGTAGTTGTGTTACACCGTGTACAATTTCATCCATCCATTTATTTATTTATTTATTTTAATAATTTAAAAATTTTTTAGAAACATATAATGTATTATTAGCACCAGGGATACAGGTCTGTGACTTGCCAGGTTTACACACTTCACAGCACTCACCATAGCATATACTCTCCCCAATGTCCATAACCCCACCACCCTCTCCCTCCCCACCTTCCCTCCTGCCACTGCCCTGTAACCCTCAGTTTGTTTTATGAGATTAAGAGTCTCTTATGGTTTGTCTCTCTCCCGATCCCATCTTGTTTCATTTATTCTTTTCCTACCCCCAACCCCCCATGTTGCATTTCCACTTCCTCTTATCAAGGAGATCATATGATACTTGTCTTTCTCCAATTGACTTATTTCGCTAAGCATAATACCCTCTAGTTCCATACACATTGTTGCAAATGTTGATTTCATTTCTTTTGATGGCTGCATAGTATTCCATTGTATGTATGTATATATGTGTATGTATATATATAGAGAGATATAGATATACCACATCTTCTTTATCCATTCATCTGTTGATGGACTTCTAGGTTCTTTCCATAGTTTGGTTATTGTGGACTTGCTGCTATAAACATTTGGGTACACATGTCCCTTCAGATCACTACCTTGTATCTTTTTTTTAAAATTATTTTTTAAAGATTTTTATTTATTTATTTGACAGACACAGATCACAAGTAGGCAGAGAGGCAGGCAGAGAGAGAGAGAGGAGAAAGCAGGCTCCCTGCTGAGTGGAGAGCCTGATGTGGGGCTCAATTCCAGGACCCTGGGATGATGATCTGAGCCGAAAGCAGAGGCTTTAACCCACTGAGCCACCCAGGCGCCCACTACATTTGTATCTTAAGGGTGAATACCCAGTAGTGCAATTGCTGGGTCGTAGGGTAGCTCTATTTTCAACTTTTTTTTTTCTTAATTTAAATTTAAATTTTTTCTTTTTAAGATTTTTAAAAAAATTTATTCATTTAACAGACAGAGATCACAAGTAGGCAGAGAGGCAGGCAGAGAGAGAGGAAGGGAAGTAGGCTCCCTGCTGAGCAGAGAGCCCAATGTGGGACTTGATCCCAGGACCCTGAGATCACGACCTGAGCTGAAGGCAGAGACTTTAACCCACTGAGCCACCCAGGTGCCCCTATTTTCAACTTTTTGAGGAACCTCCATGTCATTTATTTGTTTTTAAGATTTTATTTATTTTAGAGAGTGTGACAGAGAGAGATGGGGACGAGCAGAGGGAGGGAGGTCTTAGGACCCTGATCATGACCTGAGCTGAAATCAAGAGTCAGAAAGCTGAACTAACTGAACCACCCAGGTGTCCCTGTCAGTTCATCCATTTAAAGTACATAGGGGTGTGTGGCTGGTTTAGTTGGAAGAGCATGAGACTTTTTTTTTTTTTTTTAAGATTTTATTTATTTATTTGACAGAGAGAGAGAGAGAGAAAGAGATCACAAGTAGGCAGAGGCAGGCAGAGAGAGAGGGGGAAGCAGTAGACCGACTTTTAGGTTTAAGAGCTCAGATTATTTGTTTGAGACAGGACTTCAGACCTACTTTTATAGGGAATGAAAATGCAAACGTGTGGTTTTATGCTTTTGTCCTTTACTTAAAAAAATTTTAAGATTTTATTTATTTGAGAGAAAGAGAGAGAGAGAGCCTGAGTACAAGTTGGGGGAGGCAGAGGGAGAAGGAGACTACCTGCAGAGCCGGGAGCCTGAAATCTGGCTCCATCCAGGGGCCCTGGTTCATGACCTGAGCCAAAGGCAGACGCTTGACTGACTGAGCCACCCAGGTGTCCCCACACATACATTTTTAGAACATACAGATTTTAGAAATATTTAACTTTTCTCTAGAAAACAAGTATCTCTACCTTTCTCCTTTTTTGAGATTTTGGGACTGAGAAGTTTGAAGACTGTATTCTGGGTTTTTTTTTTTCTTTTTTTGTAGTCTCAATATTCTCATAATGATTTGTTTTTATCCCCTCAGAGCATGTTGTGCTTAAAAATATTTCTTTGTTTTTCAGGTTCTAAATGGCTTCTAAGAAGTTGGGTGCAGATTTTCATGGTAAGTGGACTGTTAGATATCATGGTTTAAGTTATGATTTGCTCTGAGGATTTGAAATCACTTAGCGTTAGGTAAATGCCCCTTTTTGTTTATTTAAATGAACAGCTTGAGAAAAAGTTGTGCAACAGTGTAGCCTATACATTCTACTGGATTTCAGGTTGTGTAATATTGAAGTATTGAAGTAGTTAGTTACATTTTAGAGTCTCTGTGGTTATTGTACTTGAAACTACCAGAGATGGATGGGGAGCCTATCTATTTTTATTGTTTTGAAGTCCTTAACATTCCCTTTGTTACTCTCTGGTCATAGCTTTTCGTTGTCTCAGGTGTGAAACACTCTAAAACTTAGTACTTAATAATGTTTTGCTTTAGTGTCTATCCCTGTCATCCTCCCTTCCTGCCCCACAGTCATAGGAAATAATGACTACAAATAAACCATGATCAGTAATTACAGACATGTTAGTGGTAGTAATTACAATTTTGTATTTGAAATGAATAGTTTATCATCCTTTTCTGTGATACAACCTTTCAATAAGCTTTATTATCTGCATTTGGGAGGAATGGATGTGCCTAAGAATTAAAGTTAGATTCTCTTTTCATACAGTAGAAGATAAGAATTAAATACCAGAAATCCAAACAACACAGTTATTTGAAAAGGGTTTTTGAGGATGCCTGGTGGTTCAGTCAGTTAAGCATCTGACTCTTGATTCTGCTTAAGTCATGATCTCAGGGTTGAGATCAAGCCCTGCTTCAGGCTCTGTACTGGGCGTGGAGCCTGCTTAAGATGGTCTCTCTGCCCTGTGCTTCTTCCCCACTTAAAAAAATGAAGATTTTTTTTTTAAAGATTTTATTTATTTATTTGACAGAAATCACAAGTAGACGGAGAGGCAGGCAGAGAGAGAGAGAGGGAAGCAGGCTCCCTGCTGAGCAGAGAGCCCGATGCGGGACTCGATTCCAGGACCCTGAAATCATGACCTGAGCCGAAGGCAGTGGCTTAACCCTCTGAGCCACCCTGGTGCCCCCCCAAAATGAAGATTTTTAAAGCTATTCTCCATTAAAAAAATATATATTTTATTTATTTATTTGACAGAGATTACAAGTAGGCAGAGAGGCAGGCAGAGAGAGAGGAGGAATCAGGCTCCCCGCAGAGCAGAGAGCCCGATGCGGGGCTCGATCCCAGGACCCTGGGATCATGACTCGAGCTGAAGGCAGAGGCTTTAACCCACTGAGCCACCCAGGTGCCCCATATCCTTCCATTTTTAAAATCATGTCATTGTAAGAATGATTTGCCAGATTACATGGCAGCATACATTGGTATGCTCTTCTGGTTGCTTGATTGAATCAGTCAGCTCAATCAGGCTGCAGCAGCAGTCACTGGGGTTCTAACTTGCTTGCATATTTCATATAACAGTTTAGTATTTTGAATTACCATTGTGCATATGCTTATATACATCAGTTGTATGTGTTAAGTCATTTTGGAGTTAAGTCAGTCATGCTCAGGGATTTGCTTTTTTTTTTTAAATACTGTTTATTTATTAGAGACAGTGAAAGAAGGAACACAAGCAGGGGTAGTGGGAGAGGGAGAAGCAGGCTTCCTGCTGAGCAGGCAACCCAATGCGGGGTTTGATCTCAAGACTCTGGGATCATGACCTAAGCCAAAGGTACACACTTAACTGACTGAGCCACCCAGGTGCTCCAGGAGTTTGCATTCTTTATAGCAGGTTAGGCATCAGATCTGCCAGGTAAGGTATTTCCTATTGTCTAAGGATTATTAGACAATACTTTAAAAGTATTCAAATGATAGTAGAGAGGTAGATCTGAAGTTGTCTCTGGATCACTTTTTTTTTGGATCACTTTTTTAAGGACTCAGTAACTTTTTAAGAAATTTCTCCATCTCCTTACATTCCTCACCAAAATTTTGTTGTTTAAGTGAAGCATTCTACATGAGTAAAATTTGAGAAATATTTTTTTTTCTTTCCTTTCCTTTCTTCTTTCCTTTCTCCTCTCTTTCTTCTCTCCTTTCTCCTTTCCCTTTTCTTTTTCCTTTTCTTCAGTAGGCTTCACGCTAATTGTGGAGCCCAGCGTGGGGTTTGAACTCACAACCCTGAGATCAAGACCTGAGGTGAGATCAAGAGTCAGATGCTTAACCAACTGAACCATCTAGGTGCCCTGAGAAAAGATTTTTTTTCTTTCTTTTTTCAGCTTCTGCTTTTAACTGCGGAGCTCTTACTTGAATGTCTGTAGCTTTAGAGTTTTTAAGAGTAAAAAATCTTATTTTTAGATATTATGTAGTTTAAGGAATAGAAATTAAAGGGAATAGGCAAAAAAAAAAAAAAAAAAAAAAGGTGGGGGGAGAATATCAATCTTGTTGGCATCTGAGTGCAGGAAATCAAATTCAGCCTGGTCTTACAGAGCTGAAATTAGAAAGCCAGGAAGCTAAGGCTCATAATCCCTCCATCTCTCAGGAAGCTACATAGCCTTTTCTTAGGCTTTTCTCTGCAGGTGTGCTCCATTTTTATTCTTCTGTTTATAGACTTGCTTTTTTGACCTACTTGTGTAGAGTACGTAGGGTCAAAAATGGCCACCCCCCATTATTATACTGCTTGCTACTTGATCTTTCAGTTTAAGTGGCTAACATCATGTAGCTAAAAGTTTTTCTGTCTTTTGGCGAAGGGAGGATCTGATTGGTACAGCCTAGCTTATAGGCCTGTGGATTGAATCTCCCTAAGGTAGGTATTATCTGACTGGTTCATTAGGATTAATGAGTGTATGTGTGTATATAATTCTTTCAGGGCATTTTAGATGTGGAGAAGGAGGTAACATTTGTTATTGCGACTGGATATTAAATTGCTTTTTGTCTTTTTAAATATTTGGGCTGACTAGATCCTGTGCTATGACTACTATTTGATTTACTTTCCAAGTTCATTAAAAAAAAAAAAAAGATTATTTATTTATTTATTTATTTGACAGAGGCACAGCAAGAGAGGGAACACAAGCAGGGGGAGTGGGAGAGGGAGAAGCAGGGTTATCTTTCAGGAGGGAGCCCAGTGTGCTGCTTGATCCCAGGGTCCTGGGATCGTGACCTGAGCTGAAGGCAGACGCTCAACGAGAACAACTCAGGTGCCCCCCCTCTACTTTTTTTTTTTTTTTTAAGATTTATTTATTTATTTATTTGACAGACCAGAGATCGCAAGTAGGCAGAGAGGCAGGCAGAGAGAGAGGAGGAAGCAGGCTCCCCGCATAGCAGAGAGCCCGATTCGGGGCTCGATCCTAGGACCCTGGGATCATGACTCGAGCTGAAGGCAGAGGCTTTAACCCACTGAGCCACCCAGCCCCCCGCCCCCCCTTTAAAGGTTTCATTTATTTGTTTGTCAGAGAGAGAGAGAAATGTGTGCGCACAAACAGAGAGAATGGCAGGCTGAGGGGCAAGCAGGCTTCCCGCTGAGTAAGGCGCCCAATGCAGGACTGGATCCCAGAAAGCTGGGATCATGACTTGAGCTGAAGGCAGATGCTTAACCAACTAAGCCGCCCAGGTATTCCTCAAGTTCATCTTTTTCAACTAAGGCAGAACTTCTTCCACTGTCATTAATAACTACATATCCCTAAATGACAGAATAAGAGAATAAGCAGTTAATTCTTAAAGCCCTTTAAAAATATTGTGCTTGTATTATATTATGTAAATTGCAAACCCTTGGCTCAGTTTAAATCAGGCCTTTCTGGGAGTCTGGTGTTTTAACATGTTACTTCTCTTTAGTTTTTAACGTATTTTCTACTTTATTTAAGAAAAAGTTATTTTCCAGAAGTCACTTTTTACATTTATTTTTATTTTTAAGATTTTATTATTATTATTTTTTAAGCTTTTATTTATTTATTTGATACCAAGTACAAGCCGGGGAGTGGGAGAGGGAGAAGCAGGCTCCCTGCTGAGCAGAAACACCCCCCACTCCCCAACCAATGTGGGACTTGATCCCAGGAAACTGGTACCATGACCTGAGCTGAAGCAGGCACTTAACCGACTGAGCCACGCAGGCGCCCTATTTATTTTTTTTTAAAGAGAGTGTGTGGGTGCATGGGATTGTGTAAGCATTGGGGGAGGGGTAGAGGGAAAGCCAGAGGTGGATCCTTATTGAACTGAGCCACTCATGTGCCCCCAGAAGTGGGTTTTTAAAAACGTTTTAACAGGGGCACCTGTGTTGCTCAGTTGGTTAAGAGTCTGCTTTTGGCTCAGGTCATGCTCTAGGGAGTCCTGGGATCAAGCCCAGCATGGTACACTTTGCTCAGCAGGGAGTCTGCTTCTCCCTCTCCCTCTGCCTTTCCCTGTGCCCCTCCCCTGCTCTCTCTCGCTCTATCTCAAATAAATTAAATGGAGAAAAAAGTTTCAACAAAAAGATTCCTTTTTTAATATCTGAGAAAGTTCCTTGAGATTCTAATTTAGGAAAAAAATAAGTCTGTATGATCAGATAAAACTTAATAAAACTAAACTCTTTCCTTTGAAAAGCCACATTGTTCTGTTTATGACCGTTGAGGTAGCTAACTTCTTAGGGAGGTTCATTATGCCTTTGGTTTAATTTCTCCTAGGATATTGAAATACTTATTCTGCTGAGTAATGAAGATGTTTTATTTTAAATTGTTTTTAAAGTTGATCTGTTACTGCTTTACAGTGTAATGTAAAGAAATTGGCTGTCATTGAATCATTGCTCTCCTTCCCCCACCATCTTTCAAGAATTTTATCTTTGTTTTCAGCATTGTTACTGTGATGTGCCTTCGTATGATTTTCTGTGTATTTATCCTGCTTGAAATTAGCTAAACTTCTTGGATCTGTGGGTTGATATCTTTTATCACTCTGGGAAAATTTGCAGCTATTATTTCCTTTCATATTACTTCTGCCCCATTGTTTTTTGCATTGCCCCCCCTTTTTAAAAAATTTTTTTTTTAAATTAAAAAAATATATTTTAATTTTATTTATTTTTTTTGACAGAGAGAGACACAGCGAGAGAGGGAACAGAAGCAGGGGGAGTGGGAGAGGGAGAAGCAGGCTTCCTGCTGAGCAGGGAGCCCAGTGCGGGGCTTGATCCCAGGACCCGGGAATCATGACCCGAGCCGAAGGCAGACACTTAATGACTGAGCCACCCAGGTGCCCCTCTCTTATCCTTTTAAGACTCTAATCATACACATATTAGGCTGTTTGATACTGTCCTAAATATCTCTTAAGGCTCTGTTCCGTTTTGTTCTTTTTTTTTTTTTTTCTTTCACCTTTATGTTTCAGTTCAGTTAATTTCTTTTGACCTACCCTCAGGGTCTCTGGTTCTTTCCTCTGCTAAATATTTTCTGATTATCAGGACAGCCTGGTTATGAACCATCAAAGATTTTCTCTCTGATACTGCATTTTTCATTTCTGGCATTGTTGCTTTGTTTCCTTATATTTATGTCTCTTATTGAAATTTCTCATCTGCTTACACATGTTCATCTTTTCCATTAGATTCTTTGGTATATTTATCACAGTTATTTTAAGCCTTTCTGATAATTTCAATATCTTTGCTATCCCTCAGTTTGGGTCTGATGACTGGTTCTTCTCTTAATGATGGATCACATTTTCTTGCTTTTTTTGTGTGTCTTATTTTTGATTGAATGCCAGACATTGTATCTTAAAAAGCTGATTTTTTTTTTTTTGGGGGGGGGGAGCTGATTTTGTAGGTTGTCTGGCTTTTGTTGTTAAGGTATGAGTTGCATTTTCTTGTAACTTTACATCCTGTAGCAGATATCTGTATAATGTGTGAATCTGTCTTCATGTGTGTCTGTCAACTTTAATTAATTAATTGATTGATTTATCAAAGGTGGGGTGCATGCACCAGCAGGGGAAGGGGCAGAGGGAGAGAATCTCAAGAAGACTCTGTGCTGACATAGAACCCCACATGAGGCTCAGTCTCATAACCTTGAGATTATGACTTGAGCTGAAATCAGGAGTTGGAGGCTTAACCTACTGAACCACCCAGGCACCCCTAATCTAAGTTTAAAACCAGCCTAATGGCTTTAAGATAGTGATACCTGGTCATGGAATTGTATTTTTCACTAAATTTTAAGTTTGGTCTTTACTCTTGGTCTTTTTCAAAAACTTCAATTTGAATCCTCAATTTGAAGTCACAGTAAAACCTGAATTAAGCATAATCTGGTTTCTACCCTCCATTATGAATTCATCTCTCCTCTTCTCTGGAATTATAACTTTTTTGCAGAAAAACATGCCGATGACAAGATTATAAGCATATCAGCAATTTGAAAAGAAAGAAATCACTCTGATGCTTTCTGAGAATTTATCCTAATTTATTACATTTTTAGCCGGTTCTCTTCCACTGTGGTGTAATGCAAGGTCAGGTGTAGAAACTGACTTCAGGGAACTGACACAGCCATAGCCATCAGAGATAGACTTATTTTCTTTCTTGAAACTGAACTTAAGAAAGTGAGCTAGACATTTTAGAAAGATATTTAGTAATAAAGACTGAAACTGAAAAGTATTTGGGGTAAGCTGGAAATTTGTTAGTCACACTGTTTAATTCTCTGGGCCATGTAGTTAATTGAGTTTTATTGAATCTATTTAAAAAATAAGGTGTAATTAGAAATGAGAAATTGTTGTCTTTAATTATATGTATTTTGATTTATTGGATTAAAATGAATAATTTGTAAGGCACAGTTATATTTGCAAAATACGTTCTTTATAATCCTCAAAGTATGATCATTAATTAAACTACGGTAGTCTTCTGTCCATTCAAAAGGTTGTTTGCTTTGTTGCCATTTCTTTATTTCTTTATTTTTTTTTTTTTAAAGATTTTATCCACTTATTTGATAGCCAGGGATCACAGGTAGTCAGAGAGGCAGGCAGAGAGAGAGGAGGAAGCAGGCTCCCTGCTGAGCAGAGAGCCCGATGCCTAGCTTGATCCCAGGACCCCGAGACCACAACCCGAGCCAAAGGCAGAGGCTTTAACCTACTGAGCCACCCAGGCGCCCCTGTTGCCATTTCTTTAAATGCCTTTTTTTTTAAAAGGTTCTATTTATTTAACTTTAAAAAAAAAAATATTATTTATTTATTTATTTGTTGGACAGATCACAAGTAGGCAGACAGGCAGAGAGAGGAAGGGAAACAGGCTCCCTGCTGAGCAGAGAGCCCGATGCGGGCTTGATCTCAGGACCCTGGGATCATGACCTGAGCTGAAGGCAGAGGCTTAACCCACTGAGCCACCCAGGCACCCCTAAAGATTTTATTTTTACGTAATCCCTACAGTCAGTGTGGGTCTCCAACTCTCAACTCTGAGATCAAAAGTTATGTGCTTCATCCATTGAGCCAGCCAGGTGCCCCAAAAAGTTTTGTTTTGTTTTTTGTTTTTTTTTTTAAAGAGAGAGAGAGGAGCAGCTGGGTGGCTCAGTGGGGTTAAGCCTTTGCCTTCGGCTCAGGTCATGATCTCAGGGTTTTGGGATCGAGTCCTGCATCAGGCTCTCTGCTAAGCTGAGAGCCTGCTTTCCTTTCTCTCTCTCTGCCTGCCTCTCTGCCTACTTGTGATCTCTCTGTCAAATAAATAAATAAATAAATAAATAAATAATATTAAAAAAAAATAAAATAGAGAAAGAGAGGGGCCCCTGGGTGGCTCAGTTGTTAAGCGTCTGCCTTCGGCTCAGGTCATGATTCTGGGGTCCTGGGATGGAACCCTGTATTCGGCTCCCTGCTTAGTGGGAAGCCTGCTTCTTTCTCTCCAACTCCCCCTGCTAGTGTTCCCTCTCTTGCTGTCTCTCTCTCAAATAAATAAAAATCTTTTTGTGTGTATGTGTGTGTTTAAAGATTTTATTTATTTATTGGACAAAGATCACAAGTAGGCAGAGAGGCAGACAGAGAGAGAGGGGGAAGCAGGCTCCCTGCCAAGCAGAGAGCCCGACATGGGTCTTGATCCCAGGACTCTGGGATCATGACCTGAGGTGAAGGCAGAGGCTTTAACTCACTGAGCCACCCAGTTGCCCCTCAAATAAATAAAAATCTTAAAAACAAGGGAAAATAATAAAAGAGCATGCACCACGAGGTGGGTTGACGGGGTCGGAGGGACAAGGGGAGAGAGAGAGAGAGGATCCCAAGCAACTTCTATGCCCAGTACAGAGCCCTGTGGGGGTTTGTTCTCATGGCCCGGAGATCATACAACCTGAGCCAAAATCAAGAGTTTGATGCTTAACTGACCGGACTACCTAAAAGATTTTTTGGTTTTAAGTAATCTCTGCATTAGAGTCCCCATGCTTTACTAACTGAGCCAGCCAGGTTTCCCTAAATGTGTTTTTGCCCTTTATTCTCCCCCCGCCCCCTTTCCCCAGTAAACGCCTAACTGTTGGCTCATTCCCTACCAACAAAGTTTAAAGGATCAAGACCAGGGAGTTAGAGGATGTGCCAAGTGACCTTGGCATTGCCTTTGTTTGTGAAATGAAACAGATTTTTATTTTTATTTATTTATTTTTAATATTTATTTATTTGACAGAGAGAGATCACAAATAGGCAAAGAGGCAGGCAGAGAGAGAGAGAAGGAAGCAGGCTCCCCGCCGAGTAGAGAGCCCAATGCGGGGCTCAGTCCCAGGACCCTGAGATCATGACCTGAGCCAAAGGCAGAGGCTTAACCCACTGAGCCACCCAGGTGACCCTGAAACTGATTTTTAAAAGCAGAAACCTTTAATTGGTGTTAAGGAAGGGAAACAGTTGTTTAAAGGTACAATACTTGATCCATCTCTCCCTATGCCAGGGCCTACTTCAATTTACAGAATAGAAATCATCAGTGTATACAGCACTGTCATAGTTTCCGAACTGAAAGTTGGGCAAGGAAACTGAACACCCTTTGAAAGATAACTCATTTGGCTCAGATATGTTAAGTATGTTATTTTTTATAAATAATTTTCTCCTTCAGCTCCCATCACCATTCTGCAATAGAACTGTTCATTTAAGAAATTTTGTTAGGAAAAAGAAAATTTTGTTAGTTTTAGTGTGGATTTTTTTTTTTTAAAGATTTTTATTTATTTATTTGATGGAGAGAGAGATCACAAGTAGGCAGAGAGGCAGGCAGAGACAGAGGGGGAAGCAGGCTCCTTGCCAAACAGAGAGCCCAAACTGGGGCTCAGTCCTAGGACTTTGGGATCATGATCTGAGCTGAAGGCAAAGGCTCAACCCACTAAGCCACCCAAGCGCCCCTGGATGGGTTTTCTTAATATTTGTATATCATACACTTTTATGTTATTATGGGTAGGATATTTTTCAGAGTGTGTGTGTGTGTGTGTGTGTGTGTGTGTGAGTGTGTGATAATTAACTTACTTTGAATGAATAAACATTGTGAAACTAGACTTAATTTTGTGATTGTTAATTTGACTGTAAATCTTGCCAGTGCTTCTTAGAAAATGCTAGTTTCAGCTTTGTCTCCTATCAGGGCTCTAGCTAAAGTTAAAATCTAATCTCTAGTAAAATTTGAGCACCTGTTTTCATGGAAGACAGATAAAAAAAATTTAAGTTAGAACTTTGCTATTAATTTCTATAATGTAAATATTTTTTAAGTGGCAGGGTTTTAGGGTTATAACCAGTACTTGTTTTTTTTTGGGCAACCTGTGATGATACCTGATACTTTGGTGGGGAAGCACCTCGTATATTTTTATGAGTAGCCTTGCCATTTTAGGTAAATCATTTTGAATTTTAATAAAAGTTAATCGAATGTGAGTTAGCATAGGGGTGAGAGTTAAATATGAAAGAAGTATAGAACATGCTTCTTTTTTTGTTCTTACTGAGCATCTTATCTGCCAGTTATGCTGGGGTTGGGAGGTGTAGATAAAAAGCATTTATCCCTTCTTAAGGGACACTCAGGATTTTCACTCAGAGTGTCTAGGCACAGAATGTTAAGACCTGAGGTGCTGGTATGAACTGGGTGTTCTGAGATTAAGAAGGAAGTTGTTAAGCTCATTCTTACAGGACTAGAAATAATCAAGTAAAAAAAAAAAGGGTGGGAATGTGATAGGTATTGCCATTTGAGAAAATAGTACATCTATAGATATGACCAATGAAGATCCTAGAGTATTAAAAATTATGGTTATTCCCCAGAAAAATTGTTAAATTGAGCACGATTGTGAATTTAATTTGCTTGCTGAGTGGGAGATACATAAAATGTTTCAGTTCTGACTAGAAGATAGGGAAACGAGAGACGCCAGCCCCAAGGGTGCAACTAGGGGCCTTCTTTCTGCTGGAGGGTTTCAGGTGTATCAGAGCAGTATTTACTTCAGGAAATGGGAATGATGAGAAGATTTCAAATATATCTTGAGTTTGTTAAGTCTTGAAATCTGTTTTTAGAAAGGGAGAGAAGCTATCTTCATGGAAGAGGGGTAATTGTATTATTCTGTCTAATATTTGTATATTATTTGTATATATATTATTTGTGTATATATACTTGTAATTGTAATATTCTGTCTATAATTCTAAGCATTCAAGGAAGTAAACTAGTGTGAGGCCCAGAAGCAATCCTTTTTTAAAAGATTTTATTTATTTATTTGAGAGAGAGAGCAGAAGCAGGCAGGAAAGGGAGAAGCAGGCTCTCCACTGAGCAGGCAGTCCAACTTGGGCCTTGATCCCAGAATTCTGGGATCATGACCTGAGCCGAAGGCAGGGGCTTAACTGACTGAGCCACCCAGGTGTCCCAACAATCCTTATTTTACTAGCTGTTAATAGTAAAAAAGTAGGAACTATTTCATTGTCCATGATGGTTCTGCCAGTAAGTTAGCCCCAGATCTGGTCCAGAAAAGAAACCATGTACAATTGGGAGTGTATAGTTAGAGTCATATATAAGAGCCACTCTCATTTTGTCTGACTCTAAATCAGTGATAATATCCTGGTCTTTCTGTATGATTCAGCATTTAGGCTTATTTAGCCTTCAGGGAGTTAGAGCAGTTCAGCTGTATGTGGTTTATATCTCCTGATTAATCCTTTTTTGATTCCCATAATCTTGTCTGTTTTGTTTGTTTGTTTGTTTTTATTTACTTATTTAAGAGAGACCATGAACAGCGAGGAGGAGCAGAGGGAGAGCGAGAAGCCGACTCCGCACCAAGCAGGGAAGCCCGATGTGAGAGTTGATCCTGAGACCCTGAGTTCATGACCTGAACTGAGGGCAGACCCTTAACTGACAGCCACTCTAGCACCCCTGGTTTTCCTTTTTTCATAAGTGCTATGCTTCTTGAATATTTCTACATCTGCTGCAGAATATAGTTTAAAAAATGCAGAGTAGGGGCACCTGGGTGTCTCAGTGGGTTAAGCCTCTGCCTTTGGTCCAGGTCATGATCTCAGGGTCCTGGGATCAAGCCCCGCATCAGGATCTCTGCTCAGCAAGGAGCCTGCTTCTCCCCACCGCACACACCTTCCCCCCCTTGCCTGCCTCTGCCTACTTGTGATCTCTCTCTCTGTGTCAAATAAGTAAATAAAAATCTTTTAAAAAATAAAAAAATGCAGAGTAATTCTTTGTATTAATTAGAAATGATTCTAAAATAGAGAACTCCTAGTCAAAGAGGTTCTTTTGTGGATGTTCTGTCAATTCATCAGTATTAAGTGCCTAATATGTATAGGTTTTGGCAGTACGTCAGTGAATAAAATAGACTTATTTGCTTGTCTGCAAGGAGCTTATATTCCATTGGGCCAGACAGACAGTAAATATAATTTGAAAATGAATTCCTTAATATGTTAGATGGTAATAAGTGCTGTGGGCGAAAGGATAGGTGGTGACATGGGAGTACTGCAACGAGGGTCAGGTGGTTTTGAATAGAGTGGTCATAGGAAGCTTCATTGAGAGAGTGATATTTGAGCAAAGACTTGAAGAAGTCGAAGGAATAAGTCACGTGAATATTTCAGGGAAGGACATTTCAGATAGAAGGAGCAGCCACTGCAGAAATTGTGAGGTGGGTTTGACCTTGTCGTGGTTGAGGAGCAGTTACTGTGAGTTAGTGTAGTGGGATTTGGAGAGGCCTTTTAGGCTTCTATGAGTTCTTTGGCATTTATACTAAATGTAATTGAAAATAAACCCTAGTAAGATCAAGTAGGCTCAAGCAGGATTTCCTCCACAGAGGTCTAAGGTCAGGAGAAGGTAAGCAGTCAGAGCGGCAAGTCTCTAACTTCTAGTTTTAGGATAGCATAAATTTATGTTGTATCCTAGATGTAAGATAATAGCAGAACAAATAATAAAGTTCTTTGCTGATATTTTCTACTTTATTTTTGATTGTAGGGACTTTCAGTTACCTTGATGATGTCCCATTTAAGATAGGAGACAAATTCAAAACACCAGCTAAAGTTGGTCTTCCTATTGGCTTCTCCTTGCCTGATTGTTTGCAGGTGGTCAGAGAAGTACAGGTAAGTGGTGATTTTTAGTTAAAGTTTAGTGCATTTAAAAATTTAAAGAGTAAGATTTTGATGTATAGTGAATAGGAATAAAAACCATTCTCCTATCTCTTATTTGTATGTCTTATAGCAGCTATTACTGCTTGGCTCACATTGTCTTTCTCTCTGTGTCTCTGTCTCTCTCTCTCACACATACACACACACACATATGTACACACTTACATATGTTTTTTTATTACAGATCATCTGCAATCTGTTAGACTGTATATTCCTGGGTTTCTGTACCTTGTCCAGAACAAACCCCTACTGCCTGTCTGACTTGCTCATTTACTTCTTTCTCTCTTTTGATGTCCTCATTATCTTCTTGGTCACTCAAATTAGGAAATCTTTTTCTCTCTGTTGTGTCTCACCTTTACCACCCAATTCATCCTTCTGTGATTTTTTTTTTTTTTTTTTAACCTGGACTTCTGCAGTAGTCCTCTTTAATTGGCCCTTCTGCTTACAGCACTTTAAAAAATTTTTTTTCGTATTGTTTCTAGAACAATATCTCTAAATTAAAGTTTCCAGTTGTCATATCTCTGTTAAAACAAAACAAAACAAAACAAAACAAAAACTTACACTGATTCACCAGTCCTTATTTAATCAAGTTTAGACACAAGGTTGTGGTAAATCACCTTAGCTCATCATCTCCATATCTCTTACGTCCCAGGTGACTACCAGTTCATTGAACATACCGTGTATGTGACCTATAGTACTGTGCTTTTTTTCATGAGCTGTTACCTCCACCTTGAATGTTTTCCTCTTTCTCACTGTACTAAAAGCTGTCTACCTGTTAAAATCTGTTTATTCTTCTAGAATGTGCTTAGATGCCATCTCAGTAGCTTATTTATCAACCTTTCATCTTTAAAGTTCAGTTACATATAAAATTTAGAATTACTTCTTGAAAGCAGCAAATAGCCTTATATTCTATGACTTCCTTTCTTCCCTCAGTGCACATTTATTTAGTGCCTACTTTTGAGCGGTGCTCTGCTAGGGTTGGGGATAGAAATAAATACCTTAATCACTGTCCTCAACAGCTTGCAGTTTAGAGAAAGAATTAGATGGGAAAAAAGGAAAGTATGTTACCTATCAAACACTTCTTTCTATGACTTTAAGAGTTTAGAAAATACAATTTTCTGTCAAAGGAGTTTTATTTCTGGGGGATTATCTGAGGTACCACCATGTTACCCTAAGAAATATTTATTTTCCAGTATATTCAGTAGGTAATCAAATGGGAGAGTTTCAGTTGTATTTTTTAAAGTAATAGCTTTATTGACATATAATTCACGTATCTTGAAATTCAGCATTTTAGGTGTCCACATAAGTGTTTTTTAGTATATTCAAAGTGTATAGCCATCGTCAGTATGTAATTCCAGAGTAGTGTCCTTATCCCAAAAAGAAATGCAGTGTCCATTAGCAGTCACTCCTTATTTCCCTCTTCCCCCAGCCCCTGGCAACTAGTAAATCTACTTTCTGTCCCTATGGATATGCCTGTTTTGGACATGTCATATAAATGGATTAATACAATAGATAGTGTTTTGTGACTGACTTACTACACTTAGCATAATGTTTTTACTATTTGCTTATTATCAATAATGCTGGTGTGAATGTTTGTGATAGGTTTTTGTGTGGATGTGTGCTTTCATATTTCTTGGGTATATAAGTGGAACTGCTGGGTTGTTTTAGGGTAACTGTGTTTAACCTTTTGGGAAACAGCTGTACTGTTTTCTAGAGTGGCTGTACCATTTTACAGTCCTGCCCACAGTACAATGAGGGTTCCAGTTTATCCATATCCTTGCCAACTCTTCTTATCCATCTTTTTGATCATATGTATCCATGTGGGTTTTATAATGATCTCTTACTGCAGTTTGATGTGTATTACCTTAATTACTAATGATGTTGAACATCTTATATAGTTTTGAAAGCTGAATTAATAACTCTTTTGTGTATGGTGACTTTATTGGGCCAGAAGAGACCCCAATTTCCCATATATAGAAAGTTTTACATTGTTCTGTTTGGTGACATTTTTTTTCTTATTTAAGATTTTATTTATTTGTCAGAGGGAGAGAGAGAGTGAGAGGGAGAGAGAGAGTGCTCGAGGGTGCACAAACAGAGAGTGGCAGGCAAAGGGAGAAGCAAGCTTCCCGCTGAGTGAGGAGCCTGATGCAGGACTCTCCCAGGACCCTGTGATCATGACCTGAGCTGAAGGCAGATGCTTACCAACTGAGTCACCCCCGCATCCTGCTTGTTGACTTTTGTATTGGCTCTAACAAATGTCAGTAACCACTTTCTGTGTATAGGATACTACTGTTAAAATAGGATTAAAAAAAACACCATTTTCTTTTAATAGTTCTCTTATTACTCACTGTCTCATTGATAAATCCAGAAAACTTGTTTTGAATCCCAAATTGTTGCTGTTTTAGGCTTTGCTGGGAATTTTCTATTTCTCTGATCAGCATAAAGCATTAATAAGTGCATGGTACTGTCCTCACTGTATTCGTAGCACCTACTAATAACAAAAGAGGATTTTTTTTTTAAAGATTTTATTTATTCATTTGACAGACAGAGATCAGGAGTAGGCAGAGAGGCAGGCAGAGAGAGAGGGAGGAGGAAGCAGGCTCCCTGCTGAGCAGAGAGCCCGATGCGGGGCTCGATCCCAGGACCCTGAGATCATGACCTGAGCCAAAGGCAGAGGCTTAACCCACTGAGCCACCCAGGCTCCCCAAAAGAGGCTTTTTGAGCTCCATTCCTGTGTGAAACAGTTGAAATATTTTTGTTCTCTTACCGCATATGGTGCCTTTAAACTTTGACTTCCTGGGTCTCCATGAGGAATTTGGTTGTGATATTGGTGATGGTCTCCTTTCTTTTCTCAGAAGGGTCAGACCTAGAGCTCTAGACGGATGGATAACTTGATGCTTCCTATAACTTTGTCATATTTGCCCTTGCATGACAATGCAGACTTCAGGTTCCAGTTAAAAATTCATCAAAGTAAGCCAGTAAAACACATAAATAATTCTTGCACCTAGGGCCTACAAAGTTTTCATTGAATACGGTAGTGGTGGTGGCCATAGTAGTAGGGGGTGGCCTTAGTGTCATCATTTAGAGTAGAATCTGGTAACACTCATTCATGAGCTGGAATTGCCATTTAATAGAAGTGTAATTTTGTGCAGATTACTTAAACCCTCTGGGTCTCCATATCCTCATCTGTAAAGTGGGGATAATTAGCTTTTAAGTTTGTTGTAAGATTAAATAAAATAATGCTTTTATAATATTTGCTCTGGTTCTTGGTACTCCATAAATATTAGATGCGGTTATTATTTATTTGTACACTCAAACCACATTCTTATTTTTTCATTCTAATATTTGTTCTTTTTTTTTTTCTGTGTTCCAAGTATTATATACTACTTTCATAATTAAAAAATAAAAGGCAATAAAGGTTTTACAAAAAAGTGAAGAAATTTCCAGTTCTTGAGAGTAAAATGCCAAGGACCTAGGTTTATAGGTGGTGGAAGTTGGTTACAGCTTGTTTATGGTGGAAGAAGCCAGATGCAAAATTGAATTTCCTCCCTGGTTAGAAGCAGTGGTTGGTTCAGTGCTGTTTTTTCACTCCCATTAGTGGTAGAAAGGAAGTGTCATGATTGCCCAGGTGCCTTTCTGGGGCCCAGCAGCTGGCTCAGGGGTATACATGAAGAACTTCTCTTTTAAAGGTTGGTGTTTTTTTTTTTTTTTAAGTAAGCTCCATGCTCATCGTGGGTCCTAAGCTCACAACCCTGAGATCAAGAGTCGAATGCTTCACAGGCTGAGCCAGCAGGCATCTCACAGGAATAAATACCCCCTGCCCCGGCTTTTCTTTTTAAAGATTTTATTTATTTATTTGTGAGAAAAAGTGAGCACAAGTGGGGGAGTGGCTGGTAGAGGGAGAAGCAGGCTCCCGTCAAGCAAGGAGCCCCCAGGACTCTGGGATTGCAACCTGACAAGCGCCCAACAACTGAGCCACCCAGACGTCCCAGATAAATAAACTTCTTGATGTGTGCCTTTCCAGGCTTCTCTTGTGTTGTTTGAAGCTGAAAGGCTTGGGGATGACCAGAGTTTCTTGTACTCTGAAACTCTTGTCTGGGCATGTAGGCCTGTTTCCTATCCATCCCTCTGTCTTGTCTCTTCAGCCTTGAATGTGCACCTGGATATTGTTTAGTTCTGAGACTTTAGAGTGAACACCAAAAGTTTTGTTTTTTCTGAGGTGAAATTTTTAAAATATTTTATTTATTTATTTTGACAGAGATCACAAGTAGTCAGAGAGACAGGCAGAGAGAGGGAAGCAGGCTCCCTGCTGAGCAGGGAGCCCGACATGGGGCCTGATCCCAGGACCCTGAGACCATGACCTGAGCTGGAAGCAGAGGCTTTAATGCACTGAGCCACCCAGGCGCCCCTGAATTTTGTTTTTTGTAATAGTTGTGTTTTTTTTACCCCAAGTGTACAAATGAAATTTTTATAAGTTGAGATATACTTGACGGTACTGTTAAAGAACCAACCATAAAGTGAATCCTTATGCGATTTGCACTGTAAAATCCTAATTTAAATATGTCTCGATATCTTAATAATCAGTTTTTCTGTGTTTAGGGTACAGTCTGTTCATTATAATTTAATAGATGGTGGTTTAAGAACATAGAATCTGTCTGCAGTCATACTGCCTGGGTTATATCAGGTTCTACCGTATACCAGCTTTATGACCTCGGGCATGACTCTTGTAAACTGAGGGTAATAGTTCTTACTGTAAAGGGTTGTTGAAAAGATCCAGAGAGTTAATACATAAAAAGTGCTTAGAGTGTTGCTTGGTTCCTCCTAAGTGCTTCTTAAAATGTTAGGGGCTATTGTTACTGTGGAGCATAGGCTTTATCTAGGGCATTGTGCTTGATAATGGAGACCCTGAAGAGGCTCTGAAGCCCAGTAGTTGCCTGCAAGAGGCTTGTGATTGTTGGGAGAAGTGTTTAGAAGAAAAATTAAAGATTAAATCTATCTGTGATCACTTGTGCTTGGCATCACCTGATAAAAACAGACGTTATGAAAGAGTTCAAAGGAAGGAACAAGGCCATCAGCAAAGCTTCAGAGGTGGTTGCGGAGATCTGCCTAGCCACCAGTGAAGAATTCTAGAAAGAGAAATGGCCTGAGGGAAGAGAAGCAAAGGAAGTAGTTGGCAGGGTACCTTTGGCCTGGTAATGTAGAATTAGAAGTGATGAGAGTTCTCTCTACTTCATTTCTAGAAGTAATCTGGGAGCGTAGTTTGATTAAACTACATAAGGCGCTTAGGAAGCCTTAGTCTTCCTGACTGGGGATCATCTCATACACCTTAAATGCTGCTTTGCCAGGTTCTGTTGTGCTCGTGTGAGAAAGAATTCATTGGAGGAATTGAGTTGGGGAGGAGCAGCCACCTGGGTTCACACGTTCTTTCTTTGTTATATCTTTACAGTATGACTTCTCCTTGGAAAAGAAGACTATTGAGTGGGCTGAAGATATTAAGAAAATCCAAGAAGCCCAGAGGGAAGCAGAGCGCAAGGCTGAGGAAGTAGAAGCTAAAGTGAATTCTAAGAGTGGCCCAGAGGGTGACAGCAAAATGAGCTTCTCCAAGACTCACAGTACAGCCACAATGCCACCTCCGATTAACCCCATCCTTGCCAGCTTACAGCACAATAGCATCCTTACCCCGACTCGGGTCAGCAGCAGTGCCACGAAACAGAAAGTTCTCAGCCCACCCCACACAAAGGCAGATTTCAATCCTGCTGACTTTGAGTGTGAAGAAGACCCATTTGATAATCTGGAGTTAAAAACTATTGATGAGAAGGAAGAGCTGAGAAACATTCTGGTAGGAACCACTGGACCCATTATGGCTCAGTTATTAGACAATAACTTGCCCAGAGGAGGCTCTGGGTCTGTGTTACAGGATGAGGAGGTCCTGGCATCCCTGGAGCGGGCAACCTTGGATATCAAGCCTCTTCACAAACCCAATGGCTTTATAACCTTACCACAGTTAGGCAACTGTGAAAAGATGTCTCTGTCTTCTAAAGTGTCCCTCCCCCCCATTCCTGCAGTAAGCAATATCAAATCACTGTCCTTCCCCAAACTTGACTGTGATGACAGCAGTCAGAAGACAGCCAAGCTGGCGAGCACTTTCCATAGCACATCCTGCCTCCGCAATGGCACCTTCCGGAATTCCCTAAAGCCTTCCACCCAAAGCAGTGCCAGTGAGCTCAACGGGCATCATACTCTTGGGCTTTCAGCTTTGAACTTGGACAGTGGCACAGAGGTGCCAACCCTGACTCCCTCAGATCTGATCTCCCAGATGCCTTCCCTTTCTGTCTTGTCTGTGTGCACAGAAGAATCGTCACCTCCAAATACAGGTCCCACGGTAAGCCTTTTAAATCCCCTTGAGTTAGAGCTCTAAAGATTTCTAAATTCTGTGTAGCAGTTGCTGCCTCACGTTCTTTTCAAGGTGTAGGGCAAGATGGGGCATGGCTATATTGACCTTGCTTATTTATATTGTTCTGGTTATGTGTCTGAGGACAAAGAAGTGTTAGCTTTGCGCCTAGCCTGGGTTATGTTTGCTTGTTCCTACCTGCATCTTTCTGGTTTTTCCTTCAAAAAGATAATGTATGTCATGCATGAATGATGTTTTTCTGCCTAATCACTTTGTTCTTTTCTCTTTACCTCTTTTTTTAAAGGCTTGCTTTCTTTGTAACTTTTTACTTTTTCCTGCTTTATTAATTTTTTGAAGATTGCTTGGTAGTCCTCATAATATCTTCTTCCTGCTTTCCTCTCTCCATCTCATTGTGCCCTGAAGGTTGGTTCTTCATGATTTACCATGTGTTTACCGTGATTTACCTGTGTTTCTTCAGACCATGTGGTGCCTTAGTAAGTGGGAGATAAATTTGTATCAGAAGTCCAAGCAAAAGGTAGAAATATGTCACTTTTTAAATCTACAGATTTTTATTTTTATTTATTTATTTTTTAAAGATTTTATTTATTTATTTGACAGAGAGAGATCACAGTAGACAGAGAGGCAGGCAGAGAGAGAGAGAGAGGGAAGCAGGCTCCCTGCTGAGCAGAGAGCCCGATGCGGGACTCGATCCCAGGACCCTGGGATCATGACCTGAGCCGAAGGCAGCGGCTTAACCCACTGAGCCACCCAGGTGCCCCTTAAATCTACAGATTTTTAAAAGATATATATTTATTTGGCAGAGGGAGGGATTACAATTAGGCAGAGAGGCAGACAGAGAGAGGGGGAAAGCAGACTCCCCGCTGGTCAGGGAGCTCGATATGGGGCTTGATCCCAGGACCCTGAGATCATGATCCGAACCAAAGGCAGAGGCTTAACCCACTGAGCCACCAGGTGCCCTAAACCTACAGATTTTAATCCTGCAGTTTCTTTTTTGCTCACTACTAAGAATTGTGCAGTTTTCTAAAATAGAGGGAGAAGGAGAGGTTGGAATTCGAATTAGTGTTGAAAGATGGATTGATACAAAAGTTGCAACTCGTTATGACCCTGAAGAATATCTGATTTTGTTGCACAAAAAAGTTGCAGGTGCAGCAAGGTTCCTTTATTTGTCCGGCTTAATTCTTGGTGTAGTTTCAGCAGCACAAAACGATACATTATTCCATCCTAAAATAGAAATCACAGAAGTGTAAGAACCTTTTGCAATACCAGCACACAGATTTTTAAAGTTTATTTATTTGTTTATTTAAATATTTTTATTTATTTGAGAGAGAAAGAAAGCACAGAGAGAGGGGGATAGGGACAAGCAGACTCCCCTCCGCTGAGCGTGTAGCTTGATGTGTGACTCAATCTCAGGACCCCGAGATATGACTGGAGCCAACTGAGCCACCCACGTGCCCCCAGTTCAGATTTTTAAAAAATGACAGCATATTAAGAGACTGTTTAGAGCCAGAGAGAGGAGTCTGATCACATTGGTGGGCTATCTGTCAGAGACTGTAATAAGCCGGTAGAAAGATGAGCCTTGGCCTGCTTTAAAGTAAGTGCAAAGTCCCAGCAATAGCATTTCATGGTAAATGATTGTCTCTGTGTGTGAGTGCTTCCACTGTCATAGAGCTCACTGCTGTTTAGAGACTTCTGTGAACCTTGGCCCAAATAAACTTGATAGTGCAGAACACTCTGGTGTTACCTCCTAGGAATGGGCTTCATCCTCATACCTTCTGGTCAGTAGGATACTCTTCATGACTCATTGTATGCTTTAGAGAAATTAAAAGCACTCTGGGGAAGATAAGGGATCCTCAGCCTCAGATTCCCCTTTAAAATTATAGTAACCATTTAGAGACCAAAGCTCTTGAACTAATGGCAGAGGTTGTTCTCAAACGAAAACACCTGTCACTCTTTGACCCACCTCATTGTGGAGTTTCTTTTGGGCCAGTCCATTTCAGGGTTGGGGGGAGGTCTGCTTCTTGCTGGTTTAGGAACTTTCTGCCTTCGAGGGGCAGACAAGCCAAGCTGACTGTCTGGTGTTTTTCTAAGGAAGTCATGGCCCTTATCCGCAAGAAGCAAAGCCTGGTTTCTCCTGGTCCTCTATCTCAGTGAGTCTTTGAGGCCCACAGTGAGAACCTTGCCCAGTGAACAAAGCGCTTCTCTTCAGGATAGTTAGTGAATTGAGGATGGGGGGAGTAGAGTGGTGGTCAACTGGGCTGTGTAATACACCCTTTATGTAGGACCTCTGAGGAAAGTTTAGTTCTTGTTGGCTGTTTTAGACCCAGTGTTTGGGTCTTACTTTTCAGATTCTGATTTCACGTTTTACTGTTTATATAAACTAAACTTAGACGTTGAGAAGTCCATAGGATCATGTAGAGAGGACTCTTGTAATGTGCCCTTCTTCTGAGACCAGCACAGAACTGCCTGACCTAAGCCTTAGCTCGTCTTTCCCCACTGCATGTCAGCCTTTTGTGGACCTTGCTTTGCTCATTGGTTAGGCTTAGTCTGCCATTGGGTTCTTTTTCTCCAGATATGGATATATTCCTTACTTTTCCCCAGTTGCTTTAGCAAAATATTTCTGCTCTTCCCTTACACTTACAAGTTATGAATTTACTAATTTTGGCCGATAAGCATTACAGTAGTGCTAGTTTGGTTTGAAAGTATATTTAAAATAATTTTTGACATACAGACTCTTAGCTTTTAGGTGTTCAATCTGTTTATTTTCTGTTGCCATTGCTTTCATACTTCGAAGTCATTTATCTCTAGATTCTTTTTTTATATTTTATTTTATTTTTTTTTTTTAAAGATTTTATTTATTTGACAGAGATCACAAGTAGGCAGAGAGGCAGGCAGAGAGAGTCAGAGAAGCAGGCTCCCCGCCAAGCAGAGAGCCTGATTCGGGACTTGATCCCAGCACCCTGGAATCATGACCTGAGTGGAAGGCAGAGGCTTTAACCCACGAGCCACCCAGGTGCCCCTGTTCTTATTTTTTGTCAAGATTTTATTTGAGACAGAGAACATGAGCAGGGAGAGGTGCAGGGTGGGGGTGGGGAAAGTGGGACAGGAAAGAATCTTGAGAAGATTCATCACTTAGTGCAGAGCCTGGACCCCAACACAGGGCTCCATCTCATGACCCTCAGGTCATGACCTAAGCTGAAACCAAGAATCAGATGTTTAGGCAACTAAGCCATCCAGACTCATTTATTTTTAATAATTTAAGTAATCTCTGCACCCAGTGTGGGGCTTGAACTCATGACCCCAAGATCAAGAGTTGCATGCTTTTGCAACTGAGTCAGCCAGGTGCCCAATCCAGTCAGATTTAAAAGGTTTATATTGAAAAACAGTGGCTCCCTGCCTCTTCTGTCCCCAACTCCAGTTTTGGTTCCTGTAGTCTAGTAATTCTTTATTTCTGCTGGGATTTATCTCTGTATTTCTAAATAAAGTGTTTGTATTGCTTTTTCTATATTTATCAGTTTTAGATGGTTTTATATTTCCTGTTATAGTTGGAAGTTTATATAGTTTTATGTAGTTTATATAGTTTTATACTTCCTGTTATAGTTCCTTCCCATAGCCTCCTTCATAATTAGATCACAAATTTTGGGTAAATTAATGTTGCTGTTCACATTATGATATATCAGGTAAGTACTTACTGCCAAGTTTGAATACTATATTGTGATTTTTTTGCACCTTTTCCTCATAAACTACTCCATTTAAAAGATTTGCAGTTTTTCTTTCTTTCCTTTTTTTAATTTTAATTTTTAAGATTTTTAAGTAATCTCTGCACCTAACGTGAGGTTCAAACTCAACCAGAGATCAAGAGCTGCACACCCTACCAGCTGAGCCAGCCAGGCTCAGGCACTCCTACATAGTTTCTTTGAACTTGTTGCTGGTTTTATCCAGATGCTCCAAGAGAGTCATCAAAGACCTAGTAATTTTCCCAGACACATCCAGACATACTGGTTAACCTGTCAGTTTTGAGTCCTTGAATATCTAAAAGTGTCTGTACGCCTGGAGTGGAGGGTTAAGCACCTGCCTTCAACTCAGTTCATGATCCCGGGGTCCTGGGATTGAGCCCCACATTTGGCTCCCTGCTCTGCGGGAAGCCTGCTTCTCCCTCTCCCACTACCCCTGCCCGTGTTCCCTTTCTTGCTGTGTCTCTTTCTGTCAAATAAATAAATGAAATCTTTAAGAAAAATTTTTTAAAACTTTATTTTAGAGTGAGCAGAGGAGGTGGAGGGGTAGAGGGAAAGGGAGAGATTCTCAAGTAGAGTCCATGCTAAACGCAGAGCTTGACTCGGGGACTCAGTCTCATGGCCCAAAATTAGGACCTGAGTTGAAACCAAGAGTGGGTCACTTAACCAGGTGTGCTACCCAGGTGCCCCTAAACTTTTTTATTCAAGTATAAGCTCTACTGATTTCTGGTATTCCTCTGCTTTTCTGTGTTCTTCCACCTTCTTCCCCCCAACCATAGCTTTTGGGATTTTAATTTTATTCATGGTGTGCCATGCCATGTTCATTGTGTTAGGCCCTCCTGGATCCTTTCAAACTAAGGCTCAGCTCTGAGATGTTTTTAATTAATATTTTCTGTTTTTTCTTTTTTGAAATTCCTGTAACTGGATGTTGGTGCTTGAACTCTTGACCCCAAGATCACATGCTCTACTGAGTAAGCCCGCTAGGTGCCCCCTCTTTGTCTTTATATTTTACCTTCTGGATATTTCTTTGACTATTGTATAACTTTCTTTCTTTCTTTTTTTTTTTTTTTTTTCTGATCTTACAGCCTTTTTTTTTTTTAAACATATAATGTTTCAGGGGTACAGATCTGTGATTCATCATAGTCTTTCACAGTTCCTAGCACTCACCATAGTACATACCCTCCCCAGTGTCCATCTCCCAGCCACCCTCATCCCTCCCACCCTCCTCCACTCCAGCAACCTTCTATTCCCTAAGATTAAGAGTCTCTCGGGACGCCTGGGTGGCTCAGTGGGTTAAGCCACTGTGTTTGGCTCAGGTCATGATCCCAGGGTCCTGGGATCGAACCCCAAATCAGGCTCTCTGCTCAGCAGGGAGCCTGCTTCCTCCTCTCTCTCTGCCTGCCTCTCTGCCTGCTTGTCATCTCTCTCTGTCAAATAAATAAATAAAATCTTTAAAAAAAAAAAAAAAAAAAGAGTCTCTTACGGTTTGTCTCCCTCTCTGGTTTCCTTTTGTTTCATTTTCCCTCCATTCCCCTATGATCATTTGCCTTGTTTCTCAAATTCGTCCTATCAGTGAAATATGATGATTATCTTTCTCTGATTGACTTATTTCACTTAGCATAATACCCTCTAGTTCCGTCTACCTCGTTGCAAATGGCACGATTTTGGGGTGGTTTTTTGATGGCCGCATAATATTCCGTTGTGTATGTACTTGTGTGTATATACACACACACCACATCTTCATCCATTCATCCGTTGCTGGACATCTGGGCTCTTTCCATAGTTTGGCTGTTGTGGACATTGCTATAAACATTGGGATGCACGTATCCCTTCAGATTACTACATTTCTATCTTTGGCGTGAATACCCAGTAGTGCAGTTGCTTGGTTGTAGGGCGGCTCTGTTTTCAAGTTGAGGAAGCGCCATACTGTTTTCCAGAGTGGCTGCACCACCTTACATTCCTAATCTCACAGCCTTTTAAATAAAATTTTACTTTATCATATTTTAAATTTCCGAGTTCTTTGTCTGTTCCCTCTTTTGGTTTGGTGTCTCAGGCTTTGTAGTCACATTTAAGAGTGAGGCACTTAAAAGAATTAACAGTGGAGGGAATGTATGTTTTGGAGGTGCTTGCCAATCATTAAGCTTTAGTGTAGGTTGAAGGTTACTAGGCTTTGGGGAACTCTGCAAAATGTTAACGCATGAATGTATTGGGGGTTTATAGTTGCATCTGAGAACTCTGCTTGAGGGTTATGGAAGGTTGGGGAAGGCTGGTGTGTAGACCTTTACTTAAATCCCCCTTTTGGTGCTTATACTCCCTCATATGCGGTGCCTGGTGTCCTTATTTTAGTCCCTAGAGACTAGCAGGCTGCTTCTTGAAAAGGATGAGGGTCAGCTGGGGAAGGTTTTGCTGGAGGGTTTTATTTCTCTATCACTCACTTTGTGCCCTTGCTTTATCCCAACAGTGCCTGGTGCTTCCAAATGCTGAACCCCTCTCAGGAGTTGAGAGGAGCTAGTGGACTGACTCCCCTTTCTCCCACTTCCTTATAACTTAATTGGTTCTGCTTAGTTATTGTGGCTTCATTTGTATTCTGTATTCTAAAATCTCATTGAAATATATTTTCCACTGTTGTTCCCTCTTTCTTTGACCTTAAAGATTTTATTTGAGAGAGAGATAGTGAGAGAGCGAGAGCATGAACAGGCAGAGAAGTAGAGGGAGAAGGAGGATCTCCAACTGAGCACGGAGACCAATGTGGGGCTCAGTTCTAGGATCTTGGGATCATGACCTGAATCAAAGACAAACACTTAACCAACTGAGCCACCCAGGTGCCCCTTTTTGACCTTAAATATTAATAGTTTTGTCTTATTATCATTTCAGTGGGCTTTGGGGAGGAAGAATCAGGGTCACTTTGCTGGTTTAAGTGAAATTCCCCCTTTGAAATGCTAATAGATCTCTGTTTATTCTGTAGCTGATGAGTAGGACCCTGTAAATGCCAAGCCTAAAGCCAGGCCCTGGGAATTCAGAAATACAGGTGATATGGTAACTAACCTCTGGGAGCTCACATTAACATATTGTGTGTCAGCAATATAAACAAACCCTGTTTGGCTGTTTGTATTCTCAAGCCCAAGTAGACCCTGTCCTTGAAGAGTGATTATCTGGGGACCTGCAAGAAGAGAGATTATCTTGGGACTTGCAGAAATGGCCAGAGTCTTTGTCCCCTCTTGTGACTCCTAGAATTTAATGCCTGAGCCCTGTGACTGGGCTGCCAGAGGTATTGGGGGTGAGATGGGTAAGAGGAAACAATGGTCTTTAAAGGCCTGTAGTCTTGATTTTTCCCAGCTGACTTTGAGGAAAGTATCTGGTTATAGCTATGTAATTTTGAATGTCTAAGACCAGGGCTTCCGTGCTTCCTCCCCTCTCCCCTCAAAGGAGGTAAAATTCTGTTGAAATACTTTCCTGGTTTTCAGGAGCTGGGCCAAAGCATAAAACAACTGTGACCTTTTCCCTGTTGGTTCAGTCCTTTGGCCTGAGGGTGAGTGGCCTTCAGGCCCTGTGTCTGAATCCTTACCAGAAGTTGTGGGAGGAGTTAATCATGGGACTCCCCACGAATCAGATGGAGGTTTATAGGGTCCCCTGGCTGGGAGCAGGCTGCCTGCAGGGCAGTAGAGGCAGGGTACTAGAATCCCATCCTGTCCCTGAAGGCCCAGCCTGGTGTGGCTGGCTAATAGTCCTTCAGTCTTGGCTTTGTAGGAAGGCAGCTGTGGCAGGGCACTGAACCTTTGCAGCTCATGGTGTGGGGCAGAGGTGGAGTGTCCTCGAAGCCCTGAGCTCCTGAACTGGCCATGTACCCTCTATCTCTGCCCAGCCCAGGGACAGAAGCAAGAATAAAGACATGGTTGGGAGAGAGTCAGCCCCAAAGTTAGGGGTGTCTGATGTAAATGATTCTTTTAGGACTTGACATACAACAGCCTGAGAAAGGGGTAATGGAGCATTGGAGAGAAATCATAGCAGCCATCTTGTATCAGTCCCATGGCCAGCCTCAGAACTTCTCCAGTTCAAGCCCAGGGGATTTAAACACAGAAGGGCATGTGGCTTTTGCGGTATTTTCTCATTCTGTAAGCTGGGATGAGGGCAGCGGACAGACACAATTGTAGGTGTCTGCCCAGCTTTTCTTTCCCTTGCCTGTTTGCTCCCTTATCCCTCTTCAGGACGTCTGGCCAGCAGCCTAGCTCCTTCTTGCAAGTGGATTGTTTGGGAGTTTGATTAGTGTCAGAAATGGCAAGCCCCTGGACTGGGCTGCTTCAAGTGACATGGCTTCTGGGGCCTCAGTCTTCTTTTTTCCTGCCTGATCCTCTTGTTTCTCCACCACCAGGTCACACCTCCTAATTTCTCAGTGTCACAAGTGCCCAACACTCCCAGCTGTCCCCAGGCCTATTCTGAACTGCAGACACTGTCCCCCAGTGAGCGGCAGTGTGTGGAGACAGTGGTCAACATGGGCTACTCATATGAGTGTGTCCTGAGAGCCATGAAGAAGAAAGGAGAGAATATTGAGCAGGTGAGTGATTGGTTGGCTCGGGGTGGGACAGGGGGTCATGCTGGAGAGAGGTCCTAGACCAGTGTCCTGCTTTTATCATAGAGCCCAATCACACTTATAGCCCCAGCATCCTTTCTGGTGAGTTGCAGGACTCAGGGTATTTTGCTGCAGGGGACAGCAGCCTCAGTAGCAGTCCTTCTACTTAGAGGGCTGCTCTGGCACCTAGGCTGGAGGAAAGCCCTGGGAGCATTGGAGCCATTGGGACTGTTCTCTGCCCTTTTCTGCCCCTCGTGAGAGGGCACATTAGGCTTGATATAGAGACGCCTCCTTCAAATGTTTATCCTGTCAAAGCTGCCCCGGGGTGTTCCCAAATAGGGTACTGGAGTCCTAAACCTTGGGGCCATTTTCTGACTTGGGCTGTTAGAATATCCTGTCCAGGCTATGGAATTGACATGGAGATGTGAATCAGCTGTGACAGGAACTCCTTTGAAAAATTACTCAGGTTTAGAATGGTGTGCCTACCTGTTCAGCAAATAGTCACTAAAGTCCTGCTATGATGGATGCAGTTCACGGTACAGAATCAAGACTTAGCCAGGTGGGGAGCAGATCTCACATTGCTGGCTTGTGTAAGACTCTAGTGAAGCACCGTCAAGAGTGGTAGTAGGTGCTCACCTCTTTTTCTTTTCTTAAGATTCTCGACTATCTCTTCGCACATGGACAGCTTTGTGAGAAGGGCTTCGATCCTCTTTTAGTGGAAGAGGCTCTGGAAATGCACCAGTGTTCAGAGGAAAAGGTAGGACCCTTTGTGCTTCGTGGGAACCCTCTGCAAAGGATGGACAAAGTAGCATCCTCTGGCCAAGAACCGCCCCCTCCCTGCCAGTGACTGCAGGCAGAGGTAGTCAGAATGCATTCTCTCTAAAGTGTCCAGATAGACATTTTGCTAGTTTGGGTAGTTAGGCTTAATGAAGCATTGGGTTGAAGATGACTGGAGTCCCTGGGAAGGGAAAGGGAAGACCTGGGCAAAAAGCTAGACTTTTGGATGATTGGGGACACTGCTAGTCGCTTTGCCTATCCTGTTCCCTGGAGAGCAGCTGTTTCTGGTTTCAGTATCCTGCCTTGGTGTGAGTGTGGATTTTGGTTAGTGGGACCCATGAGTCAGCAGGATTTGGAACTGGGCAAAATTCCTTAAGGATGATGGGTTGTAGCATCAAGCATTCTCCCCTGGCTTCCTCCACAGCCGCCCTCAGCTTGCTAGGGGACCTCAGAGGGACTCATAAGCCTCTGGCAAAAGATGCAGACTTCCCCAGGCAGCCCCCTGCATGCACATTCCTCTACTCTGCGGCCTAACCCCTTTCTTCAATATTTATTCTCTTCTGTCCCTTAGATGATGGAGTTTCTCCAGTTAATGAGCAAATTTAAGGAAATGGGATTTGAATTGAAAGACATTAAGGAGGTTCTGCTACTACACAACAATGACCAGGACAATGCTCTGGAAGACCTCATGGCTCGGGCAGGAGCCAGCTGAGACTAGATGCTGCCTAGGCCCTGCCATGGAACCACCCCTACGGGAGGCCCTGAGGAGCCCATGTGTGGAGAAGGAGAAGGGGCACACTTCTGGTTTTCTTTTGGGGGTGGAAGGTCAGGAGTGGAGACTGTGCTTGCCAGTCTCTGAGCTGGGGAGAAAGTAGGAAAGACTCGGGCATGTGAATGCCTCCAGCGTGGCCCTGGCTCCTTCTATATTAAATGTATTTGTATTTTAAGAAGTGTCCTTCCCACCTCGGCCCTCCAGGGGTCTGTACGTCCTCAGCCGAAACCTGGCCCAGCTGCCAAAAGGAGTCAGGGAGAAGGGGTGGGAGGGCCAGACTCAGTGCTGCTTTAGGGCTAGATGCTTCCCTCTGCTGCACTGGTGGACTGAACTCTAATCCAAGTTGAGTGCAATTGAAAAGGTTCTTCCAGGGTTTTTTTTCCCCGCCCACTTCCTTTAACAAAGTCTCTTAGTGTTAACACTGGTTCTGTAATGTCTCTGAGGTGCAAAGAATGCCCTTTCCCCATGGGATGTGGAGTTGGCCTCATCTGCCAGGCAGTTACCATGCTTCCCTATCCCAGCCTGTTTCTTTTGGCTTGGTTTGGACCACCGTCCTCTGCTACCCAGGATTTTAGAGCCCCCTACTCTAGGAAAGTCAGTTTAAGAAATCATTGGCCCCTTCCCAGCACACTGAGTAGGGGAGAAACAGGCTGCAGTATAGTAGCCCAGCACTAACTCCACCTCGGTTCTCCTTGGAGAACAGCCTCTCCCTCCAGCCCCCTGCTCTAGGATGACACAATGAGTAACACCTAGTCATAGAAATCAGTCTCTTTCGTTTTATATTCTGTTGTACATCATTAAAGATCTAAATACAAAGGATATACAGTCTTGATGAATCTAAAGTAATTTGCTAACTATTTTGATTCTTCAGAGAACTACTAATAAAAATCTAAAAGGTATGTCCTGCTGTGATAATTCCTTTATTGCCAAGTGCTGTTTTATTGAGGGGTTGGGGTGGGTGAGAAAGGGATTCCTGCTTGGATTTGCCTGGGATGAAACAGGCACTAACCATTTTCTGTCTTTTTAGTACTGTCTCCCACTATAGGCCTGTGGGACCCAGGAGCTGGCCATGTAGTCGGCCCTGGCTTTATAAATCTGACCTAAGCTCAGTCTCTGGAACCAAGGACATGCCTTCCTGCAAGACTGTGGAGGTGAGACAGCCTGGGCTTTCGCGGCACTCAGAAGAGGGGAAGTACCTTTTCCTGTGAGAGGCATCAGGCATTTTTGTGCTGCAGGCAGGACTGGATTCAGACTGACTAGCTCTCGGTGGTGCTGCTGTAGCTGAGGGAACTAGATTGCTCCCTTAAGTTTCTTGTCCTTATACTTAACTGTCATCCCACAGTACTCTAGTGCTTTTGGCTGGGAGCCGGTCTCTAATTCTTTTAAGGATCACATGATCATTAAGACAGCAGACCCTTTGGGCCACGAAGCTGGAAAAAGGCCGCCCTCTAGTGTTCAGATCAGGCAAAGGATGACAGGGCTGCAGTCAGAAAGCCCGTCAGACCTTCTCCTACCCTTTTAATTAGGCCCTCCTTTTAAACCTTAAAAAGGTAACCTTTCCCTGTAAGAAATTTAAGTTTCTGCACATTACAGGGGACATCAGAGCCAAGACTGTGACACCTGCATCATACTGACCCAAGGTGGCCCTAGGAAGTGACAGACTACTTTGTATTTGTCTTGAGGTGTGTGTAAAAAAAATTTCTGCCTCAGGGTCTCAGGCTGTTGACTAGAGCTTTCAGTGCCAAGATACTACTGGGAGAGAGTGGACAGCCAGGGTGATGCTGGATAAAGGTAAGGCAAAGAGATCCTCCACTTCTTTAACTTTGCCATGAGAGGGCATGGCAGGTGAAGAGTCAGGAGCCAGGAACTGCTACAGGAGCATGAGTGTTGTTAAAAAGAGTAATGCAGTGATGTGGGCACTCTCTTCTGTCTCTGAATTGCTGGAAGGGAGGGTAACTGGGGACATGAGGCCTGTCCCACCACTCTCCAAGGGCTAATGAGGAGTGTTTTAGTTTTTGGTCAAGTCTTGAAGAACAGCATTCAGCTAACAGAGCTCCTAAAATTCATCATGTTTTCTTCCCCAGCTTCTAGGTTAGCACTGGCCCACCCCATCCTCTGGTCCTCAAATTTAGAAAGATAGTAATTGTTCTAGAACCTTATCTCCACAGACAAGGGGTCAGTAAGATAAATACTCTTTTCTAATACCACAGGAATAGGAGGGCATACTAAGTTTTTCAGGCTGCTCTGCCCTTCCCTACAAATGCTCCTGTGCTTGGAACTGAGGGACATAAGCTTGGGCTTAGTCAAGGCCATGGGTGGCTGGGGAGAGGCTAACATGGGTAGGACCAGGGAGTGGGTTCTAGGATTTGTAAGGAGGACCTGGCAGAGGCCCCTCCACCTCTGAAAATTCAGCACAGCCTCCTGAGCTGGTCCCATCACCTCATACCGGGTCTTGTTCTAAGCCACCACTGTCCTCTCAGGGGCTGTGGCTGGCCTGTGGCAGGCCCGGTATAGCTGAAGCTGGCTCCTCAGACCCTGGATGCACTGGGATTTCAGAGCCAGGATTTCATCCAGCTGGGTCACAAAATCTTCAAAATCCTGAGGAAGGAAGGAAAGGACAAATGAGCTTTTGGTTTTGTTGGCCTTCTGTCAGGATCTCCTTTTCTAGTCCCTTTTCTTGCAGGGAGTTTTCAGAACCCTTAGGCCCGTTCTTCAGCTAGAAAGCCTGTAGTACACTACCAGTGACACAGGGTGAGGCTCATTTCTCTGCATTTGAGACTTTTTTTTAAAGTAATCTCTAAACCCAGTGTGGTACTCGAACCCCTAAGATCAACCCCTAAGATCAACTCTAAGATGCACACTTCACTGACTGAGCCAGCCATACACCCCTGCACTTGAGAAACTTATATGTAGAGAGGTATTCTGCAGGGCAGAGGGTATCTTTGCAAAAGTACCTCTGGCTGAGGGGCACCTGGGTGGCTCAGTCAGTGAAGTGTCCAGCTCTCAATCTTGGCTTAGGTCTTGATTTTAGGGTTGTGAGTTTAAGCCTGCACTGGGTGTGGAGCCTATTTAGAAAAACAAAGTACGGGACGCCTGGGTGGCTCAGTTGGTTAAGCAGCTGCCTTCGGCTCAGGTCATGATCCCGGGATCCTGGGATCGAGTCCCGCATCGGGATCCTTGCTCGGCAGGGAGCCTGCTTCTCCCTCTTGCCTCTGCCTGCCTCTCTGTCTGCCTGTGCTCACTCGCTCTCTCTCCCTCTGTCTCTGACAAATAAATAAATAAAATCTTAATAAAAAAAAAAAAAAAAAGAAAAGAAAAACAAAGTACCTTTGGTCAGCATGTGGCAGGTCACTTACCATCACAGGGAGGGGCTCCAGCAAGCCAATAAGAAGGCAGAATGGCAAAGGATAGAGGCTGGAAACATTTTAGCCTGGAAATGGGGAGTGCAATTCCAACTCCCACCTGTCTGTGCAACCCCTTGAGCTATGTCAGAGGAATGGCAAGAGGAGGCCCAAGTCCTCTTAGAGTAGGACAGCAGACCCTTCACCATAGCCACAGCAAACAAGGATGGCCAGTAGAGTACCTGCAGGCTAATTCCCACCAGCCCCTGAGTGTCTAGCCAGGCTACTTACATGAAGAGCCAGCTGACTCATCAGGGTCTCCTCCTTGAAGACCAGTTCTGCCATTTTATCCAGTTGTTCCTGGTGTGCTCGGATGACCACCTGCCTGGGAACACCAGAGGGGATAGTGTGATCCCCTGGGCCTCCCATCTCTCCCAGGCAGCTTTCTGAGGCTAAGCCTCATTTCCAGGCCAGGAACTACCCTCCTCAGAATGGTCAAAACTTTGACCCGGGGCCAACACATGCCTCCCCCCCGACCCTGCTCCTCCTCTGTCACCTGTTCTTCTCAGGACTTATCTAGGGACTAAATTATACCAAGAACATACTGGGAAAGTGGGGCTTCTCGATCTGTCCCTGCCTCCCCCAGCTACACTGAGGGACAGGGATGAGTGCTGCTTCTCCCCTACTACAGGAGCTTCCCATGGCTTCCCTGCCAAAAGGCTCAAGGCTATGACCACTGTAGCTGGCACACCTGGGACAAGGTGCGGCCTGCTGCCTCGCCTGCCATTTTTCCTTCCTGAGGGAGTCCAAGGACCAAAGCAGGGGCTTTGAGTTCGAAACTGGAGGATCTGCCTTTTGTCAGATCCTACCACTGGGTAGAGGCCATGGAGAGAGCAAGATCGTCTCCTGGGATAGGCAGGCTCCTCATCTGTGTATCCCTCCATGTCCTCTTTGTCCCTGGCCTGAGCCCCAGTGAGCAGGAGACACACAGCTGGCCTAGATCCCAGGAACCCTAGCAAAGGGCTGTAGCCTTTGTTTCCATACACCCACCAGCTCCTCGGCCCCTAATGCTGAGGGGCCCTGCTGGATCTCCCTGCCTCCTTTCTTTCTCTACACTTTCTGTTGCCTCTCTTTCTGTTGCACTGTTCACAGCATCCTTTGGGGAAAGCAGCACAAATCACCAGTCCCTCTGTTTTTGACCTTCACCATCTTGCAAGTTCCCCAGCCTGCCGTGGTTCTGAGGGCACAAGGCTGTAACTGCTGTGTCCCTGGGCAGCACTTCCAGGAACACAGACCTGACAGAATAAAGAGGACTCTGATGTCACCACTGGTCCCAGGCTTGCTGAAGGGGACGGATCCTCCCTTTTCTCACCCAAGGCCCAGCTTTCCCAGACTCAGGGTTCACCCACCCAGGTAGGCCTGCTCCCTTGAAAAGCGGGCAAAGCCTGTCCAGTTGTAGTGTAGCTCTGACACTGAAAAAACGATAACTGTTTCCAGAACAAACAAATGTTAAGCTGGGGTGGGAGGAGGGATGCCAGAGGGCCTCCAGTCTTGGGGAGGGTGTCCAACTTACTGTGCAGGCCCCAGCGTGAGCTGAGGGAGTGTCCCTGCAGTCTCTGGAGAGCTGCCAGGGGCCAGGGGAGAGCCTGGTCTTGCTAAGCACCTTGGGATCGGCCTGTATTTGAGCCACATGATGTTGCTGTTGTAGCAGGGCAACTTGATGGGGTCTCTCAGCAGACTTAGCTCCTGCCAACCAAGTCCTTTTGGAGATTTTCGTTCTTGGGCCCAGGGCTGGTCAGCCATAACACTGCTTTCTGTTCGTGCGGTAAGTAGAGGTGCAGGGTGGGGTCCTCCAATATGTATGTGGGGGAAGGGCTTTCCTGGAAAACCCTGGGAGCTGCTCAGCTCTGCCGCCTCAGCATCAGCATCACACCGCTTGCTACTTGAGTGTTCCTGGGAGGATAGTACAGGCTCTCTGCTCTGGCAGACCTCCTCTGGGTCAGTCTCACTGATGGGCAACGTCTCAGGTGGGTGCTGACGGATGGGTGATGGGGACAGAGCTGGAAGATCACCATTTGGCTTATTGTCAGGGGGAGATGATGAGAGCCACAAGTGCCCAGCTGCTGAAGACACTGGCAGGAGTGCTTTCTGATCACCAGATGACACTGTGTCGCCCACAGGTGGGCCCCCTGCTGCCACTGGACTGTGAGCAAGCCCATCCTGGGCCAGCCGTTCCAAGGGAAGAGGGCCCTCATCGTCTGTGTTCTCCAGGAGGGACACAGTGAGGGGAGCCATCAGTCCAGAAGCATATTCAGAACATGTGCCTGACTCCCCTCTACAGTTGCCTTCTTGGTAAGGGTAACTGTTTTTCATGGTTTCGGTCACCAGAGTTGGGCTGTCTTGGCCAACTTCTCTTAGAGGTGTGCTGACTGTCTCTCTTTGGTCTGGAGATCCTGGAAATGCCTCATGGGATAGTGAGAAAATGAAACTGTCTTCTTCTGGGGGTAGTGAACTACCCTCAGCCTGCCCAGGAACCTCACTTCTGAAAGCATTCTGTCTGAGTTCAGAGGGTGGGTCTCCACCACCTTTCTGGCCACATACAAAGTCTACCTGTGAGCAGTAAGGCTTCTCTGTTGGGTTGTCTCTGGGGGAAAGCTCCAAGGAGGAAGACTCCTCTCTGCTGCAGTCCAAAGTCACCTTACTTGAGCCGTGGCCATGACTGAGAGCTGCTCCTCTGTAATTTGTGGGGTTCCTAGAGTACATCCAGTTTCCAGTTGGACCCTTCTCGTCACCATCTGTCCTGGGGTTAAAAAGCAGACTCTGCTGCCTTTCAGCCACCTCTGCAGCGCCTTCCTCCCTCTGATGAAGGAAGAAGGAGCCTTCGCTATTCTCTAGGGTGTTTCTCTGCTTTGTGGTCCTCTGACTGGAGACATGTGAAAAAGAATCTTCACTGAAATCGCTGTCATCAAGATCCTCAGCATGGGCTCCATCCTGGCTCTCAGAGTAAGAGCAGAAGGGGAGAGGGGTCTCATTCTGGAACTGCCCCTCCAGGGGCCTGTACTGGCATAAAAACCTTTCCAGTGGTTGGTAGTTGAACTTCTGCTGGAGGAGAGGTGGCTGCTGGAACTGCTGATGATAGAAGCGCAAATGTTCCTCCCTCTCTTTCTGATGTGGAGGGATGTCTGTCCACACTTCCGAGGCAGGCCTGGCAGGTGTGCTCCCCTTGCTGCCCTGCCCAGATTTTGCTAAGTGGTGGAGGCTGCCAGAGGAGAGCTCGGCCCGTGACACCAGCTGCCGCTGCACGGGCTGCACAGGCTGCACTGTCTTGCACTTGGAGGGTAGCTTCCCACGTGCTGGGGCTTCTCCTGGGCCGGTGGCCTTGCTTCCCCACCTGCGGGCAGTTCTGTTGCCCATTTGATTTTTCTCACAGCACAAGGGTGCAGACTCTTCTGCCCTTTTTTTGGCTGAATGTCTAGACTGCGTGGCTCCTTTGACAGGGCTGGTCTGAACGACCCACTCCTGGGGAGGACTCCCTCTGGATGAACCTGTCTTACCAGGAACTTTAGGTACAGGTGCAAAAGGGATGTTGGGCGGGTGGTTGGCCAGAGGATAGGCCTTCCCTTTCGTGGAGCCAGGAGCTGCCATGAATGATTGCTGAAGCCCCAGCTTGACCTTTTTGGGAGAACACTTGTCCCCTGGCAGGGCCACAGGGGAGCTCTGAATTCTTTTTGGAGAAGAGTTTCCAGAGGTCTGATTTCGACTTGTAGCTGAAGTACAACATTTAACGCCTTTTTTTAGTTCTTTGACCCTGTAAATGACCATTTTATGTTAAAATATGTATTCTAGCATGCCCCTTAATTCTTTTCCTATACTTTTCAAAAACCAAAGAAAAGCATTACAAAAAAGATGGGTACAGTCTTAGGATATAAATATATACTACACATTCTATGATCAAAAGTTTTGGAAAATGCCTCAGTCCCATGGGATAGGCCAGTGAAGCTTGTCTCAGAACCGTACCACATCCCCCCATGTTAGGGCCCGTGTGTACTTCTTGAAGGTGGGCTAACTCAGGAGCCTGGTGTCTCCACTCACCTGCTACCCCATAGCCAGAGCCCCCTTTTCCTATAATTCATCTCCTTTTAGGCTTCTCTAAAAAAATGGGTTCCTTCAGGGGCACCTGGGTGGCTCAGTGGGTTAAGGCCTCTGCCTTCGGCTCAGGTCATGATCCCAGGGTCCTGGGATCGAGCCCCGCATTGGCTCTCTGCTTGGCAGGGAGCCTGCTTCCCTTCCTCTCTCTCTGCCTGCCTGTGATCTCTGTCTGTCAAATAAATAAATAAAATTAAAAAAAAATGGGTTCCTTCAAACTTGCTGGGTACTCAGGAAGCAAAATCCTCTGGAAATAAGCAGGTTTGTGCTGTTAAAGGAAAAGTGACTTGTCTATTCCTAGGGTTTCTCAACATTTGCACAAGCGGTCTTTGGACCCAGGTAACGCTTTGTTGTAGGGAGCTGCCTCATGCACTATGGGATGTTTAGCACTATTCTTGGCTTCCACCCACTAAATGCCAGTAGCACTACTCTCTAGTCATGATGATCAAAAATCTCTCCAGACGTTGCCAAATGTCCAATGCAAAATCACCCGCTAGATAGAGAATAGAGAACCATGCTCTATTCCACTTGGGAACTTTAGAGATCTCTGCCAGGATTCATTTGTTAAGATCAGTCTCTTAACTCTTGTGATATTTAAAAACACTGTAAGAATTTAGAATCACAAGGTGACACCAAGTAAAAATGTGATTCTCCAGTCGTCTGTAAACTGTTCACTAAAATATCCCAGGAGGAAGCAGTACTTCTGCCTGGGGCTTCCATAAAATGTCTTTGCCTTTGTTTTGGTTTTAATCCAATCCTTACGGGGAGCTCAATGACCCCCGTGGCCATTTTTGAAAACCAAGATCTAAGCCTGACACTGAGACTTGATTTAAATCTTCCCTTGAAGTCTGGGAGCCAAGGCAGGCAGGTAATACAGCTAAGCAAAGAGATGCAGAATGTGACTGAAGACACGTGTCCATGGGCCTTTGTTCAGGTGTTGCAGTAGGGCATACATACAAGGAAATGGGCTGAGAGGTGCCAAGTAAGTCTAGATGGTTCCAAATTACTTCCTGTTAGAAAAGTCTTAATTATTTTAGTTTAATTAGGAGAGAAACACCAACATTTCCCTCTAGTAGGACTCACAGTAAATAATTCTAGAAAGCTGAGTGCCAGAGGGAATCCTACAGGTAATTTGGTTATTGATGCTAAATGCTTCCAGTGTATTCTTCCTATCCCCAAAATCACTCCTGTCACTAAGCTTTTCTGATAAGTGTAAACCTATTAGGGGTCCAGCTGGAACTTTACTTTTGGATTCCTTAGCAATATTCTAGTATATGGAGAGAAGAAAATTTTAAATCAGAATAAATTTTTACATAAGTAATAGGGGGCCTGGGTGGCTCAGTGGGTTAAAGCCTTGATCCCAAGGTCCTGGGATCAAGCCCTGCATTGGGCTCTCTACTCAGCGGGGAGCCTGCTTCCCCCTCTCTCTTTGCCTTCCTCTCTGCCCACATGTGATCTCTCTCTGTCAAATAAATAAATAAAATCTTAAATAAATAAGCAATAAAATCGTGTATATATAATTACCTAAAATTAATTTCATTAGGCTTCATTTAAGCACATAAAACAAATGGCTTTCATTCATTTTCAATAATTTATCAGACTGCCTCAAATGGAAGAGATTTCTATTATACTTCTTTTTAAAGCCAAAATTATTTCAAATAATTTCTCAATTATACTTAATACCTCTCCTATGTGAAAGGGATTTTTCTCTTCCTTTACTGAGGCACTAAGAGAGGAGATGTCTTGTTCTCTGCTCCTAATGATGAAATTCTTACTTTAAGCAAATGATAACGTATCCAGGGAGTGGTGGGGTTATGAAACAAGATCTGTTCACCGTTATCAGTTGTTGAAGCTGGGTAATGGATACGTGGAGGTAAAGAATTTCAAGCCATATTCGTTTTTTGGTCCCAACAAGGTTGGATCATCTCATTTCTTCTATCTGATCTCAGTTTGTGAAGTAGCCTTTCTTTTTAAGATTTATTTATTTGAGGCAGAGTGAGGGAGAGTGTATGAAAGGGGGAGAGGCAGAAGGAGAGGGAGAGAGAATCTCAAACACACTACTCACTGAGCGCAGGGCCTGACACGGGGGCTTGATCTCATGACCTGAGATATGACCTGAGCTCAGCCAAGAGTCAGATGCTTAACCCACTGAGCCACCCAGGCACCCCACAAAGTAGCCTTTCTTCTAAGGAATGCCAGTACGTAGGAGACCTATTTGGGGGACCTATTGCTTAAATTAACACATATTGATTGGTAACTAGTTCCAGGTGTGGTGCTAAGCCCTTCATAATGTATCCTCATTGATTCCACATAACTCTTTTATGAGGTAGATGCTAATATTATCACCTGTCAGATAAAACTGAAGCCCAAAACTGTTGCCTGAGACTGCTCAGCTATTTCATGGCAGAAGCAGGGTATTGGCCCAGATAGTCTTGACTCCAGAGCCCACTCTTATAACCACAGGAAGAGTTCCTCCTTTCATTCACAAATACTTAACTGTGCATCTACTAGGTACCAAGTATTGTCTGGGCAGTAGATACAGTGGAGAAATAGATAAGGCTTCCTGTTCTCATGGAACTTAAATGATAGCTCATTCCCAGACAGGACCAGGCAGCAAAGCAGCCAGAGAAAAGTATGGAAATGATAGTGTCTCACCCATGCTAGGAAACCTATGTGACCACGAGTAAGAGATGGGCATGGGGGTGGGGGAACCTTGGCAGATACCAAGGTCACCCCAGAAAGAGCCCTGACCATATAGTCAGGCTAGCTTTACCGCCAATTTCCAATAAGCCCTTTTAAAGTTCCTGCCTTTCTCTGAGTTCATTTTAACCTTTTGTAACGTGTCATGTCTGGGTGATGTCTCCTGGACCTACATAGTTGTAAGCGCTTCTGCCTTGACAAGTAACATGTATTCTCTCCCTTAGATTAGGGCTGAGGCTAGTAACTGGAAGAAAACCTTGAGCCTTCCACTCCAAAGAAATATATCATTTCCCACTAGCCATTTAAAAGGCACTGATGAGGGGCGCCTGGGTGGCTCAGAGAGTTAAGCCTCTGCCTTCAGCTCAGGTCATGGTCCCAAGGTCCTGGGATCAAGCCCCGCATTGGGCTCTCTGGTCAGTAAGGAGCCTGCTTCTCCTCTCTGCCTGCTACTCTGCCTATTTGTGATCTGTCAAATAAATAAATAAAATCTTTAGAAAAAATAAAAAAATAAAAGGCACTGATGGGGGCGCCTGGGTGACTCAGTCAGCTAAGCGTCTGCCTTCAGCTCAGGCTATGATCCCAGGGTCTTGGGATCAAGTCCCACTTCGAGTCCCCTGCTCAGCAAGAAGCCTGCTTCTCCCCCTGCTTATGTGTGCACGCTGTGTGTACATGTGCTCTCTCCCCCCGTAAAATAAATAAATAAAATCTTAAAAAAAAAAGTCTCTAATGGAGATGTCTCCTGAACCAGGGAATGTGTCCCCTTTCTCTTTTCACACTTGTAAAATGGCAAGGCCTATCAGGTCACATTCTTCAAATGACCAATTGCACATTCCCCTGGTACTAGGATCATGGCCTCAAGAACAGACTTCTGCTGGAGCTCAAGATCAAATTTCTGTGTGTTTGAGACACACACACACACACACAACCTGCTACCTGGGAGCGACTCACCGGTCAGCATAACGCAAGGTATTCAGAGTGTGTTCGGTGGCCACATGGCTTGGTGAGATGTTGGCGATCATGCAGGTTTTGGCATCACCAATGAAAGAATCCCTCAGGACCTGTCCAAAACAGAAGGCAGGTCAACGAAGTCAATTAACAAAGGACATACTGACTACTTATTGTGTGCAGGACACGGGGCCATAGCTCCCCTCCCTGCTACAAAAAGGCAATTTACAAAGAATAAATACAAGTGATCAAAAACACAGAAAAAAGGTACTTCACCAACCAAAGAAATACAAACAAACTAGTAAAAACACTAGTATTTTTCACCCATAAGATTAAGTAAGACTCATAATACCCTGGCCCTGGTGAGGGTCTAGGGAAATGGGCACTTTTCTACATTGCTATACTATTTCATGTGTACCATGAAACGGTATAAGCTTTTGAGAAGACAGTTTGGCAATATATATATAAAAATATAAAAAATATGCATGCTTCCAGGACATTATCCTAGAGAGAACTGCTCAGTTGATTTAAAAAAGAAAGGTAATATATAGGATACGCTTTATAGCATTATAATAATTAGAAAATCTAGGAGTCTGTAAACAGGGAACTGAATACTTTTTTTTTTTTTTTTAAATCTATTTGATAGCACAAGCTCAGGGAGCAGCAGAAGGTGAGGGAGAAGCAGACTGTCTGCTGAGCAGGAAGCCCAGTGCAGGGCTTGATCCCAGGACCCTGGGATCATGACCTAAGCCGGGGGCAGGAGCTTAACCAACTGAATCACCCAGGTGCCCTGCAAACTAAATAAATATTAACTGACTACAGCACAACCTTTAAAATAATTAGGTATACCTGAACTTAGGTACACGGAAGATCTACAACTTTGAATGAAGAAGGCTTATGATTCCGTAACTCTATAAGTAGATCTACATGTAGATATGTGCGCAGAAAAATATCTGGAAGGATAGTCACCAAAATGTAGCAGTGATTATCACTGAGAGGTAGGATTTTCAGGTACCTCTTGCCATCTCTTTTGTACTTGTATATACATACACTGTTTGATTTATTATTATTAAACAATTTTATTTATTTTTAAAAATTTCTTTATTTGAGAGAGAGCATAAGCAGGGCAGAAGGAGAGGGAGAAGCAGGTCCCTGCCAAGCTGGGAGATCGATATGGAGCTCGATCCCAGGACCCTAGGATCATGACCCGAGCCGAAGGCAGACACTTAATGACTGAGCCACACAGGCACCCCTAAACGATTTTATTTTTAAACAATCTCTATACCTAACATAGGGCTTGAACCCACAACTCCAAGATTAAGAGTCACACTCCATTGATTGAGTCAGCCGAGTGACCCTGAATTATTTTTTCATTTTTTTCTGAAGTATTACCGTTATTATCATTATTTTAAAGATTTTATTTGAGAGATAAAGCACAAGCAGAGGGAGCGGCAGGCAGAGGGAGAAGCTGGCTCCCTGCTGAGCAAGGAGCCTGATGTGGGATTAAATAGGAACGCATTTTCTGGGGATGGTGAACTTGTTTTAAAAAAGGTCAGAGCAAGGTGGCTCACTGGGTTAAGCCTCTGCCTTCGGCTCAGGTCATGGTCTTAGGGTCCTGGGATTGAGTCCCACATTGGGCTCTCTGCTCAGCGGGGACCCTGCTCCCTGTACCCCCCACCTGCCTCTCTGCCTACTTGTGATCTCCTGTCAAATAAATAAAATCTTAAAAAAAAAAAAATGTCAGAGCCAATTTTAGAATCAGGACTAACCACCCATAAAGGGTTTCTTAAATTTCTAGTTGAAATCATGTTTGAGAAGATAAAATCCAACCCACAGATCATGAGTCTAATGAGTTATATTACAGGTTCTGCCCCAGGCCCTGTGGAGCCATTAGGTTAGTTGCACAGAGTAAGAACCTTTGCTAAAATACAAAGATCCTTACCTAGACTGCCGTCTATGCTAGTCTGTCCCCCACTGAGCACAGGACATGGTGCAGAAAGGAATCATGGGCACCCATAACTGTCTTCACAGCAGTCTGTTTAGGCAGTTAGGTAGGCTCAGGTAGGTAGACCCCTACCTGGGCCACTGTTCTGCAGCCATTACAGTGCTGAATTACTGGCATTTTCCATTCATTAAGAAGCACAGTTTGGGGATGCCTGGATGGCTCAGTTGGTTAAGCAGCTGCCTTTGGCTCAGGTCATGATCCCGGCCTCCTAGGATCGAGCCCCACATCGGGCTCCTTGCTCAGCAGGAAGCCTGCTTCTCCCTCTGCCTCTGCCTGCCACTCTGTCTGCCTGTGCTCACTCTCCGACAAAAAAAAGCAGAGTTTGGGGGCGCCAGGGTGGCTCAGTCATTAAGGGTCTGCCTTCAGCTCAGGGCATGATCCCAGGGTCCCGAGATCGAGCCGTACATTGGGCTCCCTGCTCGTCGGGAAGCCTGCTTCTCCTTCTCCCACTCCCCCTGCTTGTGCTCCCTCTCTCATCTCTCTGTCAAATAAATACATAAAATCTTTAAAAAAATTAACATATAATGTATTATTTGCCCCAGGGGTACAGGTCTGTGAATTGTCAGGCTTACACACAATACATAAAATCTTAAAAAAAAAAAAAAAAAAGAAAAAAGAAATCTTTAAAAAAATAAGCAGGGGCGTCTGGGTGGCTCAGTGGGTTAAGCCTCTGCCTTCGGCTCAGGTCATGATTCAGGGTCCTGGGATCGAGACCTGCATCGGGCTCTCTGCTCAGCAGGGAGCCTGCTTCCCTTCCTCTCTCTGTCTCTGCCTGCCTCTCTGCCTATTTGTGATCTCTGTCTGTCAAATAAATAAATAAAATCTTAAAAAAAATAAACAAAATTTCTAAAATAAATAACAAGCAAATAGTAAATTTAAAAAAAATTTTTAAAGCTCTTATCTTTAACTCCAGCCATTATTTTTTGTCTTGAAACACTCTCACAGCTAAGAAAATGCTTAGTACAAGCTATACCAGCCAAAGGCTCAGAGACTCCATTAAATCAAAAATGTTTCTTTATATTAGAAATAAGCAGAAAGCTGCTGGGTGATGGCCAGAAGTGCACTACTGCCTGTGAAAGCTCAGTTGCTTCATACCACAGGCATCTCTGCCTGAGGATGCCCATCTCTGCCTAGAATGACCTGGAAGGAATGTGACTCCTTCCCTGTCCTCCCCCTCCCTGAGCTTAGCATCATGCTTTGCTGGCAGTGGAGGCTTTGCTGAATGAACAAATGAATGCAAGAACGAACAAACGAATGAAACAGAACAAACTCAAAGTTCACATTTAACTTTACCTGAGTTAATTTGCTTTGCCTGAAGGGAGTGTGGGTGTGTTCCTGATCCAATGCACGGATACATTCCTTCAGCTGCAAAGGTAGATCAACAACAAACGCAGGAAATCCCACATGCAAAGAGAGGAACAGATCAGACTTTTCTTAAAAGAGCCATTCTCAGACAGTCTTCCAAAAGGAAGTCAAAATGCTCTGGTAGTTTCTTGTCCAACAGGGAAAATCAAGCTAGAAGGGTGAACATCCTGAGCTCCCTGTGTCTATTTGAGGGTCTCCCATCCTAAAGGCTCTATCCTTAGATTAGCCCCAGTAGTGGGGAACAGAAAACCAGGGACTTTCCCACAGGCCCCAGAGTCCAAGCTCATGTGGTGCAGTCTAGGCTTGCCAGCTCCTTTTTTCTTGCCTCCTCTCATACGATTAGCAGTTATAGGTGCGCTTAAGTACAGAAAATACCTATATACCACTCCCCCACCTCCGTGCTAACACATGCACACCTATAGGTGTAGATTCAGATATAAGTTTTCTGATAATTACTTTGAGAGAGAGCAGGAGCACGCACTACCTTAAATCCATAGAGAATTTTTGCTTTTATTTATTTATTTTTTAAATATTTTATTTATTTGACAGAGAGAGATCACAAGTAGGCAGGCAGAGAGAGACAGAGAGGGAAGCAGGGTCCCTGCTGAGCAGAGAGCCCGATGTGGGGCTCAATCCCAGGACCCTGAGACCATGACCTGAGCCGAAGGCAGAGGCTTAACCCACTGAGCCACCTAAGTGCCCCTTCTTTTATTTAAAAGCAAATAAACAGACACTTCTCCAATGAAGACATACAAAGACATACTGCCTAGAGCAATCTATACTTTTAATGCCATTCCGATCAAAATTCCACCAGTATTCTTCAAAGAGCTGGAATCCTAAAATTTGTATGGAATCAGAAGAGACCCCGAATTGCTAAGGAAATGTTGAAAAACAAAAATAAAACTGGCAGCATCATGTTACCTGATTTCAAGCTTTACTACAAAGCTGTGATCACCAAGACAGCATGGTACTGGCATAAAAACAGACACATAGACCAGTGGAACAGAGTAGAGAGCCCAGATATGGACCCTCAACTCTATGGTCAAATAATCTTTGACAAAGCAGGAAAAAATATACAGTGGAAAAAAGACAGTCTCTTCAATAAATGGTGCTGGGAGGGCGCCTGGGTGGCTCAGTGGGTTAAGCCGCTGCCTTCGGCTCGGGTCATGATCTCGGGGTCCTGAGATCGAGTCCCGCATCGGGCTCTCTGCTCAGCGGGGAGCCTGCTTCCCTCTCTCTCTGCCTGCCTCTCCATCTACTTGTGATTTCTCTCTGTCAAATAAATAAATAAAATCTTTAAAAAAAAAAATAAAAATAAATGGTGCTGGGAAAGTTGGACAGCTATATGTAGAAGAATGAAACTCGACCAGTCTCTTACACCATACACAAAGATAAACTCAAAATGGATAAAAGACCTCAATGTGAGACAGGAACCCATCAGAATCCTAGAGGAGAACATAGACAGTAACCTCTTTGATATCAGCCACAGCAACTTCTTTCAAGATATGTCTCCAAAGGCAAAGGAAACAAAAGCGAAAATGAACTTTTGGGACTTCATCAAGATCAAAAGCTTCTGATAATGGATGCAGAAAATAAGTAGTACAAGCTATACCATCCATTCTGATAATGGATGCAGGAAATCTCACCCTTGGCCTGAGTTACACCTGCCCCTTACATACTCAAATCCAGCAAAGGAAACAGTCAACAAAACAAAGAGGCAACCCACGTAATGGGAGAAGATATTTGCAAATGACAGTACAGACAAAAGGTTGATATCCAGGATCTATAATGAACTCCTCAAACTCAAGACACACAAAACAGGCAATCATATAAAAAAATGGGCAGAAGATATGAACAGACACTTCTCCAATGAAGACATACAAATGGTTATCAGACACAGGAAAAAATGTTCATCATCACTAGCCATCAGGGAGATTCAAATTAAAACCACATTGAGATACCACCTTACACCAGTTAGAATGGCCAAAATTAGCAAGACAGGAAACAACGTGTGTTGGAGAGGATGTGGAGAAAGGGGAACCCTCTTACACTGTTGGTGGGAATGCAAGTTGGTGCAGCCACCTTGGAGAACAGTGTGGAGATTCCTCAGGAAATTAAAAATATAGCTTCCCTATGACCTTGCAATTGCACTACTGGGTATTTACCCCAAAGATACAGATGTAGTGAAAAGAAGGGCCATCTGTACCCCAGTGTTTATAGCAGCAATGGCCATGGTCGCCAAACTGTGGAAGGAACCAAGATGCCCTTCAACGGATGAATGGATAAGGAAGATGTGGTCTATATACACTACGGAGTATTATGCCTCCATCAGAAAGGATGAATACCCAACTTTTGTAGCAATATGGACGGGAATGGAAGAGATTATACTGAGTGAAATAAGTCAAGCAGAGAGAGTCAATTATCATATGGTTTCACTTATTTGTGGAGCATAACAAATAACATGGAGGACATAGGGAGATAGAGAGGAGAAGGGAGTTGAGGGAAATGGATGGAGACGTGAACCATGAGAGACTATGGACTCTGAAAAACAACCTGAGGGTTTTGAAGGAGGGGGGTGGTGGGAGGTTGGGGGAGCCAGGTGGTGGGTATTAAGGAGGGCACGGATTGCATGGAGCACTGGGTGTGGTGCAAAAATAATGAATACTGTTACGCTGAAAAGAAATGAAAAAAAAAAAAAAAAAAAAGGGAATAAAATAATTTTTTAAAAAGTATAATATAAATAAATAAATAAAAGTAGGGGCACCTGAATGGCTCAGTTGGTTAAGCCATAGTTTTGAACTGTGTCTGCAACCATCTGTGCTTTATCTTTTGTTTTTTCCTATTAGTTTTTTTTTTTTTTTTTTAAAGTAAACTCTATGCCCAATGTAGGGCTTGACTCATGACCCCAAGATCAAGAGTTATATGCTCCACTGACTGGGCCAGCCAGGCCCACCTGTGCTTTATCTTGATTTATTTTCTGCATCCATTATCAAGATGTGTGCTAAGGTATCAGAAAAGCCTAAGAAGTTATTTTTGGGGTCTGGGAATGCTCACCTTTGTTTCCGTATAAATTAATGGTAATCACTTCTTTGCCTTATGCCATTTTGGCTTACAAAAGATTTCATAGGGAAGTTCTACTTTCAGATAGCAGGAGAAACCTGTACAAGGGAATTTCCTCTTTTATTACAAATCAATGCAATATCCCCAAACTTTACCACTGGGACAGTTCTCCAAAAGGGACAAACAGGTAACCAAACCCTTGGCCTGAGTTACACCTGCCCCTTACATACTCAAATCCAAGTGTGGCCACTAATCCTTATCAGCCTTTGAGAACAATCTAAGCAATAAAATAAATAATAAAAATATATTATAATCTAGCAAATAAAAGAAATATCTTACTGTTATAAATAACCCAATAAATTAGTTGTAGGGAAAGGACAGCTCTTTTTTTTTTTTTTTAAAGATTTATTTATTTATTTATTTGACAGAAATCACAAGTAGGCAGAGGCAGGCAGAGAGAGGAGGAAGCAGGCTCCCTGCCAAGCAGAGAGCCTGATGTGGGGCTCGATTCCAGGACCCTGAAATCATGACCTGAGCTGAAGGCAGAGGCTTTAACCCTCTGAGCCACCCAGGCCCCCCAAGACAGCTCTGTCTTACAGCAGAATTCCGACCAATTAATGTAAAAAGGATGATAGGAACAGGAAATCTCACCAGGTAAACATCACAGTAATGATTGCTCCAGGTTAAGAATCATCAACAGAAGGGCACCTGGGTGGCTCAGTTGGTTAAGCAACTGCCTTCAGCTCAGGTCAGGATCCTGGAGTCCCAGGATCAAGTCCCACATCGGGATCCCAGCTCTGCGGAGAGTCTGCTTCTCTCTCTGAACTTCTCCCTCTCATGCTCACTCTTTCTCTCTCAAATAAATAAAACCTTAAAAAAAAAATCATCAACAGATGATAAAATTAGGCAGTGAAAGTGTGATGTAAATAGGAAATTGCATAGTTTCAGACTATCTCCCCATAAGTCATTTATTTATTTATTCATTTATTTACTTATTTATTTATGAGAGAGAGAGAGAACACGCAGAGCAAGCAAGAAAGCATGAGCAGGGGGAGGAGCAGAGGGAGAAGCAGACTCCCTGATGAGAGGGGAGCCCACCACAGGGCATGATCCCGGGATGTGGGGATCATGACCTGAGCCAAAGGCAGACACTTAACCAACCCAGGTGCCCCAAGGTATTTATTAATTACAAAGGGAAAATGGTTAACATTATAGTGGAGAAACTTAGCACAAAACATCTTAATACGTGATCAAAGTTAACATCACCAGTAATGAGACGTACTGACGTCATGTACCACCTATATGATTCACTGAGAAGGGTACAATTTATGTGGTATTCTTGCTCAATTTACCTCAATCTAATCTTGAGAAAACACTGAATAAACCCAAATTCACAGACAATCTGCAAAAAAAACAAAAAACAAAAACAACCGGGGTGCCTGGGTGGCTCAGTGGGTTAAAGCCTCTGCCTTCGGCTCGGGTCATGGTCTCAGGGTCCTGGGATCGAGCCCTGGAACAGGCTCTCTGCTCCTCAGGGAGCCTGCTTCTTCCTCCCTCTCTTCCTCCCTCTCTGCCTAGTTGTGATTTCTCTCTGTCAAATAAATAAAATATTAAAAACAAAAAACAAAACCAAAAACAACCAAAACCAAAAAACCAGGCAGGACAGCACTCTTCAAAGGTGTTGAAGTCACAGATGACAAAAACTGAGGAGACTATGAGAACATGACAACTAAACGTAACAGGATCCTGGACCCAAAAAAGGGCATTAGTCGGACTACTGGTGAAATTCACACAAGGTCTGTAGATTAGTAAATAGTATACCAATGTTATTGTTGTTGTCTTGGTATTATACCAATGTTAATTTCCTGATTTAGATATTTTATTATGGCTATACAAAATATAAGTAATATGGAAACTGGGTGAAGGAATGCTGTGTATTTAATTTTGGCAACTTTGTTTTGGTAAATCTAAAATTATTAAAAAACCAGGGGCTCCTGGGTGGCTCAGTGGGTTGGGCCTCTGTCTTCAGCTCAGGTAGTGATCTCAGGGTCCCAGGATTGAGCCCGGCATTGGGCTCTCTGCTCAGCGGGGAGCCTGCTTCCCCCCACCACCTCCACCTGCTTCTCTGCCTACTTGTGATCTCTGTCAAATAAATAAATATAATCTTTAAAAAAAATTATTCAGAAACTGAAAAAGTAAAAAGAGATGCAGATTGTCTTTCTCACCTCTTTGCCTTGCAATTTATCCCTCATGAGGCCTGGAAATAAAGTGTCTAGGTGGAGACTTCAGTTCTGATCAGAAGGACTTAAGTAATATGGAGGGGCACAGGCAGCACTATGCAGCTGCAAAAAGGAACAAGGAAGATGTCTACATACAGCCACATAGTGAGTGCTAGGATATTGTTAAGTGAAAAGAGCAAAGTGTTTACAGTGTACTACCCTTTTTTTCGAGGTGAATACAAATATATATATAAGTAAAAAAATGGTTATCTAAGAAGTGGGAGGTAATAGGGTTGCGGGGACAGGGATAGACACAAGACTTCTTTCAGATTGGCTTGTTCTACAGTTTATACTTCAACCGAATATGAAATTGGTAAGCTTAAACACATAGAAAAGATTTCAAATGACTGTGCAACACAGTATTATGACTGTACACCTAAGTAGGACACAACCTAAGGGTGAAGAGGAAACTGCAAAGAAATCTTAATCCGAATTCAATAATCATATTATGAAAAATATCAGCATTATTTTGAAACACATATATACTGAAGAAGAGCAAATAAATTATATAAATGCTGTAGGGTGCCTGGATGGCTCAATTGTTAAATGTCTGCCTTTGGTTCAAGTCATGATCCCAGGGTCCTGGGATCGAGCCCCGCCTAAGGCTCCCTGCTTGCCAGGAAACCTGCCTCTCCCTCTCCTGCTTACCCTGCTTTTGAATTAATTTATTAATATGAATCCTTAAAAAAAATCATGATGATTCACAGACCTGTACCCCTGGGACAAATAATACATTATATGTTACTAAAAATAATTTTAAAAAATCAGTTTCCTAGCTACAACAAAAACGCCTAGAAGCAAGGACTAACCCAGTGGTAGTAAGCACCCCTAGCACCCCTAACTGGTCTCAAAATGCCATTTCCTTCTAAAACCAAGGCTTGTTGAAGAATTGCCTAATTCAAGGTCTGGGGAAGGAAATGTACAAGAGGAGCCTGGAACATCTTGTCTTGCCAGAATGCCAGGAAGCTAGAAGCTATTAGAGACTAATAGTTGGTCAAAAAACTAGAGGAACATACTTGAAAAGGCTCCCACTGCCCAAAGGATGTATATTTAAATAACAAAAAGAATAATGATTACAATGAGTCTATAATAATACAAAACCAAACAAAACAGTAAATAACAACAAATTAATTGGTCGGGTTTAGGTTACTAGGACACAATCATTCTGAAAACTGGTAAGTAAAGGCAAAGAATCAAGCAAGCATTTATCTTGTCTCTACTGAATGAACTATATTTCAGGATAATCATAATCACATACTTGAAGAAAAATTCTTCCAGCTAATAAAGAAGGAATATGAGAATAAGAATATCACAATTTCAGAATCCCTAAAGGAACAATAGATACAGGTGATGCTTATCTATAGCTGGTAAACCCATTAAATGAAAAAGTCTGATAGGAAACTATAAAGGAGAAATTATGCTGTCAACACTTGAACCTTTAATTCTTAAAAATCACAAAAAGAGGGGCACCTGGGTGGCTCAGTGGGTTAAGCCACTACCTTCAGCTCATGTCATGATCTCAGGGTCTTGGGATCAAGCTCCACATGAGGCTCTCTGCTCAACAGGGAGCCTGCTTCTCCCACTCTCTCTTCCTGCCTCTCTGCTTACTAGTGATCTCTGTCTGTCAAATAAATAAATAAAATCTTTAAAAAGAATCACAAAAAGACAACCAGACATTCTGTACGTCCTGATGTGTTCCTATAAGAAGTCTAAAAACTACCCATGAATTCCTGCCAAAAAACCAGAACCTCAATCTGATCAAGCTTCTAGTACAGTGCTTTCCCAATAGGAATATGTTAGCCCCAAGCGCAAACTTTGTGTATAATTTTAAATCTCTAGTAGCCACATTTTAAAAAAATGAAATCAATCTTTTTTTTTTTTAAGATTTTATTTATTTCAGAGAGTGATCAAGAGAGAGCATGAGTGGGGGGATGAGAGGGAGAATCAGAAGCCCCTCTGAGCAAGGATCCCAATGTGGGCTGATCCCAAGACCCTGAGATCATGACCTGAGCTGAAGGTAGATGCTTAACTGACTGAGCCAGCCAGGTACCCTGAAATTAATCTTAATTATATAATCTTAACTATATGTAATCCAATATAGCCAAATACATTAAAAAAAAACCAGCAAAAATATTATTTTAGCATGTAATCAATATGAAAAAATATTAATAAGATATTATACCTGCTTCACAATCCAGTGTATATCTTACACTTAGGCATGTATCAGTTCGGAGGAGCTACATTTGAAGTGCTCAGTAACTACATGTGGCTTAGTGGCTCCCTCCTGTACAGCCCGAATACAGATCTTAGCCACAGAGGCTAGAGTATGATGATAAACATGAATGTGGGGATGCAGTCAACCTAATTCCCAATGTTGGAAAATCTTATAGGGCAAATGGACCCAGTTTTCTTCAATAAATACACTGATAGTAAAAGAGAGAGAAACCCGGGCGCCTGGGGGAGCCTGTTTCCCCCCCTCTCTCTGCCTGCCTCTCTACCTACTTGTGATCTGTCAAATAAATAAATAAAATCTTTAAAAAAAAATAAGAGAGAAAACAAAAGAACTGATATAGAATAAAAGAGACTATCAAAAGCAATCCAAGGGTCTTGTTTGCATCTTGATTTGAACAAACTGTGAAAAGACATTTATGGGACAACTGGAGAAATCACAATACTTCCTGGATAATAGATAACATTACATAATTACTTCCTCAGGTATGATAATGGCATTACAGTTATATTCAAAAGTAAGAGTCCTTATCTCTTCGAGATAATGAAACATTTGTGGAAGAAATGACAAGATGACAGGATTTGCTTTACAATAATCTAACCAGGGGAAAGAAAGGGTTCGGTAGATTTTTCACATGTTGAAGCTGGGTGCAAGTATTTGGGAGGTCATTATGTGATTTATTCTATTTTGTTGTTTGAAAAATTAATACAATTTAAAAACTTGATGAGAGAGAGAAAGCTTACCTAAGTTAACCATTCAGCTGCTGCCGAAATACTTTTCTGCTCCTAAGGGATTGACCAGAGGAAGAGAAGGCAGGAACAGAAGGAAAGAGTTGCCTAGAACTTCTAAGAATCTGATTGGGCAGCCTCTATCTCTAACCCTGGAACCCCACTTCCAGACAGGAGCATGCCCTTGCTCTGCTGATTCTACCCCACCCCACCTTCACCCACTCTGGCTGCATGTAAAGAGGGGCAAAAATCTCTCAAGAAGGATTTTTAGGAGCGCTTGGGTGGCCCAGTGGGTTAAAGCCTCTGCCTTCGGCTCAGGTCATGATCCTGGGGTCCTGGGATCAAGCTCCGCATCGGGCTCTCTGCTTAGTGGGGAGCCTACATCCCCCTCTCTCTCTGCCTGCCTCGCTGCCTACTCGTGATTCCTGTCTGTCAAATAAATAAATAAAATCTTAAAAAAAAAAAGAAGAAGGATTTTTAGATCAAAGCTTTCAAACAACTTACAGCCAGAAGACTCTGGTTTATTTCTGCGCCTTCCATCTTTGTCTGTCTGTCTGAGTCTCTGGCATCTGCTGCTCTTTCGCTGCCAGCCAAGTCAATAAAAGAGATCCTAGAGAAAACACACAGCAGGGATAACTTCTTGGGGGCCTTGGTTTATTTTTACATCAGTCAGCATTTTGGGGCAGCAGGAAGAAACTAACACTGGCCCAACCTCTGGAAAGAAAAAACATACTGTCAGCTTTCCAAAATTATTAGAAGACTCTGATCTGTCAGCTGTTGCCCTCACTGCTCAGACACTTCTGTTGGTTTTAATCATTTGTGAGAAATTAATAAAATTAATAAAACATTCTTCCTATAAGGCTAAATGACTACAATGCAAATTACTTAGGTAATTAAATAGAAACTTTTGTGGGCTGCTTTCCAGGTCCCCCCCCCCCCCTCAAAAACAGAAGAAGAAGAAGAGGAGGAATTATAAGTAAGTAAGAAAAAAAAGACTCATTACTCAGAGGTGAGAGAGGCTCATCCATCAGTGTGGCAGAATTTGCTAAGATAGCACTAGAGGAGCAATGAATGTACCCAATTGTCTTATGGCTTCTTTCAAGGAGGATAGATTAATTTTTTTCTTTTCTTTCTTTCTTTCTTTTTTTTTTTTTTTGGCCTGTAAGCTGAGATGCATTTCCTACTATTTCTTTGCTGATACTGTGTTTCACGTTAGAAGCAATCAATGTCCCTTTTAATAACTTAGGCTTGACCAACAATAGGTCATTACTTCATGGTTAATCAACTGATGGCACTTTAATACAATGATTTATTTCAGGGCTAACAACTCTACTCTGTATCCCTGATATTTATGAAAAACTCTATGGTGGCAGAATGTCCTGTTGTTGATAACACATATTTCAAAGTCACATTAGGGAAAGGCAGATAATGCAATTCCTTGCATATTTCCAACTCACCTGCCAAATGTCCTCTTGGCTGAATCCTTGATCTGAATTTGGATGATAGCATGGGAGCGGGAGGAGTCCGCATTAACTCCAGTGGCCCCAGTGCTGCGCTCCTTGCTGCCCTTCAGAATCACCTGAAAATAAAATCCATAGGGTGATTCCCTCAAGAAGTGAAAAATTCCCCTGGGTCCTAAGTGTTGGCTGAGAGCCACAGAAACCAGGCTTATAACTGTCAGTACACAGCAGTATTTTCATTCTATGTAGAAAGCTGCCAAAGCATGTAATCATACAGAGTAAGTACCCAACAGCAGTGCAAACAATGGGGAATACTAACCTTGGGGAGAACATTCAACAGCTCAAGAGATAATTTACTTCTTGATCTTATATATTCATTTTAATATCTTTGATAGATTTAGCCTGACTACAGTCTCCAGGGCATGACTTGTCTCTAAGGCAATGTCCCATGTCCCATACCACCCATCTATCTTAGGAACTAAAGCAAAGACAGAAATATGCATCATGGAATGACTGATTACAATCACCTGTTCCACCAGGAAGCAGTCACAGAGGGGGCCAGCATGATGTGTGGGAACACAGAAGTAATGAGCTATCACAATTGACATGATCACAATTGACGTGATTTCCATTAAGATCATTGAAGTAGAGACTAACTTGGGTCCCTATAGCCCGAAGGGAAAGGGGAAATAGAGGTGAAGTCTCAGGACTGCCTCTTGCCACTGAAAACACAGCCATATGTGAACATGCTGCCATGATTTTAGACAGAGGAAGGAGTGCTGATTACTGAGAATCAAAAAGGTGAAGAAATATTATTTGACAGAGGGGTGCCTGGCTGGCTGAGTCAGTGGAATATGTGACTCTTGATATTGGGGTTGTGGGTTTGAGCTCCATGTTGGGTGTAGAGATTACTTAAAAATGAAAAAAAAGTATTTATTAAATAAAACATTATTTGATAGAATCTTCACAACAGCCTAGATAAGAGGGGAGTTCATTATATTTTTTTAAAAGATTTATTTATTTATTTGACAGACAGAAATCACAAGGAGGCAGAGAGGCAGGCAGAAAGAGAGGAGGAAGCAGACTCCCGGCTGAGCAGAGAGCCTGATGCGGGGCTCGATCCCAGGACCCATGACCCGAGCCCAAGGCAGAGGCTTTAACCCACTGAGTCACCCAGGCGCCCCGTGAGTTCCTTATATTATGCCCAGTATATGTTGAAGACAAATTCAAGAGGTTGAGTCACAGGGCACTTGGGTGGCTCAGTTGGTTGAGTGTCCAACTCCTGGTTTCAGCTCAGGTCATGATCTCAAGGTGGTGAGGTCGAGCCCTTGGTGGGGCTCTGTGCACAGCACAGAGTCTGCCTGAGGTTCTCTCTCTGGCCCTTCCCCTGCTCACACTATCTGTCTCTATATAAATAAATAAAATCTTAAGAAAAAAAAAAAGAGGTTGATTTGCTCACAAAAAGCTGTTGTGTGACAGAACCAAATTCCACATCCAGTATGTCTGACTCCAAAGCTCATGTGGTTTCCACTAAGTTGTCAGGTACTTCTGATAAATTCATTTATTTTGCAGTGAATTAAGGGTAAGGAAGTCCTATCTCAATTTTGTCAATCTTTCAAATTTTTAATTTGTATTTTACTGAACATAACCACAGTTTCCAAATTAAGAGTCCAAAGGTTGCCAGACTCAAACTCCAACAATAGGCCATAAAATATCTTAACACGCAGGTACTTTTTACAAGTTTAACTAATATGGATAGAACTAGAGGGTATTATGTCAAGTGATATAAGTCAATCAGAGAAAGACAATTATCATATGATCACATGTGGAAACAAAACAGGAGCTCACAGGGGAAGAGAAGAATAGATAAAAGAAGATGAAGCCAGAGAGGGAGACAAACCATAAGAGACTCTTAAACTTAGGAAACAAACCGAGGGATGCTGGAAGGGAGGAGGTGGAGGAATGGGGTAACTGGGTGATAGACATTAAGGAGGGCAAGTGATGTAATGAGCACTGCTCCTTATATGAGACCGATGAATCACAGGCCTGTACCTCTGAAACCAATAATACATGTTAATTGAATTTAACTAAAAAATGTTTAAAAAAAATTTTTTAATGTTTAGTAAGTTCCTTCATGGTTTAAGCAGTTGTGTTTCTAAAAATTATCTGTACATGAGATTTAGAATTGTACTTTAAAATCAAATTTAGAATCTACTAAAAGTATAACAGATCTATCTGATGAATCTTTTTATAAAGGGAAGAACCTGTTAATTCTGTAACACTGGATTTTCAACTACATGGCTAGTATGTTACTGCTAATCAAAAATGGGAAGAGTGAGAACAGTAGTCCCTTAAAATGGGTGTGGCAGGTGTCCCTGCCATAAGCTGCCCACTGAGCTCCAATGGCTGGCTGGGCCACGAAAATGCACATCTGTAACTGATGTCCCCTGTCACTCTGACTTCATGCTTACTTAGACTGTAAGGCCATGATGAGAAGGTGTGATGTTCTTTTTATCAAACCTTTCCTTTTTTTTTTTTTTTATCAGCAAAGAAGATGTGCTTACTGCAGAAAACTTGGAAGATACAGGAAAAATATTAAGAAAATATATACCTCCCATAATCCCAGGGTTAACAAGAGTCTGGTGTATTTCCTTCTAGTTTTAGGGTTCTCACACCTTTTTTGCTTTTTTGTTCATTTTGGTCTTTTACAGGCACCATGAAGAGACAGGGGAGATATTTTAAATCTCGAAATTTATGTAAACAATATGCTTGATAAGGGAAAAAACACAGAGAAGTTGGTGACTTATCCAAGAACACAAAGGTCAAATATGGTCGGGTTAGAAGAATTCTAAGGTTAGAGGCCAGGTGTCCTCTGCCATATGTGAAAGTAAACATGCTACTTCCGCTAGGACATAGTGAAAGGTCTGAGAGGCCTCAGGGCCAGGAACTGTAGATAGTGACAGAAACTCAAAGGGTGGGTTGTGGTTCACCCCCAGGGGAGCCAAGAAAGACTGACTTTTGGGCTTGTATGATAGACTTTTAGACATGGTTTTCCATGCACCTTGTCCACCTTATCTATCATGATATATTAGGTACCTGTGAGTATGTCTCAGAAAACCTAACATGTTGAGAACTTTCCTGACTAAATGCCTTTTAGGGAAGGCATGAAGGAATTTCAGGTTCTGGTCATTTCCTCAGTTTCAGAAATAGACTGCAATCACCATTCCTAAGGCAGCTGAACTCTGAGGAGTAAAATGACTCAGTTTGTGAAGATCATCAGACAAATTTTTCCAAGTGACATACAGACTTAAGTGTAGGGGGTTAAGGTAGTGAAATCTAAGACTGGGTATGCATGCCAGCTCTGACATATGGTTGGGTGAACCTGCAATGAGCAAAATTTTGCAAGTCACTTAACTTTTCAGAACCTTAGTTTACCTGTAAGATCATAATCTCATAGATTATTTAAGACAACTAAAAAAATGACAATACAAAAAAAGATAATACATGTAAACCATTTTTTTAAAATTTTTTAAATTTATTTGACAGACAGAGATCCCAAGTAGGCAGAGAGGCAGCAGGCAGAGAGAGAGGAAGGAAAGCAGCTCCCTGCTGAGCAGAGAGCCCGATGTGGGGCTCGATCCCAGGACCCTGGGATCATGACCTGAGCCGAAATCAGAGGCTTTAACCCACTGAGCCACCCAGGCACCCCCATGTAAAGCATTTAGAATCATGACTGGCACATGGTAAATTCTCAATAAATATTCATTTTAAAAAGATTTATTTAGGGATGCCTGGGTGGCTCATGGGTTAAAGCCTCTGCCTTTGGCTTGGGTCATGATCCCAGGATCCAGGGATCAAGCCCCACATCAGGCTCTCTGCTCAGCAGGGAGCCTGCTACCTCCTCTCTCTGCCTGCCTCTCTGCCTACTTGTGATCTGTCTGTCAAATAAATAAATAAAATCTTAAAAAAAAAATGTTCCATGCTCCTGGATTGGAAGAATAAATATTGTGAAAATGTCTATGCTACCTAAAGCAATCTACATATTTATTGCAATCCCAATAAAAATCCCATCCATTTTTTTCAAAGAAATGGAACAAATAATCCTAAAACTTATATGGAACCAGAAAAGACCTCGAATAGCCGAAGGAATATTGAAAAAGAAAACCAAAGTTGGTGGCATCACAATTCCGGACTTTAAGCTCTATTACAAAGCTGTCATCATCAAGACAGTATGGTACTGGCACAAAAACAGACACATAGATCAGTGGAACAGAATAGAGAGCCCAGAAATGGTCAACTAATCTTCGACAAAGCAGGAAAGAATATCCTGTTGAAAAAAGACAGTCTCTTCAACAAATGGTGTTGGGAAAACTGAACAGCCACATGCAGAAAAATGAAACTGGACCATTTCCTTACACCACCATGAAAATAGACTCAAAATGGATGAAGGACCTCAATGGGAGAAAGAAGTCCATCAAAACCCTTGAGGAGAACACAGGCAGCAACTTCTTTGACAACTCAGCCGCAGCAAATTCTTCCTGGGAACATCGCTAAAGGCAAGGGAAGCAAGGGCAAAAATGAACTATTGGTATTTAATCAACATCAAACGCTTTTGCACAGCAAAGGAAACAGTTAACAAAACCAAAAGACAACTGACAGAATGGGAGAAGATATTTGCAAATGACATATCAGATAAAGGGCTAGTATCCAAAATCTATAAAGAATTTAGCAAACTCAACACCCAAAGAACAAATAATCCAATCATGAAATGGACAGAGGACATGAACAGACATTTCTGCAAAGAAAACATCCAGATGGCCAACAGACACATGAAAAAGTGCTCCACATCACTTGGCATCAGAAAAATACAAATCAAAACCACAATGAGATAGCACCTCACACCAGTCAGAAAGGCTAAAATTAACAAGTCAGGAAATGACAGATGCTGGCCGAGGATGCAGAGAAAGGGGAACACTCCTACACTGTTGGTGGAAATGCAAGCTGGTGCAACCACGCTGGAAAACAGCATGGAGGTTCCTCAAAAAATTGAAAATAGAACTACCCTAAGACCCGGCAATTGCACTACTGGGTATTTATCCTAAAGATACAAACATAGTGATCCGAAGGGACACGTGCACCCAAATGTTTATAGCAGCAATGTCCACAATAGCCAAACTATGGAAAGAACCTAGATGTCCATCAACAGATGAATGGATAAAGAAGATGTGGTATATATATACAATGGAATACTATGCAGCCATCAAAAAAATGAAATCTTGCCATTTGCAATGACGTGGATGGAACTAGAGGGTACTATGCTTAGTGAAATAAGCCAATCGGAGAAAGACAACTATCATATGATCTCTCTGATATGAGGAAGTGGAGATGCAGCGTGGGGGGGTTTGGGGGTAGGAAAAGAATAAATGAAACAAGATGGGATCGCGAGGGAGACAAACCATAAGTGACTCTTTTTTTTTTTTAAAGATTTTATTTATTCACTTGACAGAGAGAGAGATCACAAGTAGGCAGAGAGAGAGAGGAGGAAGCAGGCTCCCTGCTGAGCAGAGAGCCTGATGCGGGGCTCGATCCCAGGACCCTGAGATCACGACCTGAGCCAAAGGCAGAGGGTTTAACCCACTGAGCCACCCAGGCGCCCCCATAAGTGACTCTTAATCTCATAAAACAAACTGAGGGTTGCTGGGGGGAGGGGCACTGGGGAGGGTATGTGCTATGGTGAGTGCTGTGTAGTGTGTAAACCTGGCAATTCACAGACCTGTACCCTTGGGGATAAAAATACATTATATGTTTATTAAAAAAAAAAAAAAAGACAAGGTAGTATAGGGGCACCTGGGTGGGTCAGTGGGTTAAGCCTCTGCCTTCGGCTCGGGTCATGGTCTCGGGGTGCTGGAATCGAGCCCCACATCAGGCTCTCTGCTCATCGGGGAGCGTGCTTCCCTCCTTCTCTCTGCCTGCCTCTCTGCCTACTTGCGATCTCTCTCTGTGTCAAATAAATAAATAAAACCTTAAAAAAAAAAAAAAAAAAAGACAAGGTAGTACAATACACCTGAAGGAGAAAGGCCCTGGAAGGACAAAACCCCATAAAAAATGAGGCTGGTAGTTGTGCAGGCAGGCAACAAGTGGCCATGCCTGAGTGAACCTGAGGGTGATCTGTGAGGGCAACACTCAAAGATGACACCGGATCGTGACACTTGAGCAAACACATGGGTGATACCTGAGTGAGCATGAACAGTGATACCTGAGAAAGTGTGAGACCTGAGTTAGCAAGTGCTGTTGTTTTAAGTCAAATGTTTATGAGGGTATCCATAATTTATATCAACTTTCCACCTTGATCTCAGCTGGCTTTCTTGTATACTGTCATATATATTACAGAGTATCAATGGCAATGAGATAACACATTGACTAACAAGAAACTTCTTTCTGCTCTTCTCAGGAAAGATAACTCAGGACAGAGCAGTGCATAAAAAACTCTTCCAGGGTAGAAGAGGTGATCTGACACCAGACTGCCCATTGACGCAGTGATGGCTCATAGCTACAGAAAAGGGAATTCCTCCGACATTTGCTCCTTTTCCATTCAGTTGGTTTAATCTTCAGGGATAAAAGCATCCTGGGGACCAACTCTCCTGCAACTCCCTGCCAAATGAAGGAATGTCTGGGGAAGTGGGCGGGTGAGAGGATAATAGCAAATAGGAGTATGAGAAATAATTTCCTTAGGACTCCACAATGGAGGGAGCTCTGGACAGGTTAAGAATGGTCAGCTTCAGGGAAGCCCTTTCACCACATCTCACAAACCTTTGTTTTTAAAACTGATAGAAAAGGGCTCTTGGTTCTTAGGTAACTCTAAAATAGCCACACTCATATGCTATTCTCGGGTTTTAGGTCCCAGGACTCAGGAATAAGATATAATCACACAAATAAGAGACAAATATAAGCAAAATTTATCTATTTGTCCTAGCAAAAAGAAACTGTTAGAAAAAAGTCCTCAATGGTGGGTCACCATGCCATTTTAATACCCAAGTACCAAGAAGGGTGTATTGTGAAGCTGTTTTAAAGGTAGGTTTTGCCAAGAATCCAGCTTGTCCTTCTGGCCTTCTCTCTCTCACTCTGGCCAGGCTTGCTGGATATACTAAAAGAATGACTACAATGGCTGCGGGCTGCAGGTTAGAATCACCTGGTGAGCTTTTAAAATAACATCTACCTTCATGCATTGTGGGTGGGACTATAAATGGTGCAGCCACTCTGGAAAACAGTTTGGCAGTTCCTCAAGAAGTATGATCCAGTAATTCCACTCCCAGGCATCGGCTCAAGAAAACGGAAGACATAGGTCTACATGAAAACTTATATGTATCATTCATAATACTGGTTTCTATAAAAGTAAAACAACCTATCTGTTTATCAACTGATGAATGGATGAACAAAATATTAATAATACATCCATAATAGAGTATTACTTGGCCATAAAAATGAAGTACTTATATATGCTACAACATGGATGAGCTTTGAGAAAATATGCTAAATGAAAGAAGCCAGAAACAAAAGGTTGCCTATTGTATGATTCCACTTATATAATATGACCAAAACAGACAAATCCATCAAGACAGAAATTAGTGATTTCCAGGCCTGGAGGCAGAGGAAATAGAGAGTAACCACCAAATGGTACAGGGTTTCACTTTGAGGTGATGAAAATGTTCTGAAATTTGAACATTTCTAATGATGATGATTAGATGGCTAATCTAATCTAAGTGATGATGGCTGCACAACTTTTTGAATATTCTGTAAATATCACTAAATTGTATATTTTAAGAGGGTGATTATTATGATATTTAGATTAAAACTTAATAAGATATGTAGGGTGCCTGACTGGATCAGTCGGTTAAGCATCTAACTCTTGATTTTGGCCAACGCTCATGCATGTTCGCATACTCTTTCTCTCTCCAAAAACATAATAATAAAAAAATATATACACACAAACACACACACACCCAAATATATATTAAAAAACTGATGCATACACTTTAAAATGGTGAATTTTATGGTATGTGACCTATATTTCAGTTTAAAATAATATCTACATTTGGGCCTAATCCCAAGAGATTCTGATTTAACTAACCTCAGAGGGACCCAAGCAAGCATTAAAAATACACCATGATTAAATGAGAAACACAAGCCACAGAATGAGACAACATGCTTATGATACAAAATAACCGAAAAATGAGGGGTGCCTGGGTGGCTCGGTCATTAAGCATCTGCCCTTGGCTCAGGTCATGATCCCAGAATTCTGGGATCAAGCCCAGCATCGGGCGCCCTGCTTGGCAGGAAGCCTGCTTCTCCCTCTCCCACTCCCCCTGTTTGTGTTCCCTCTCTTGTGGTCTCTCTCTCTCTCTCTCTCTGTCAAATAAATAATAATATCTTTAAAAAAAACCACACAAACACCTGACAAATGACTCACATCCAGAATATACAAATCAGTAAGAGGAAGACAACCCCAAAAGGAGGGAAAGACCCAAACTGGCATTCCCAAGAGATGAAACCCATAAGATAAATTGAAAATATAAAAAGTGGGGTGCCTGGCTGGCTTAGTCAGTAGAGTGTATGACTCTTGATCTCAGGGTTGTGAGTTTGAGCCCCATATTGGATGTAGCGATTACTGAAAAATCAAATCTTAAAATTAAAAAAAAATATGAAAAGTGGAGTGCCTGAGTGGCTCGGTGTGTTAAGCCTCTGCCTTCAGCTCAGGTGGTGGTGTCAGGGTCCTGGAATCAAGCCCTGCATCGGGCTCTCTGCTCAGTGGGGAGCCAGCTTCCCCCCTACCCCCGCCCTGCCTGCCTCTCTGCCTACTTGTGATCTCTGTCAAACAAATAAATAAAATCTTTAAAAAATATATGATTAATTCTCAATCAGCAAAATGCAGATTAAAACCACAATAGGATATAATTAACCAATTCCAGACTGGCAATACTTTAAAAGTTAACAGGAAGTATTGGCAAGGTTGAAGAACAACAGGATTGCTCACACACTGCGTGTGGGAGTGTACATAACTTTGAAAAGCAGTTGCATCATCTAGTGAAGTGAAGATATGCATGTCCTCTGACCCAATCACTTCACAACTAGATATATATCCTAGAGAACTCATATGCTATATACTGGAATACATGTATAAGGATATTCACAGTTACAATATGCAGAATAGTACCCCAAAAGAATCCCAACTATCCATTAACAGAATGGTTAGACTGTGGTATACTCATATGACTGAATACTATACAGCAAATAAAAACAAAGTTACATCCATATGCAAAAACACAGCTGTAACTCAAAAGCATAATGTTGAGCAAAAGAAGACACTAAAAAATTCAGTGTGATTCTATTCATATGAAGTTTAAAAACAGGCAAAAACGAAGTTACATAGTTAATGGATGAATATATAAGTGGCAAAATATAACAAAGAACAAGGAAGTGATTAGCGTAAGGGGCCTGGGTAACTCAGTTGGTTAAGCGGCCGACTCTTGATTTCAGCTCAGGTCAAGATCTCAGGGTCGTGGGGTAGAGCCCTGAGTCAGGTTCTGCCCTCCGTGGGGAGCCGCTTGGGATTTTCTCTCTCTTTCTGCCCCTTGTCCTGTACGCGTCTGTGCTTTCTTTAGCTCTCTAAAAATAAATGAATAAATTTTTTTTTTAAAGATTTATTTGACGGAGAGATAGTAAGCAGAGCGACATACAGAGGGAGAGGGAGGGCTCTCTGCTGAGCAGGGAGCCTGATGTAGGGCTCCATCCTAGGACCTTGGAATCATGACCTGAGCTGAAGGCAGCCGCTTAACCAACTGAGCCACCCAGGCACACCTAAATGAATAAATGTTAAAAAAAAAAAAAAAAAAAAGTGATCAGCATAAACATCAGGATTATAGGGCACTGTGACTAGAAATTTGCATAGGGGTTTGTGGGGTGCTAAAATGTTCTATTTCTTTTTTTTTTTAAGATTTTATTTATGTATTTGAGAGAGAGAGAGAGAGAGAACAAGCAGGGAAAGGGGCAGAAGGAGAGGGAGAAGCAGACTCCCCGCTGGGTAGGGAGCCCGATGGGGGACTCCATCCCAGGACCCTGGGATCATGACCCAAGCTGAAGGCAGACACTTAACCAACTGAGCCACCCAGGCACCCCTAAAATGTTCTATTTCTTAATCTGGGTAATTGATTATAAAGGTGCTTGTTTCTTGGGGTGCCTGGGTGGCTCAGTCAGTTAAGCATCTGTCTTTGGCTTAGGTCATGATCCCAGGGTCCTGGGATTGAGCTCTGCCTCAGACTCCTCTGCTTCTCCCTCTTCTCCTGGCTCACTATCTCTGTCTCTCTCTCAAATAAATGAGTAAAATCTTAAAAAAGAAAAAAAGGTTTGTTTCTTTATATTAAACACATTTAGGCTTTAAGCATTTTACTGTAGAGTGCTATTTTTCACAATAAAAATGGTTAAACCATTTTTTTACCTGAAGGGAAAAAAGCTCCCTTAATGACACAATGTAAAGCTAGGGTTGAGGACCACTGCATTAAAGGAAGAGTCACCAAAAATATATTTGTACATAAATTAATAAATTCCCAGTACAGAAAAAAATTTAAATGTTTTAAACTGTGGGGTGTTTTGTTTTGTTTTGATATTTTAAACTGTTAACAGTAGATATCTCAGTGGGGAATGGGGAATTGTATATAGTAAGTGGGAGGTGGCCTTTATTTTTCTATCTTCTTAGTATTTTTGTAAGGTTTATATCTAATAATGAAAAGTGTTAAAAGATAACATTTATTTATTTAAGATTTTTATTTATTCATTTGAGAGAGAGAGCACAGAAGGAGTGGGAGAGTGAGAAGCAGATTCCATGCTGAGCAAGAAGCCTGATGTGGGACTGATTCTAGGACTCTAGCATTATGATCTGAGCTGAAGGCAGATGCTTAACTGACTGAGACACCCGGGCACCCCAAAAGATAACGTGTTTTTTTTTTTTTTTGGAAAAACTAGTGACACTGTGCTTTATTCGAGAACAGGATAAAAGGACATGACTGGAACTCTGTCAGGATGGTCCATAACATTCTGCCCTAACCAGGGTGTTGTTAACTCTCCAGCACTGCTGGTGTAAGGCAGAGTGCTGCTAACTTCTTAGAGAATTAGAAAAAGGATGAAACAAACTCTAAATGGGAGTTGTTAAGAAGGAAAGTGAGTTGGTTTCCTTTTTGTTCCTTTAAAAATTCGAGCCAGAAATATCACCCAATATACATAGCAGCACCAAAAAGGCCATTTACAAGAAGAGTTTTTCTGCAATAGAATCCACTCGAATGCGCTGAGAAATTGCATCTTAGCTAAGAGGAGTTCACTAAGGAACAGGGCCATCTAAATGCCTAACTAGTACTTAAAATTGTCAAGGGTTGGGGATGTGCAAATTTAGCAGCAAAAGACTGTTTTGTTTTGCCTCAAGGGAAAGTGATGGTGGTTAGCGGGGCCAGTTCCAAGGGCTGGTCCAGTGGTGGCCGCTGGTCTTGGTACTCTGCAACATGCCCATTTCGGTGGTGGCCATACTCAAATTTGATGCGCAGCTCACCAATCTTGGATTGGGGAAGGATATCTGGGATCCACTCAATGATGAAAGGTGTTGGCTCCTTTTGATCTGGGGAAGTGTTGCCAACTTTGAGAAAAGTTTTTAGTTCCAAGGGTCGCAGCACGGGTTGCTTTTCTATACGACCATAGGTTTCTGCTATGCTCTCTACTTCCACTTTAGGGCATTTAAACAGCTCGTAAGTCCCATCCCGGTTCTGTATAAAACTCCGAGTGATTTCCAAGGGCATTCTTTTTTGTTAAGTATACTCCAGTTAATTACAACTTCCTCTTGTATTTTCAAGTAAATGCTGTCAAAAAAATCTGCCTTTTCTCCTTTACATCATTTTTCTTCTGTAACTTTAAGTTGCACCACAGCCAAAGTGTATATGAATTGAACCCCTAACATCTTCATGGCTATTCAATGGCTACTAGCAAGGACTTGCTCTCAAATCCATTTTATTCCTTCCCCTGCTGCTCTGCTAGCATCATTCTTCTCCTAACTGCTCCACTGACTGTCTACAGCTGACCTCACACCACGTATGCTCTACACCATCCCTGGGACTCTTTTTTTTTTAAGATTTTATTTATTTGACAGAGAGAGATCACAAGTAGGCAGAGAGGCAAGCAGAGAGAGAGGAAGCAGGCTCCCCGCTGAGCAGAGAACCCGATGTGGGGCTCGATCCCAGGACCCTGGGATCATGACCTGAGCTGAAGGCAGAGGCTTTAACCCACTAAGCCACCCAGGCGCCCCCAAAAGATAACTTTTAAAAGAAGATTTAAAAATATCTCTGAGAAAAAACCTTTGGAAGGGTATAAAAAAAAACACTTTAAAATTAGTCGCTTCAGTTTGGAAAAGAGAATGGAAGGAATATTTTCATTGTAACTCTTGAATTTTTTTCCCAAAGATTTTTATTTGTTTGTTTGTTTGTTTCAGAGAACAAGAACCAGCAGCAGGGAGGAACAGGCAGATTCCATGCTGAGCATGGAGCCCAGCCTGGGCTTGTTCTTGTGCTCCTGAGATCATGATCTGAGTGGTTGAGTCAGATGCTCAATGGAATGAGCTACCCAGGCACCCCTGTGTCTCTTGAATTTTTAAACCCAGGTAAAAGTATTACCTATTAAAAAAAATTTTTTTGGGGGGCGCCTGGGTGGCTCAGTGGGTTAAGGCCTCTGCCTTCGGCTCAGGTCGTGATCTCAGTGTTCCGGGATCGAGCCCCACATCGGGAGCCTGCTTCCTCTCCTCTCTCTGCCTGCCTCTCTGCCTACTTGTGATCTCTGCCTGTCAAATAACTAAATAAAATCTTAAAAAAAAAAAAAAATTTTTTTAAAGTAATCTCTGCACCTAAAATGGGCTTAAACTCACAACCCTGAGATCAAGAGCCACATTCTCTACTGACTGAGCCAGTCAGGAACCCCCCTTACCTGTTAACAATTTTTACTTAAAGTAAAGCCATTTGTCTCCAGCAGCTTTTCCTACTACCATAGAAATCTATACATTAGCAGCCTGTGAAACTAGCACAAAAGTACCCTGGTCATGCATTAGGTTCTCCCCATGCTCCACAGCCCTGTAGAGAAGGGAGCTATCCTCTCAGAGGACTCACATTTTACAAATGTTGAAGGGGCATGCTTGTCATGGCCATTTGGCTAAATCTGAGTCTATTATATTTGCTAAATAGCAAAATGAATTCTTTCCCTGTACTTAGGCTACTGTGTGTGTGTCTGGGGTAGGTAGTAAGGAAAGAAGAGTTACCTCTAAGAGGAGGTCCACACTATCCACCTGAAGCTCTTGCAGTCCCACTATCTGTATCACGTGCTTGCTATCTTCTCTTGCAAAGAGCCTGCAGATACAAGAACATGGTTGGTATGGCAGACCTGCTATGAGGAACTTTGTTCTTGCCTCCCCAGAAAACATTCCATTATTCTACAATTAGGGAGCAGTTCTGTTATTTGAGTGAGATTGATATGTATCCTCCCGCCCACTCCCACACCTCCTTGACCCCAGCCCCGGGCTTCAGAGATGGTCTTTAACTGCTGTAAACAAGTCAGGATCTTTAACTACAATGAAAAGAATGATCATAGGATTCAGACCTATACCAATCAGTGGAGGGTATATTTATGGCTTCAGTGATTGGCTCAGGACTGGATATGGGATCTCTGCTGGTCCAATCAAAATAAAGTCCTAGTTTCTGGTTGTTAGGTGCCTGGGAGTGAGATGCTGCTGCTCTATCTTTCTGGAAGTGAGAGTATGTGTAGTCCTGGGAGCAGTGCCAGCCATTCTATATCCACCAGAGAGCCAGTTTTGGAAGCTAATATCATAGAAGACAGAGCTGAGCAAAGAAATTGGGTTCTTATAACATTCCTGAGTTCCTAAAATAAACAGGTCCTATGGTCTAATTCTCCTCTAGGCATTCTAGTTATTTGAGCAAAAGACTTCCCTGGGGCACCTGGGTGGGCCCAGTGGGTTAAAGCCTCTGCCTTCCGCTCAGTTCATGATCCCAGGGTCCTGGGATTGAGCCCCACATTGGGTTCTCTGCTCAGCGGGAAGCCTGCTTCCTCCTCTCTCTGCCTGCCTCTCTGCCTACTTGTGATCTCTGTCTGTCAAATAAATAAATAAAATCTTAAAAAAAAAAAAAAAAGACTTCCCTAAATAGCTTAAGCCAGTATATATGGGATTCTACTTTATTTCCAACTTAAGGAGTCTTGATACATCTTCCAAAGGAGAAAGGGAGATCTGGTGCTCTAACTGAATTTCTCAGGCCTATATGTAAGATTATAGTCTATCATCATCACTAAATCAGATATATCAAGGGGCACATATTAAATCTATTAAAGACTCTAAGATTATTTTTCTCCCTTAGTAAAATAGTGATTGAGGTTAAGAATGGAATTCCACTTTATAGCCAAAAAAGAAAATGATTTTTCATTTTTTTTAAATGAAAAAAATTTTTTTTAATTTTTAAAGATTTATTCATTATTTGAAAGAGAGAGGGATGTGGGGGAAAAAAAGAGAGGGACAAGCAAACTCCCCGCTGAGTGGGGAGTCTGACGCGGGGGTCATTCCCACGACCCTGAGATCATGACCTGAGCAGAAAGCAAGAGTCAGACTAACCAACTGAACTACTCAGGTACCTTTTTTTTCTTAGTTTAGGTTTCACACCAAACTTCCAAATTTTTGCAGAAGGACTGGAGGAAAACAGCTTCACCAATCCCTGTAACCTATCAGAAAACAACTATTGGAACAGTTAGGTTTCTGGAATAAAAGAAGGCTCTAGCTTTCAGAGCCCTCATGTCATTCCTGAACATACTTTTTAGGCCCTACACCATGAGCTCACCCCTGAAAAGTTCCTAATGGACAGCCCAAAATGTACTGTTAGATTTTTAAATCTTATAAGTAAGAAATAAATTTCTATCACTTCTTATGCAGGGGTATAAAAACAATTTAACCTCTACTTTTATTAGTTAATTTGGGACTTCATACCTTACATAATTGCAGTTTCAACCTCCCCCAGAAATGTGTCTTAAACCCATCAGTCAGAAATTTTCTGATAAGCACCAGTGAGGTAATCTGTCACATGGGCCCTCTCTATCCCCCCTAAAGGGAAATGAGATAATTCACGTAATAAGACCCCCTTCCCTTCCCCACAAAGGAGGGTGATCTTGCCTGGAACCATCTTTTCTTTTCTTTTGCTACTTTCTTGGTCCACCTTCTTTTCCATTTTGTATAATTCCTTGGACATCCCCTGTGCTTGCTAGATGGAATGATGCCCAATTCATGAATTGTTAAGTAAAACCAATTAGATCTTTAAAAAAAAAAGTTAATTTGAAGATCATAAGCTTTGGTTTCTAGCTTAAGAGATGGTCTGAGGGAGCACCTGGGTGACTCAGCTGGTTAAGCATCTGCCTTTGGCTAAGGTCATGATCCCAGAATCCTGGGATCAAGCCTCACATTGGGCTCTCTACTCAGTGGAAGCCTGCTTCTCCCTCTCCCTGCCACTCCCCCTGCTTGTACTCTCTCCCTGTCCAATAATAATAATAATAATAATAATAATAATAATAATAATAATTTGAAAAAAAGAGTTGCACTGAGCATATATGTTTCTGTTCACCTTTGCCAAATCTTGCTATTACTTTTAGGAAATATTATTTATTAAAAAAATAAAAGATAGGGACGCCTGGGTGGCTCAGTTGGTTAAGCAGCTGCCTTCGGCTCAGGTCGTGATCCCAGCATCCTGGGATCGAGTCCCACATCGGGCTCCTTGCTCGGCAGGGAGCCTGCTTCTCCCTCTGCCTCTAGCCTGCCATTCTGTCTGCCTGTGCTTGCGCTCTGTATCTCTCTCTAAAACAAATAAATAAAAATCTTAAAAAAAAAAAAAGATAAAGAGGATAAAGCATAATAACTCTAAATAAAAAGAAAGGGTGCCATCAGTGAAACAGGAGATTTCAGAAGTACCAGTGAGACAGGTAAAAGAGATATTAGCCAACTAACCAGAGATATAAAAACAAAAGAAAAACCCACAGCTCAAGACACTTACAGAATAAGTGTGGGTCTTCCCTAGTGAGCCCTAAAAAGAAACTTCAAAGCCAGGAATTAGCACATCCCATCTCCTTGGCTACAATTAAAGAATGCAAATATACAGGGCAGTATATCTGAGTAATTCATTAAAGAACTGCACTCAGAAATAGCTGACTAGATATCCTGACTGTCCCTTCACCCAAACTAATGTACAGACACACACACACACACACACACACACAGAGCACAACAGCTTTTATTTTCCTGCCAACCGTTCTTTACACAAAGAGGATTTCGATTACCTCCATTTTGACCTCAAACTTCCTAATTGATTAAGTTCTTTCCAGCTTATCTCTTCACTAAAAGACCCTACAGGCATAGCATCCCTATAAGGGGACCCAAATTACCCCCACTATCCCCTCAACCAAGAAGGACTGCCCTGAGCCACCAAGACCCCACCCATGATTGACCCCAAGACAATGATCAACTTGACCTTCACAACCCAGCTGCTTGTACCCACCAACTTTTGTCCTGTATTTTTCTTATATAAACCTAAAAGTTAAAAAAAGGTGGGGGGGGGCGGACTGGGGGCGCTCAGTCGGTTGGATTAAGCAGCTGTCTTTGGCTCAGTTCATAATCTCAGGGTCCTGGGATGGAGCCAGGCACTGCATCAGGCTCCCAGCTCAGCAGAGAATCTGCTTCTCCCTCTCCCTCTGCCCCTCTCCTCATTTGTGCTCTTTCTCTCTTAAATAAATAAAATCTTTAAGAAAACCAAAAACAACAACAAAACCCTAGGAGTAGTATTTTTGGCATGTTGGAGGCAGTCTCTGAAATGTTAGTAGTTGGCTGTCTTCTTGGTGCTGGCCTCACTGAAATAAATTCCTTTCTTGTTTCACCACCACTCAGTTTTCTGCCTTTGGATGTCGTCAGTGGCTGGTGGTTGAAACTGGTCTGTTTGGGAGCCCCAGAGCCAGACACTCTAGCTTCCCAGTGCCAGGCTACATTTTTGCCTGGAAAGGGCTCCTAAGTAAGAGTGCTGGGGCTTGGAAGAGCCGCTGTGATTGAGCTAACCTGAGGCTTCAAAACCAACAGAGAGGGTAGAAAAGAAAAGCAACTCCTCTCCAAAGCAAACCCAGAGCGGAAGCCTCCCTTATTTGGTAGTTGCCATGTCAGGACTGAACCCTGAACACCTGTACATTCTCTGAACTGTAGCATACCCAAAGGTCCTCTTTTCTTTGAAATAGTCCACAGATGGTGGTCTGCCCAGGCCTAGTTGCTGGATTCTCCAGTTTCCCAACTCAATATCCTAGTGCCCCTCTACCATGGAGGTCTGCCCTAACATGCTCTCCCTACTGAACTCTGCTGCCTATCTATCCCCACCCCCCCATTCCAATGCGTGCCTGAAGCACGTGGAATTTGCACATCCTTTTGAACAGCTCTGTAGGGGCTAGGATACCTTTGCTGGGGGCTAGCTTTTGTAATTGATTTGGCTTCCCTAGCCTTCCACTGTGCTTAGCCTTAACTCACTCCACTTGGTGTGGCTGCTCCCAACATGTCACAGATCTGGTTAATTCTATTATGATACCCTTTTATCCTTCCACCTCCCCTATTCCATCTCTCCTTCTCCCAGTCAGTTGCTACCTTCACAACTTCACTGTTTCTTGCTCAATTAAAGCCATCTGTTTCAACCTAAACAAACTTTACACCAGAAAAATACAATAGGGATTAAAGTCAGTTGATGAATCCATTTCTAAATTACTGCGTTATGTTGCAAGGGCAACAGCTTAAGACTCACAAGAGCTAAAAGTCTAATGTGAAGAAGACAGACTTTCTTTTTACTGATTTCAGAAAACTATCATTAAGCTTACCTTAAGATTGTTGAAAGAAAAAAAAATAAGAAAGCAGGAAACATTATTTATAGTTCTTCCAGTGTAATAATAGGTCAAAAGAGCAGGAAGGAATTTAAGTACATGTTGATATCCTGACTTCCTGAAATCATGACCTTTTTCATAGACCAAAATAAAAGGGATAGTCTTGTGATAAACATTAGGATATTGATCACTTAAAAAAAATACTAATGGAAGGTTAATTTACATTTTTCTTTCTAGGTGAACTGGCAGTTTAAAAAATATTTATCAGATTCAGGAGACTGATTTCACAAAAAGGCACTAATATAACAAGGCCTCACATCAAATCCCATGAGTCAGTGATTCTGTGGGACTCTGGCCTAAAACAATGATCCACAAATATATAGTTTCCCACTCATAATCAGTACCTTTTCCTTCTATTTAAGAGGTCATAAAGTTGTCCACAGTAGATTTCATAGAAGCTGATCCACACGAAGAGGGGCCTTCTCGGCTGGGACACTTCTAGTTGCCTGAAGATGTCTTTGGCAGCCAGGGCATAGAGTCCTGGGTTCTGATGAGTTCCTATCATGGTATAGGTCTTCCCAGCACCTGTCTGTCCATATGCGAAGCAAGTGGCATTGCCTCTAGGGGAAAAAGTCATTTGTATAACATATATACTAAGAAAAATGCTAATATACACATATATTTTTCATGACAAAACTCAGAAACAGAATCCTGTTTATAGCTGATAAAATTCAGCTATAAGCATACAATCCTTTAAGGAGAGGAGGGGTTTACCTTATAAAAACAATGGAAGAAGAAAAAATATTCTCAAAGCAGTACACGAGTTTTTTAATAGGAATTTTTTTTTTTTAAAGATTTTATTTTTTTTATTTATTTGAGAGAGAGACAGTGAGAGAGAGCATGAGCGAGGAGAAGGTCAGAGAGCGAAGCAGACTCCCCATGGAGCTGGGAGCCCGATGTGGGACTCGATCCCGGGACTCCGGGATCATGACCTGAGCCGAAGGCAGTCGTCCAACCAACTGAGCCACCCAGGCGTCCCTTAATAGGAATTTTTTTAATGGAACTGGTTATACCATAAGATAAGGACCCCATGCCCTACAGAATTCTGGAGAAGATGATTTTTGCCTTAATCCTAAAAGGTAATCTTGATGAAAGAAGTAAAAGAGAATTAAAATAAATACAATAAACAATGGAAGACCATATGATGAACAGGGTGGTACTGACTACTCATAAAAATTAAGTAAGTTTATGGGATGCCTAGGTGGCTCAGTAGATTGAGCCTCTGCCTTTGGCTTGGGTCATGGTCTCAAGGTCCTGGGATCGAGTCCTGCATCGGGGCTGTCTGTTCAGCGGGGAGCCTGCTTCCCCCCATCTCTCTGCCTGCCTCTCTGCCTACTCGTGATCTCTGTCAAATAAATAAATAAAAATCTTTTAAAAAATTAAGTAAGTTTAGACTGAGGTAAAAATCAGTTTAAGCAAAATATTTGAGGAAGGACTTTCAAACGGGCTTTTCAAAGGATCTCAGTTTTCACTTTCATTAATAAATTAATGGTTACTTGATTTTCAAGATCACTTCTAGGCCTGACATCATGTGATTCTAAGTAAGAATCACTATTCTTGTGTGTGGGTGGGTATGTGCATGGGCATGAATGTGAAGAACAGCAGAATGGAATCTGAGGAACTACAGAATGGTGGACAGAAGAGCTGGGAGACTAACCTGCCAATCACGTGTTTTCAGAGAAGCTACAGGCCAGGAGCTACAGGCCAAGATTATCTGAGTACCAGAGGCCCAACTATGAAGCACAGAGTAGAAAGTGACCATAATGTCAACTAGTAAGCAGCTATCGCAGACTCTTGAATAGGAATCACATGGGTTAATGATAAAAGTAGCTACTTGCGGGGCACCTGGGTGGCTCAGTGGGTTAAGGCCTCTGCCTTCGGCTCAGGTCATGATCTCAAGATCCTGGGATTGAGCCCCACACTGGGCTCTCCGCTCAGTGGGGAGCCTGCTTCTCCCTCTCCCTGCCTCTCTGCCTACTTGTGATCTCTGTCTGTGAAATAAATAAAATCTTAAAAAAAAAAAAAAACGTGGCTACTTGCACCAAGAAGAAAAGTCTATGTACAGACACAGAAGTGGGGGATACTGGAGGTGGGCAGAGAGATGAACATGAAGAAAGGAGCCTGAAGTCAGAAAGAAATCAAGGAATGAGTAAGAGGACAAGAGCAAAGGAACCATCGAAGTGTGAGAAGAAAGAGATAGTAGCTAACTATATCTGAGCTGCTTAAGCAGAGACCAGTTACTTATTGTCTTTTGAATCTAGGCTCCTGGCTGTGTAGGTGCTTGAACACAGGGGCAGGTGCTGAGGCACAGTGAGTAAAAGGGTTAAAGTGAGTAAAAGGATTAAAGGAGGAAAACGTGAACATACTAAAGATGTAGCAGAATGAGACCAAAGAATAATATCAACCTTATCTTCTGAACTTTTTTTTTTTAAAGAGAGAGAAAGACAAAAGAAAATGCGAGTAGGGTAGGGGGAGAGGGAAAATGAGAATCCCAAAAAGGCTCCACACCCAGTGCAGAGCCCAACACGGGACTTGATCTCACAACTGAGATATCGTAACCTGAGCAGAAATCAAGAGTCAGAAGTTTAACCAACTGAGCCGACCCAGGTCCCCCATCTTCCGAACATTTTAGTGATGAGCTTTTTGAAAAACAACAAATATGGGTATGAAAAATCTCTTATTACCCTTTGTAGAATGGATGCATTTAACTTGTACCTCTTTTTTAAAAATTTATCTATTTATTTGAGAGAGAGAAAGCGAGCACACAGGCATGTGTGCATAAGCAGGGTGGGGAGGGGGAGGCAGAAAGCAGAGGGGAAGGGAGAGGAAGAGAATCTCAAGCAGACTCCCATGGGGAGCTCAATCTCACCACTCTGAGACATGATCTGAGGCGAAATCAAGAGTCCAGAGCTCAAGTGACTGAACCACCCAGGTGCCCCTGCACATTTTATTTTACTTTATTTTAGTTTTTAAAAGGTTTTATTTATTTATCTGACAGAGATCACAAGTAGGCAGAGAGGCAGGCAGAGAGAGAGGGTAGCAAGCTCCCCGCTAAGCAAAGAACCTGATGCGGGGCTCGATCCCAGGACCCTGGGATCATGACCCGAGCCAAAGGCAGAGGCTTTACCCCACTGAGCCACCCAGGCACCCCCACCTTTTATTCTTCAACTGGTACTGTTTTAACATTCAAATTCTAACTTTAGAAACTTGCTCTCTTAAAAAGTACTCCCTAGATTTGGCACAAAAGAAATTGAACCTGAAAGGTATTTCATTTTTTCAGCCTGCTCAGAATAAAAGAGTGTTTTAGTGATGTCTATAAAACAACAATAAAAAGGAAACAAAAAAAATTAGTCAAATGGTTATCTGAATAGCCAATGAGCATATGAAAAGATTCTCAATATCATTAGGCATTTGGGAAATTAAAATTCAAACCACAATGCGATCAAGTTACATTCTCACTAGAGTGACTAAAATAAAGAAGACTGACAACACCAAATATGGTAAGGATGTAGAAATGCCACTCACAGGCTGCCCCTGCCTGCCACACTCTTGTCCATGCTCTCTCTCTCAAATAAATAAATAAATCTCAAAAAAAAAAAAAAAAAAAAAAAGAAAAGAAAGAAAGAAAGAAATGCAATTCACATAAATTGCTGTTGGGAATAAAAAATGGGTGTATGGAAAACTGTTTTACACTTTCTTTTCTTTTTTTTTTTTAATTTATTTGACAGAGATCATAAGTAGGCAGAAAGGCAGGCAGAGAGAGACGGAGGAAGCAGGCTCCCTGCTGAGCAGAGAGCCTGATGTGGGGCTTGATCCCAGGACTCTGGGATAATGACCTGAGCCGAAGGCAGAAGCTTTAACCCACTGAGCCACCCAGGTACCCCTGTTTTACACTTTCTTATAAACACACACCTATCCTATGACCCCAGAGATTCCCTTTCCAGGTTTCACTCAAGATAAATGAAAACATGTCCAAGAAAAAGACCTGTACAAGAATGTTCATACAGCTTTATTCACAATAATCCCAAACTGGAAATAACTCAAATGTCCATCAACAGGAAATTAGATAAGTTGTGGTATATTCATAGAAGGGAGTATTACTCAGCAATAAAAACTATGGATACATGCAACATGTACTAATATCAAAAAACATGATAAGCCAAGCATAAAAGAACCTATATAGGAATGATTCTATTTCTGTAACGTTCTAGAACAGGCAAAACTAATCTATAGTGATGGAAAGCAGGTCAGTGATTCTATAAAACCTGAGGGTGAAAGTAGAGGCTTACTAAAAGGGGACGTGAGAGAACTCTCTGGGATGATGGGAATGGTCTATTATCTTGTTCGAGATATTGATTACTTGGATATATACAACTATCAAAACTCATCAAAACTGAATACTTCTTAAGATCTGTGCATCTAATTTTATGTGAATTATACCTCAATATTTTTAAAGTTATAAAAATTATTTTTAAAAAGTCAAACTACTCTGGAATCAGTGATACTAGTAGGCTGTTTGGCATTTTCTATCTATATCTGCCTATATTTTGAATAAACAACAGAGGTCCCTAGTACCTTTTTGGTCCCATTTTATGTTTATTGTGAATAATTATTTCAAAATTTTAAAAATACATGTATAAAAAAATAGATGATAGTCACTTACCTATCCCATGCCAATGAAAAAAGCAACTGAACTATCAGCAGAATACATGATTCCTATTATCAAAAGTTCAAACTAAACCACTTATACCTTTTTATTCTGAGGGCTTTGATGAAATTATATTGTTGACAACTTATATTTTTGCTGAAAATTTCTGAATGCTCAGTAAATCCTATAGAGATAATGCACTCCTTAGAAGAGTCTAAATTCATCAGATTAAAACACAAATTCATGTCTAATTCAAAAACTGAAAAACATAAATGATACTTATAGAGAAATTTGTTATGGAAAACAGTATGAAGAAAGAGAAGCAAATAATGACTATCATACCCATTGAAAATATGCTGAATGAGTGGGTGAGTAGTCTTCATGTATACATCCCGATTGGTGCATGCTTCACCAAAGACTTCATCAAAATAAAAAACATGCTGAAAAAGAAATGTGATTTTTATCGAAAGAGACATTTTCTGGATTTTCTTCACCACTATTCTAGTTAATGCATAATAAAGGTACAAGTATGTTTTTTAACTAATTAAGTAACTAACTAGGACAAACAAGAGATAAATAAGCAATAACTGTCAAATGACAGGGCCCCCTTCTACTTGAGGATCTCTGTAGACATGTTCTTACAATATAAAAACTAAAGCACACAATTTTTGTTTTGTAAACTGATAAGTACGAGAGTGAGCCAATCCTCCTTAGGTCCAGGAGAAATGAATTCTGTAGGGATTATCCTCATAGCCCAGCTAGGGCCAGCATATTTGAAATTTGGGGGAATTCCAGAGGAAGACTTCCATTTCATAGGTTACATAGCTGAGCTTTTCTTTCCTTTTTAAGAGATTTTATTTATTTGACAGACAGAGCATGAGGTGGAGGGGGTAGAAGGTAGAGGAAGAAGCAGACTCCCCACTGAGCAGGGAGCCAAACATGGGGCTCAATCCCAGGAGCCTGGAGATCATGACCTGAGCCGAACACAAATGCTTACTAAACCAACTGAACCACCCATGCACCCCCATAGCTGAGCTTTTAATTCCATGAACATTTATTGCTCAGTTGGTAATGTGTATAAGTGCAGGAGGCACTTCAAAGGGCCCAAAGATACTTCTACCCCACCCCACCACCTAAAGATATGAATCCAGACAAGTATACAAATGATTCTAAACTAGAAGAAAATTGAGCAATAAAGTACATGTGGAATTCAAGGGAAAAACATATTCCTTCTGACTGGAAAAGACATTATGAAAAAGACTGCACATAGAAAGAGCCGTAGAGGAAAATGAGGAATTTAAGAGTTAGAGATGGAGGCAGGGAAGATATTCCAGCCACAAGGAAAACGTGAGCAACAGTCAAATCAGGGAAGCACAAGGAACATTTAGGGAAGAGAAGACTGAGTGTGGTTGAAACATAGGATTTTGGTAGGTAGAAAGGTGAAACAGAAGGCTAGAATAATGAGTTAGGACTATGCTGCATGGGTATTGGGATACTAGCCTTAAGGATAGAATGTTCATATTTAATTTAGCAAATAGTGGGAAGACAATAAAAAACTTTGCAAAGGAAAGGGATGATCTGAGCCATTTTACTGGAAGATTAATCTGGCTTCACAATGTGAATGGACTAAGAAAAGGGACACTGGTAATCCAGTGGTGAGTTAAGAAGGTCTAAATTCCATGATGACAATGAAAATATAGAGGAGATGGAGGCATGAAAAATTTGGCAACTGCCTGCATATGATTCAATGGGGAGAGAAAGTAGTCCAAGGTGATCCCCAAATGAAAAATCATGATAACCTGGAAAAAGATAGAAGACCCTATTAAACTGGGTCTGGAAGGCATTAATTCAGCAGACATAATCATTTGCATAACTTAGAGGCTACTGGCAGCCAACTATGTCTGAGTAAAAATCCTAATTTCAAGCCTGACTGTAGCATAAAAATGCAGTCCATATACAATGAACGAGACATGAGATCTTTTCTGCTACCTTTTGGGCCTGCTCTAAATACCCAGATAAGAGACAATCCAGCAAAGTGAATTTGGGCCAATTTATTGCATGGGTCATTCTACCCAGGTTTGATTCTATTTTGTGTACCATTACATTAGAAATTTGTTAGGTCACCTTAGCAGAAACTGGGGCCACAAAGTTTAATTTATGAGTTAGAAAATATCACCAAAAGCTAGAAAATAATCAAATGTGCAGCACAATAAACAGACTGTGAGCTTTTAGGGGTATGTAATATGTGATAGGATTTTAAGAATAAAATGTTTTTAACTGTTGAATCTGGGTTGTAGGTACATAGGGGTTCATTGTATTTTTGAATAAAGTTGAAAATGGCAATAATTAAAGGTAAAATATATTTTTAAATATATATTTTGGCATTTCTCAGGAAAATAAGAAAAAAATGAACACAAGTAAATGTGGGAATTCATTAAATTTTTAAAAATTTTCTTTTACTTCATTGAGTATATGGCTATTCTTTCTTTTTCTATGAGTACTTATGAATAACTTTACCTCTTGAGTAAAAACCTTAGAAAACGCTTACTGATTAAAGGCATTAGTGTCTTTCCTTCCAATAGATTTATGTACTGATTTTCCCAATGCTTCTGTAAATATCCTTAATAAAAGATATGTGAACATACAAGATTATAATTAACATATATTACATAAATATAATAAATGCTAGCACAAGATATCTATCTCAATATTATACATATATATATATACACATTCCATAGTCCTTTGCATCACATATATTTCATTTGATTGTACTTTATCAATTAGGTTGTGTTAATACACTTTATTAATTAGTATTAATACACTTTATTATTAGCCTTGTAATGATCAGAGTTTCACAATTTATTTTTTAAATAAGTTTTTTCAGATTATAAAAGTAACCTGTATTTATAGAATAGCTCTGGAAAGATAGACTTAGATCAGGTAATAGTGGTTGCCTTCAAGGAGGAAATACAATTAGCAGGACACTTCACTGCATATACTTTTTAAAAAAAATTTTTTTTAAAGATTTTATTTATTTATTTGACAGAGAGAGAGCGAGTACAAGCAGGAGGAATGGCAGACAGAGGGAGAGGGAGAAGCAGGTTCCTTGCTGAGGCTGAGCAGGGAGCCCAATATGGGCTCTGGGATATGGGGATCTGGGATCATGACCTGAGCCAAAGGCAGATGCTTAACCTACTGAGCCACCCAGGCGCCCCTCTGCATACCATTTTGTATGTTTTGATTTTAAATAGGTGAATCCATCTTACTCAAAAGTTTTAACTTTTTAAAAAAAATTTTATTTATTTATTTGACAGACAGAGATCACAAATAGGCAGAGAAGCAGGCAGAGAGAGAGAGAGAGAGAAGAGGAAGCAGGCTCTCCGCCAAGCAGAGAGCCTGATGCGGGGCTCGATCCCAGAACACTGGGATAATGACCTGAGCCGAAGGCAGAAGCTTTAACCTACTGAGCCACCCAGGTGCTCCAGTTTTTACTTTTTATATAAAAGTAACATGCTGATTACAGAAAAATTAAAAAAAAATTTTAAATTTTTAAAAATTTAAAAACAGAGAAGAAAATAAAATTATTTATAAATCTTACTACCCAGAGATAGCCACTATTGACTTTTTGATATATTTTAGAACTATCTTTTTTCTATATATATTTCTTTTAAAAAATTTTTTAATTTACAGATAATGTATTATTAGCCCCTCTCTATATATTTCTTTATTTAAGAAGCTGGAATGGGAGCCCCTGGGTGGCTCAGTTGTTAAGCAGCTGCCCTCAGCTCAGATCATGATTCCAGGGTCCTGGGATCGAATTGGGGTGACTGCTCAGTGGGAAGCGTGTTTCTTCCTCTCCCACTCCCCCTGTTTGTGTTCCTTCTCTCACTGTGTCTCTCTGTCAAATAAATAAATAAAATCTTTAACAACAACAACAAAAAAAGCTGGAATAAAATATACACAAATTTGTTTCCTTGTCTTTTCACAGATTGACACAAAATTTAATGGTAAGTAGGAAAGCACACTGCATGTATATGATCATATACACACTAAGTAACAAAAGAAGATTTGAAAGTATAGAATATTTAATTAAATGGATATATAAAACTAGAGTTGTAATTCTTGAATAAGTTTAAAAATTAAAGCCCAAAGAATCTAGGACCAATATTTATTTTCTAGGTTTGCTATGAACCTCCTTTTTCTTTCTACTTAAGAAAAAGGGGTAAAAGTCCTCTCAGCACTTGTATTATGGCATTGATAGGTAAGGACTCTGACCTATGAGAGCAAAGGTCCAAAGTTCAAACTGCAGAGAAAGTGCTATGAAAACTATGGTTGTTCAATATGTATTGACCAATGGGAATGACAAAGAAGTAAGGTTATTACGTTTTGGGATAATGGAAAAATACAAAAGATAAGACAATGCTTCCTTGAGGGAATTACTGTGACAGAAGCATCATTAAGGACTTCTTGGATAGATGGTGACTGGACAGGGCTATTACTATGGTTATAAGTAGACATGGAACTAGATAACATCATAACTAATTGGCATTTAGACCATCTTCAAAATAAATACCTCCCACCTAGACCTAATAGACTGTGCATTGATCAGCAGTCAATAAGACTGTTAAAGTGATTGGGTTGTTTATACAGTGACCTAGTAATTTAGTGCTCACAGAAAGACTCAGTGGATTACTTTGAATGTTGCTGTGAAACCCAATTTTGATAACCAAGAAAAAGTTGAACAATGCATGTGTAAAAGAGGGGGAAAGTGCTAATAATTTGACTTCAATGTTAACATATTTATTCCAGGAGATTAAAATCTCAGCTAACTAAGGTGAAATGCTAGCACAACACATTACTCACCACTTTTTTTCTCTCTACCAGTCACTGGGTTTTGAGGCAAGAGAACAGAGAGAGAATAGTATGTATGAATATAATATGTTTAGGGAGGCAGATTCAGATTAAGACCTGAATTCCCAAATCTTAACATCTGGTGGGTAATCCTCTGTTTTAGATTATTTACAACTGCTTCATAATTATAAGAGTATCTAAATTAGGGGCACCTGGGTAGCTCAGTGGGTTAAAGCCTCTGCCTTCGGCTCAGGTCATGATCTCAGGGTCCTGGGATCGAGCCCCGCGTCGGGCTCTCTGCTCAGCAGGGAGCCTGCTTCCCCCACTCTCTCTTTCTGTCTGCCTCTCTGCCTACTTCTGATCTGTCAAATAAATGAATAAAATCTTAAAAAAAAAAAAAGAGTATCTAAATTATGGTAGCTTCCATCTATGGGCCTGCTTCTTCCATAGGATACTGAAAAGTTATTGCAAGGATATCTTTTTGCTTGAAATAAGTTCCTTTCAATACCAAACTCTTTCTCCTCGGAGATTTTGGATCTTTCTGCAGGTAATTAACATCTTCTTATGTGTCTAAGTTACTAGTGTTTTATTTAAATACTTATATGTTCGATGTAAAAGTGAAATCATATCCCTGAATTATACTTACACACTATAATCTACCCTATACAAAGTAGCCTGTTCAAGGGCTAAATTTCCACCAAGTTATATCTAAGCCCAAAGAAAGCTGAGAATCAAAATAAGCAGTTGAGTGGCAATCTGGAACTTTGTTGCTTGAAAACATATCCTCCATCATTAACTCCAGACATACACACAGAAGAAAAAGTTCACACTGTGAGAGACAGGCAAGAATTGAGACTGACTGTGGGATCACTTCATAATCATTCTGGGGCATACACTCAGTGATTCATCCTACCTACCGCCAATTCACTACATTCTTTTTATCCTTTCAATCCCCACTTTTGCCAAGAGGTATAATTTCACCCATGTAAAATGTATTAAGTGAATGTATGATGCAATTCTATTGTCCTAGAGTGCAGAAATTACGTTATTGTTTCCCCCACTGCACTGTATATTTTTTTTAAATGAAGGCCCAGGGTATTAATGATTTATATCAGGAATGAATGCCAACACCCAAAGCAGAAACTGGATTTTAGAACTTGTATGCTTTCATTCAAATAAAAGCAAAAAGTTGACACACTTGATAATATTAGTTCCAAACAAAAAGGAAAGCATTATACCTGCAGAATATATTGTGTAAGGTCAACTGCTTCTTTCTTCTCATGAACAAGTAGAGTTTCTTTGTCTTCTACGGTAATAATATTAATTTCTCCACGACGTACCTCCCTCATGCCCAGAGGGCGTTTTCGAACACAAACTCTGATTTTCTCCATCTCAGTCCAAGGATTCTCTTTCTCTGAGGTGTTCTGTCTAATACATATTTATAAATGGGCTTTAATTTTTAGTAATAGGATAAGGCTACTTAAGAGGTCAAAGTATCACCACATTTTGTTATTTTATATATACATTACACTTAATATATATACACGTTACACATATTATTTATAAAACTTTCTCAGTATCAACACTTTATAATATGTAACTTTATACATATTAGCTATATAGAGAATTCTTAACTAAATCTTCCTGATTACTTCTGTCTCTACCCCTAATCCGTCCATCCTTTGTCCTGCCAACAACAAAGGAAAAAAAAAAACAAACCCCAACTTGCTCTAGCTCTAAGGTTTTTGTGTTTGGCTTCCAGATGTGGTCTTGCAAAAATTTCTAATGGTGGATATTTTTCTATATGTCCCCTCAGATCAGGCTGGTTAATCCTCAAAATCAGACACAGTATGTCATGACCACCCCTCCTCTCAATCCAATTATTCTTACACATTTACTACTTTCTTTTTAAAAAAAGATTCCATTTATTTATTTATTAGAGAGAGAGAAAGCATGAATAGGAAGGAGAGGGAAAAACAGACACCCCACTGAGCTGGGAGCCCGATGCGGGTCTCGATCCAGGTCCCTGGGATCATGACGCGAGCTGAAGGCAAACGTTTAAATAACTGAGCCACCCAGGCACCCCCATTTACTGTTTTCTTGACCGTTCACTCTAATTTCTTTTTTTATCCTACCTGGGTTTACTAAATACCTTGAATTAGGTAGTAGGTTTCAATGTACTTTTCCTTTGTTCCTCCTAAGTATATTCTGCCCCTCCCTTTGTCTTGCTTTTTTACTTCCTTTTTGTCTACCTGATATGTTTGTTAGAACACAATCCTGTATTTCTTATTCCCAGGACAACTTTATGACTGGTGCTCCCTACCACTATCACCCTTCTACTCAGATGAATTTCTTCTCCGGCTCTGACTTCAGTGAACTTATCAAACTTTTTTTTTTTTTTTAAGATTTTATTTCTTTATTTGACAGAGAGAGAGATCACAAGTAGGCAGAGAGACAGGCAGAGAGAGAGGGGGAAGCAGGCTCCCTGCTCAGCAGAGAGCCCAATGTGGTACTTGATCCCAGGACCCTGAGATCATGACAAGAGCCAAAGGCAGAGGCTTAACCCACTGAGCCACCCAGGCACCCTGAACTTATCAACCTTAACAGCTAGAATATTTAATGAAATATTCCTTGAGGTAGGGATACCAAATTCATCAGGTTTATTTACTGAACCTAAAGAGGATATATATGCATATCTCTAACCGGCCATTTACCTATACAGAAATTCCACTTAACCTGAGTAACATAGGATTCTTGAAAATAGTTTACCAGGAATAATGCCTTTGATCCATATACAAAGAATGTCTTAGGCAAGACAAATTATTCCCTTCCTTTAAGCTTTAGAATTTGATTAATAGCCCCTAAAAAGCCTTTGTAATAGATTTTACACAGGATATTTCACTATATAATTGCTTCATATCAATTTTAATCTTGAGCCCTCCAACTGGCCGGAAAATTACTTTTTGCCAGGATTTAAATTAGTAAAAAGGAGCAAACACAATTCTAATATAGTTCTATATATAGTACAAATAGTACTAATATAGACCATAAAGGACTACTTCAAGCTTTTAAAGCATGTTCTTTTTTTTAAGAGGGGCAGCGGGAGAAAGAGAGAGAGAAATCTTAAGCAGGCTCCATGCCCAGTGCCGAGCCCAACACAGGACTTAATCTTACAACCCTGATCAAAAGGCGGACACAACTGACTGAGCCACCAGGTGCCCCACCATGTTTTGTTTTGTTTTTTAACCAACATACAGTAGACTTTTAGAAATGTACCATTTTGAGATTAAGTGTGGCAAAATCCTGACAATCATTAAAAGTGGATGAGGGGCATATAGGGGATTCATTGTTTTATTATCCCTTCTTCTGCATCTGTTCGATTTTTTAAAATAAGAAAAAATTTTAATGCATTCTTTTAAAGGGCCTGTGTCTAAATCTCTAGTTATTGGGGATTATTAGTAACCTAATCATATAAAGCTAATCAATGATGACAGAAAAAAGTTTTTTCAGAAGTGACTAGGGACTTGAGGATGGGTCATGTGGTCAAAAGGACTGTAGTTTTCCAGGTCAAGGGGCAAAAAAAGAATGAATGTTCTTCTGCTAAAAGGCTCTAGTTTTTTTTTGTTGTTGTTTGTTTTTAAGATTTTATTCATTTATTTATGAGAGAAGGGGAGAATGAACGAGTAGGGGTGGGCAGAGGGACAAGTAGACTCCCTGCTGAGTGAGGAGCCTGACATGGGGCTCAATCCTAGGACCCTGAGATCATGACCTGAGCCCAAGTCAGATGCTTAACTGACTGAGCCACTCCTAGAAGGCTATGGTATTAATGCCCTGTATTCCTTAGAAGAAATAAGCTGTATCTTTCTGACATGAAGAGGTAAGACAGGAGTTAGGCCTATTTAAGATCTCTAAATGTATTAGGCATTTATTAAAATTCTGAATTAGTGGTGCCTGGGTGGTTCAGTTGGTTGTGGATGTGCCACAGGCTCAGGTCATGATCTCAGGGTCCTGGGATCAAGCCCCAGGACACAGGACACACGACACACAGGCTCCCTGCTTCTCCCTCCCCTGCCACTCCCCCTGCTTTTGTTCTCTCATTCTCTATCAAATAAATGAATTAATTAAATTAAATCTTTTTTTTTTAAAGATTTTATTTATTTATTTGTCAGAGAGAGAGCGAGAGCGAGCACAGGCAGACAGAGTGGCAGGCAGAGCCAGAGGGAGAAGCAGGCTCCCTGCAGAGCAAGGAGCCCGATGTAGGACTCGATCCCAGGACGCTGGGATCATGACCTGAGCTGAAGGCAGCTTCTTAACCAACTGAGCCACTCAGGGGTCCCTAAATTAAATCTTTTTAAAAAATTCTGAGACCAGTAATTTAGTTTGACCTTACTTGATTTGAGGCATCCAAAGAGAATGCGCTTTGGACAAGATAACATCCTAACAGCAAGACTTAATTTGGTGAGGGAGTTTCTCAGGGTTCTAAAATCCTGACAGCTACTTAGAAACATTTAGGTGAGAAGATAATATCAGGGTTATTGGGGGAAACGTCCTTTTTAAATCTCTATTTCCTTACTGTAATAAAGAGTGGGAAGAGTGATAAAATAATGACATAATGAGAAAGCTCAGTAAAATAGCTTTCACTCTGGGTTTCTCATCTATAAACCTCTTATAAGAGAACTTATCTCACCATATGGTTGTTTGTCTTCCCACTCACTCCCCCTAGGAGTCTAAGAGCCTCCACATATCCTAATTATCTTTACATCCAGAATCAGACCTAGAAGAGGTAGTACTTAAAATGTGCCAAATAAATGAGGTAGCAATATTTAAACTAAAATATTCACTCTGTACAAATAAATAGTACAAAGTGGTATATTTATAAATAATTCCAATTTAGATTTTTGTATTGTTCATTAAAAGACAAATATTCAAGAAAATATTTGTTCTTTTAGCAGAGCTAACCAATGGACAGCAACAATCCTGGCTTTGATAGTCATGGAAAAATCTAGTTCTCTAACGATAAAAAGAAGAAAGGAGGACCTAAATGCTTTGGGCTCTGCAAAAGAAATAAAGTTTTCAGAAATACTATAAAATGCACTAAGTATTTCAAATTACTAAAAGTACTTTTGCCTGTAAAATTGGGTCTTTCATTTTTTGGGGGGAATAAAAGAACTGGTTGGTTTTGAAATCTTCTGAAACCTTAGCCAATATAGGGCCAGATATAAATATACACCTTGTTTTAAGGTATGAATGATAGCCTTAAAAAAAACTGTGGCTTAAGAATGTATTTTGTTGGGGCACCTGGGTGGCTCAGTGGGTTAAAACCTCTGCCTTCAACTCAGGTCATGGTCCTTGGGTACTGAGATAGAGCCCTGCATCTGGCTCTCTGCTCAGCAGGGAACCTGCTTCCCTTCCTCTCTCTCTGCCTGCCTCTCTGCCTACTTGTGATCTCTGTCAAATAAGTAAGTAAAATCTTAAAAAAAAAAAAAAATGTATTTTGTTTCAGGGCGCCTGGGTGGCTCAGTAGTTAAGCATCTGCCTTCAGCTAGGGTTGTGGTCCTGAAGTCCTGGGATCAAGCCCTGTGTCGGACTCCTTGCTCACCAGGAAGACTGCTTCTCCCGCTCCCACTCCCCCTGCTTGTGTTCCCTCTCTTGCTGTGTCTCCTGTGTCAAATAAATAAAATCTTAAAAAAAAAAAGTATTTTGTTTCTCTATAACTCACCATGTATAACTTTTAAAATAACCAAACAACAAATATATGCTATTTTTTAAAAAACATGTTTTCTATTATACCAGTGCTGGTATTAGGGATTATTCAATATTTCAGCTCTTAGGGACCTTATTTCAACATTTAACTTAAAGCACTGGTGAAAATAACTTATTGTCACCCTGACTCTCCAAGTCTAAACTATATCAAAAGTGTCTTACTCTTTTGCAATCACCAAAATCATATGTTCTTGCAGGGCTGGAACTGAAGAAAGCACTCAAAATCAGGACCGTATTTCAATGTGTGCAGGTAAGCTAATTGTATGAAAGACCTACTCAATTCAGCTACATGCTCTTTGTTTTTAACTAAGCTTTATGTCTCCTGGTTGGCTGAAGTGAATTTGATAGCCTTAAAAAAATCCTGTGGAACACACACACACACACACATTTTTCCTATTGCAGAAGGCTAGTTACTATTTTACCTTCAAGGATGCATTAGATGTATCATGTTACACTATAATAAATAATAGAAATAGTTCTGCTAGTGGAATAATAGCAGATCCTGGCAAGTAGCAGCTGTTTGACATACATGAACAATATCATCTTTCTCCCATCTGGAAAGTCCCAATTCCTCACAAACCTTCCCCCATCAAGGTACTTCTATTTGTTGCAGAAACTGTTCACTCTAATTTTCTGTAAATAAGGAGTAGCTGCTCTCAGTCATGGAGCAAGGCAAGGCAAGTCTTGCCCTTGACTGATGCTACCCTCTCCCCCACACACCCCCCCCCAAAAAGATAAAAATAATTACCTGATACAAGAATGAGGGATTCCATAGTTATACCCTGAAACATGAGAGACTCTTTGAATAATGGGACCATCACAATCCCCCAGGAGTGGAGAATAGTGATTTGATGAAAAGAGTGAAGTGTTAGTTTCTGTTTGCACATAGGAACCAGCAGCTGCAGCACTCAGAATTCTTGTTTTTGTATGGTAGTGGGAATCATCTGGCAGCATGTGCTCCAGCACTTTTAGGTAACTAGACTTCTGTTCATTTGCAGAAAAATCTGATAAACTGTGCCTTTCAAACCCACTGTTGCTGGTAGTTCTGTCTTTGTTGTCAGCAGGGGAATCAAAATGCAGTTGTCTGCGAGGGCCAGATCTGGATTCCCGAGGCTTACTACACAAGCTGTCTGTCTGAAGAGGATGCTCGGGGCTATTGACTGCTTTATCTTCTTCCTGCATAATTTTAATGATTTTGATAAGTTGGAAGAGACGTTTGCGGTCATTCATGTCACGGACTCCCAATTTGGAGTAGTCCTTCATTGTAACCTTGGCTAATTCATCTATTTTTTGAAGGCCAAGGGCAGTAAAATGAGGATAATACTGTGCAAGTTCAGCTTCACAAAGACATTCATACAACCAGGACGTCATTTTTGTGAATGAGTTTCTATAAATTCTGAAAAGGAAAAAAAAAAAAAGCCATTTATTGAAATATATATAATTAATCCTTTAAAAAATGAAAATCACAAAACAAACATGCAGAAAAATCCATTCTAGCATACCAAGTTTTCAAATATATTTTTCTTCTGAAATAATTAAACAGCATAGAGCATAAGCAAAGATGCTTATGATGCATTGGTAGTAACAGATGTAATTTGTTCATTTGCTTAATACAAATGGAATTTCAATTGCATATATATTCAGGTACATGCACATAGACACACAATGCAAGAGACTTACTTATTTCTAGGAAGTTCCTTCCAACCTTGCAATGTCTACTTAACACATGCCACCAACTACTGAAACCTTGTTCCCAACCACTGATTGTAGCAGGACTAATTTTAGATGTTCAAGTTAATGTCAAGGCATGTTGCACAACTGTTTCCTATGATTAATGAACAAAGGCTAAGCACTCTTTCAGAATGGAAAGCAGAATTAAATAGCAAACCACAGAACTGATATAAATCAGGAAATCACATTTGTATCTGCTGAGTGCTGATAATGAATAAAGAGGTAAAAACACCATTAATTCAGGATCTCGGGTTATTCTAAAAGGTAGGTGAAGGTGGATGGTTGTAGATGTTAACTTGTACAGAATATGAATAAAATAATTTACCTAGGATAAATAAATAAATAACCTAGGAAAGTAATACTGCAGTCAAGATTTTATATGGTTGCGGGAGCACTTGACTGGCTCAGTCAGAAGAGTATATGACTCTTGGGTGCCTGGGTGGCTCAGTGGGTTAAGCCGCTGTCTTTGGCTCAGGTCATGATCTCAGGGTCCTGGGATCGAGTCCCACGTCGGGCTCTCTGCTCAGCAGGGAGCCTGCTCCCTCTAGCTCTCTCTCTCTGCCTGCCTCTCCATCTACTTGTGATCTCTCTCTGTCAAATAAATAAATAAAGTCTTAAAAAAAAAAAGAATATATGACTCTTGATCTCAGAGTCATGAGCTCGAGTCCAACACTGGGTGTAGAGACTACTGAAAAATAAATAAATAGGGACGCCTGGGTGGCTCAGTTGTTTAAGCAGCTGCCTTCGGCTCAGGTCATGATCCCAGCGTCCTGGGATCGAGTCCCACATCGGGCTCCTTGCTAAGCAGGGAGCCTGCTTCTCCCTCTGCCTCTACCTGCCATTCTCTCTCTCTCTCTCTGATAAATAAATTTAAAAAAATTTTTTAAATAAATACTCTTAAAGAAAGAAAAAAAGATTTTAGAGGTGCTTGAGTGGCTCTATCAGTTAACTCTGGATTGTGGCTCAGCTCATGCTCCCGGAGCTATGAGCCCCACATTGGGCTCCACACTCAGTGGGGCATTTGCTTGAGATTCTCTCTCTCCCCCTCCTCCCCTTCCCCACTTGCATTCTCCTCTAAAACAAAATCTTTTTTTTTTTTAAAGATTTTATTTATTTGACAGACAGAGATCACAAGCAGGCAGAGAGAGAGGAAGAAGCAGGCTCCCTACTGAGCAGAGCCCGATGTGGGGCTCGATCCCAGGACTCTGGGATCATGGCCTGAGCCGAAGGCAGAGGCTTTAACCCACTGAGCCACCCAGGCATCCCTCTAAAACAAAATCTTGAAAAAAAAGATTTTATATGGTTGAATATTGAAATGCTTAAAAGAAATTTTAACACCAAGGTATTTAATCAAATACTAATAAATGATGTGTTAATAACACACAATCCTGGTACATTACTAAAATCAGGACCGCTGTTAATTAAGTTCAAGTTCATGAAAATATTAAACACTAAATTTTCTTTCTAAAAACTGTTTTATAATTCAGTTTTCAAAATTCAGTTAATTAATTTTTGGTAACACTTTTCTGTTTTCCATTTTAATTTATATTTTGTCTTCTTTCTAGGTGAAACAGAGTTCAGGGCCAGATAATAAAGGTGATTAAAGTAACTTGTATAATTAACTTTGGAGGAAATGCTACTTAGGGCAAGGAAAAAGCCAAAGATGCTACACATCCTAAACTCATTCTGCCCTTTCCCATTCATGGAATATTTGGGGGAGTGGGGGAAAGCCACAAATTCTTTGCATGTCCTTTCACATTAAGAGGCAGTGTCTTTTTCCTCCCATTGCATCTAGGCTGATTTTGTGACTGTGACAGAATGTGATGGAGCCACACTGTGTGACTTCCATGCCTAGGCCTCAAGAACCCTTGCAGTTTCTGCTGTCATCTTGCAATTTGTTTGCTGCCATGTGAGGAAGCCCAGCCAACAGCCATCATCAAAGCCAGCCATGTGACAGAAGCCATCTTAGAATACTTAGCCCCAGTGGCACCACCAAATGTTTGCAGCCACATGAGTGACCCCCAGTGAGAACAGAATTACCTAGCTAGGCCTAGCCCAAATATGTGACTCAAGAACTGTGGGTAGGGCACCTGAGTGGCTCAGTTAGTTAAGCAATTGCCTTCGATCAGGTCATGATCCTGGAGTCCCAGGATCAAGTCCCGCTCGCAAGACTCCTCATCAGGCTCCCTACTCGCAGGGAGTCTGCTTCTCCCTCTGATTTCCCCCCTCTTGTGTTCTCTCTCTCTCTCTCATTCTCTCCCTCTCAAATAAATAAATAAAATCTTAAAAAAATAAAAAAAGAACTGTGGGTAAATAAACTAGTAATTGTTTTAAACCACTTAATTTTGGGGCAGTTTACTGTACAGCAGTAGATAACTGCAACACTGCTTCTATGCCTTTTTAAGTGTTATATCTTTGCCTGAAATGTTCCGAACCCTGGATCCTAAAATGAGTTAAGCTCATCCTTTCAAAATAGCTCCATAGCTCTCTGCCCCACCCTCCCATGAAGCCTTCTTTCATTTCTCATCCTCTACTACCATTGTACCACCAAGCACCCTATGTAGTAGCCAAATTAGGCCACTAATCCCTTTTACTACTGTCTCTTCTACCTGGAATATCTGTCTTTCCCAAGAAAAACCGTACTTATATTTTTCTTCTGTGAGGTATGCCCTAGGTAAAGGACTATTGGTATTTCCTTTGTACTTTAGTAATAATTACAGTACCAACTAATATTGTTGAGCGTTTATTATGCAGCAGGCACTGTTCAAAGTACTGTTTGTTAACCTTCAAACAATCCTATGAAGTAGATACACGTGTAATCTTCGGCAAATTACTTATTTAACATCTATGAAAGTCATTTTCCTAAATTGTTAAATGGGAAGGCATTAGTCCCCCCAGCGCCTAGGATTAGGATTCAATGAGAAAATACTTGTAAAACTCTCAGCATAATATCTGATACATACTCAGTGCCCAGGAAGAGTTGGTAGTTATTACTACCATGATATCTTTCTTTTCTTTCTTTTTTTTTTTTTTTAAAGATTTTATTTATTTATTTATTTGACAGGGAGAGAGTACAAGCAGGGGCAGTGACAGGCAGAGGGAGAAGCAGGCTCCCTCTGAGCAGGGACCCTGATGTGGGGCTCCCTCCCAGAACCTGAGATCATGACCTGAGCTGAAGGCAGACACTTAGCTACCCAGATGCCCCATACTGTGATTTATTTTTGTATTATTAATCTTCATCTAGCACAGAAGCTAGAACAGAATAAGCCTTTGATGTTTTGGTATGTTTTAAGTTACTTCTAAGCAGTTACATTTCCTATGTAACTCAGAGCAGTAACAGGTTAAATGCTATACATTCTTAATTTCTACAGGCTGTACAAAATCCTGTATTTTACACACCCATTCCCTTGGTGACATACCAAACTCTGATTACCATGACCTCTACTGCATCTCTTAATCAGTATCTGAAAGACTAATGTGTTCATCTTGCAATTATGTCCCATAATATCATGGGAGGGGACGATGCTGGAGATAGCAGAAATCTGGATATGCAGATTAAAGCAGCTGCTGGCAAACTTCCACATGAACCAGTAGTATGCTGAGTCCTATAGTTAGCTTACATTCTTTTTATTTTTTGTGTTTTCTTCTTTCAGTTCAAAAAGGTGTTTTTATTAAAGCACAGGGACAGGGCCCACGGGTAGAAAGAGCTGCTCTTCTGTTTTAAAATTAGATATGCTTTTTTGGTACCACATTCCATTTTACAAAGTTCCCACCTCCTCCTTCTTCTGGGGTAAACATCAGAATCACCCTAGGAACTTAAAAAAATATAAAGACAGTGAGTTCCATTTCAGATGCACAGAAAAAACAAAAACAAAAACAAAACAAAACAAAACAAAAAAACCTTCCTAGGTATTGAGGGGGACAAACATAAGAACATTGAAAAAGTTCCCCAGGTGATTATTTTAGTTCACTGATCTCTATCAAAATTACAAATGCAAATGCACTGACCCTCAATTCCACTTCCAGGAACCTATCCTACAGATACTGTGTACAAGTACAAAATGACATAGGTAACAAAGTTATTCACTGCAGCACTTTATTTAATAACAAAGAATTAGTATATGGGGGTGTGTGGGTGACTCAGTCAGTTAAGCAGCTGCCTTCAGCGCAGGTCATTATCTCAGGATCCTGGGATCAAGCCCCACATCAGGCTCCCTACTCAGAAGAGAGTCTGCTTCTCCCTCTGTGCTCTCTCTCTCTCAAATAGACTGGTTAAATAAATAACAGTAACCCAGTAAATGGGATACTATGAAGCAATTACAAAGAATAAATAAACTCTCAATGTATTATTGAGGAAAAAGTAAACTCTCCAATATATTGAAAAGTGGCTAGGGCCGCCTGGGTGGCTCAGCGGGTTAAGCCGCTGCCTTTGGCTCAGGTCATGATCTCAGGGTCCTGGGATAGAGCCCCGCATCGGGCTCTCTGCTCAGCGGGGAGCCTGCTTCCTCCCCTCTCTCTGCCTGCCTCTCTGCCTACTTGTGATCTCTCTCTGTCAAATAAATAAATAAAATCTTAAAAAAAAAAAAAAAAAGAAAAGTGACTAAAGCAAGGTATAGAACAGTTTGTTATGTTTGTAAGGGTTTGTATAAAGGTACCACTTATTAATGAAAGAGAAGTAACTATCTATGATAGATCTATATATTTGCTTTATCAGGCATAAAGTATCTCTGATAGGATGTACGAGAAAGTAATAGGGGGGAGGGGAACTAGTTGGTAGAGGGCAATGTGGGGAGGAGCTTATTATATACCAATAAATGCCAGCAGCTATTACCTTTCCTATTTCTTTTCCTTTTTTTTTTTTTAAAGGTTTTATTTATTCATTTAACAGAGAGGGAGAGTACAAGCAGGGAGCACAGCAGGCAGAGTGGGAGGGAGAAGCAAGCTCTCTGCTGAGCCAGAAGCTGGATGTGGGACTCAATCCCAGGACCCTGGGATCACGACCTGAGCCACCCAGGCGTCCCACCTATTGCTGTTTCTATTTCACTGTTGTCTCCATCACCCAAAGCAGGACCTAGAACAGCTGTTTTTTAACTTTTGAAACTATGTGACTATATAATTTATTTTAAAAACATATTTCTACATCCACCTAACTTCCTCCCTCCTAGCCTTCTCAAATTGACCTGATACAGCTACTTGTTACCATTTTGGTGTTTTCCCCTCTAGCCTTTTATTTTTTTAATGCATTTTTTAATGTTGTATGTAACATTGTTCTTATAACCATATTGCAGTCTACTTTATTTAACATAGGCATTTTCTTTTTCTTTTTTAAAGATTTTATTTATTTGATAGACAGAGATCACAAGTATGCAGAGAGGCAGGCAGAGAGAGAGGGAGAAGCAGGCTCCCTGCCGAGCAGAGAGCCTGACGCAGGGCTCGATCCCAGGACCCTGAGATCATGACCCGAGCCGAAGGCAGAGGCCTTAACCCACTGAGCCACCCAGGCGCCCCAACATAGGCATTTTCATATGTTGTTTGTTACAGCCATTAAAAACAGTTCACACAATTATAAATAATATTTGGTGAATAGATGAATTACCCCAGGAATATGTGATTTCTCTCTCCAAACTTCTAGTGTTTCGACTATAAAACTAATAGGGCACTTATTACAGAGTCATATGTATTTACTTGTTGCCAGCCTTGTTTGAGAGATGATGTAAGGTGGCTCTGCCTTATACTATAGTGTGAGTTCTTCAAGAGAAAAGTAGTATGATCCCTTTAGTCTAGCACTTGAGCTAGGAAAGTATGTAACAAGTATTTGCTGGAGGAACATAATCTGCTTAGACAGAGCAAAGAACAAAAGTTCTACCATTTCTACTTTTTAACCACGGCAACTACGTGATTACGACACTGCATGAAGTTTGCTTATGTGGCTATGAAGCCATTTTCTCTGTTCCCTAACTCTCTACAAGTCTCATCACCCAAAGTAATGGGGACAACCTCAGGGTCCTTACAACCTACAAGAGCCTGATACCAACAGAATATCTTTACCAATGTCACCTTGAACACTTAATATAGTTCAATAAACATTTTATGTAACAAAGCTAATCATATTATTTCAGCACTTCGTGCACAGTTGTTCTACTTCGATGATCTGATTAAACTAAAACTTATGGTTACATTTTATGCCAAGAACTATGTATGTGTAAGTCCTTACATAAACTATTTTGTTCAATCTGGCTAAACCAGAATTCCATTTGATTTTTTATTTTTAAAGATTTTATTAATTTATTTGAGAGAGAGAGAGAGAGCGCGCATGAGCAAGCATGAACAGGGGATGAGGCAGAGGGAGAAGCAGACTCCCCGCTGAGCAGGGACACCATTGTGGGGCTTGGTCCCAGGACCCTGAGATCATGACCTGAGCCGAAGGCAGAGGCTTAACACACTGAGCCACCCAGGTGCCCTATCTAGTCTTTATTTGAGAGAGAGAGATGACATGAGGACATGAGCAGGGGGAGGAGCAGAGGGAGAGAAAGCAACTGAGAATGGAACTCAAGGCTGGGTTCAATCTCACCACCCAGAGATCATGACCTACTAAGCTGATATCAAAAGCCTAACGCTCAAATGACTGAGCCATGCAGGCACCCCTAAACAAATATTTTTAAAGTATCTTTTTACAAAAATATTTTTGTTTAACTCAGAATCTGAACAAGGTCCACACATTTGGTTGTTACCTCTCTCAAGTCTTTTACCTTATAGAGCAGTACCCCATCCTTCTTTTTTTTCGTTCCTTGACTTGTTGCATAAACCAAGTATGCACCAAGTATGAGACATACTAACACAAAAACAAAACAAAGCACTGTTCATTTGAAATTCAATTTTAACTAGTTTCCTATTTTGTTTTGGCCTAATCTTGCAACCCTATATTAGAATCAAGTTCCATGGAGCGCCTGGATGGCTCAGTGGGTTAAAGCCTCTGTCTTTGGCTTGGGTCCTGATCCCAGGGTCCTGGGATCGAGCCCTGAGTCAGGCTCTCTGCTCAGCGGGGAGCCTGCTTTCTCCACTCTCTCTCTCTCTCTGCCTACTTGTGATCTCTGTCAAATAAATAAATAAAATCTTCAGAATCAAGTTCCACATTTCTACATTTCAGGAATGAATACTTCACAGGTGTTACCATATGCTTTAAGATACATCATCATCACATTAGAATATATGCAAATGTCTGCTAGAATCGCAGCATGATTCCTTCATTGTAAAGTTCTCTCACCAGCCAATTAATCCAATGGTTTCATCCAGTGATGACCACTACCTGCCTCAACTAGTTCCTGAAGGGTTGTAAAATGGTGATTTTCTCAATATATCATTACTGGTGGAATTTTCCCGTAAAGAAAATCTTTTTGTGGGGTGCCTGGGTGGCTCAGTCAGTTAAGTGTCTGCCTTCGGCTCAGGTCATGATCCTGGGGTCTGGGGATCGAGTCCCACATCAGGCTCCCCTGTCAGCAGAAAGCCCGCTTCTCCCTTTCCCTCTGCCTGGCACTTCCCCCTGCTTCTGCTCTCTGTGTCTCTATCAAATAAATAAATAAAATCTTAAAAAAAAAAACAAAAACGTTTTGTCAACAACTAGGGCTACCTGATTATCCAAGAAGAGTTTGTATATGAAGGGAGGAGTGGTATCTAATTCCTTTAGGATTTGGGTTTTGCCTTTTTGGAGGGAGTGGGTGCTTTTAAAAAATTAATGATTAACTCACAGTTTTTGTTTTTTAAATATATATTCTATATGCTTCAATTACCTTAGTCTTTGACAGCTTCATCTTGTATATTTCCTGACCAAAACCTAAAATTGGCTTTCCTCCAAGAAGCATGTCTCTTAGAAGAAGCTGCCACTGTCCCACATCCAGCTAAAGATTATGCATTCCCAGAAAGTCATTAAGCACAGAGAACCTGAGCATTAGGGAAAGAAGATCAGGAATAGCTCTATACATCGACAACTAATCCAGAATGGTCGCTATTTACTTCATATTTGAGTTACTGAATATTCTCTCTAGGTCAATTTTCAACTTCAGTGTCAACTTCAAACAATTAGTTTTGGCTTCTGCAAGTATTTATTAAGAAGGATTTTGAGTATGTTAAACCACTAGTAGAATATAGGATGAGAACTGGGGGAGAGGATATTGTTAAGTCATTTCCATTTTGTTTCTTGTGCTCCTCATATATTGGAGTTAAGAATTTACCACTGACAACTTTGTCACACTGTGATAAAATGATGTAAATACTTCTGCAACATAAAGGTGATAGGATACAATAACCACCAAGAAGCAAACTATCAAATGGTATTAGGACCAAAATTTTTAGTAAATTAAGTATTTCAAATATTTTAAGAAATTTGACCTCAATTGTCCTCTACCACTACTAGTTCATAACATTTTAGATTATGAGAAATGGATAAAGGAAGAGTTAGAGATCAAGGCTGATGACGTGATTTTGTTTAGTGTTTGAGCATTCCTACCACATTAATTACAGAACAAAGTGGGTAAATATATACATGTTTATACAAATACTCAAGTACATATCTGTGCTGCTTTCACCCTTCCTATACCCATGGTAAATAATCTCCAAATCTATTTCAATTTTTTTTCCTTATTAAATCCTTATTAAAAGCTGGAATGTCCTTTTTTGGGTGTGTGTACACAATAGCGTACAATTATATGAATTTTGACAGTTGTATGTACCTGTGAAACCACCACCACAATTAGAATATAGAACATTTTCATTACTCTCAAAAGATTCCTTGTGTCTCTTTGCATTCCATTCTTTTCTCTACCCCTGGCCAATCACTGATCTGCTTTCTGTCATTATATATTAGTTTGGATTTTCTAGAATTTTATATGAATGGGATTATACAATATAGTCTCTTTTGCATCCGGCTTCTTTCATTTAACAGGATGATTTTAGGATTTATCTGTGATACACATCACTCCCACATTTTACTTAGAAGGAGAAAAACTAGAACGAATCAGTGAGTGGCCCAAAGTAATATAGCTCTCAAGTAAGTTCTAAGATTGGAACCTAAGTTTTCTCATGGCTGGTCCCATGTTCTTTCCACTGTTCCACAGTGCCTCCTTCACAAGTAGTGGCCACATTGCCATCCTCCTGCCAGGACAGACCTACTATCTACACTGCTCAGCAGACCAGCAGCCTCCTGCATTTGTGCTGCCCCAGGGAATGACTCACACCTGCCACCACCAAGAGAATTCCCTGCAAATCAGTGAAATCCAAATGGGGCCAGATGGGCAGGGGTGTGTGTGTGTGTGTGTGTGTGTGTGTTTAAGATTTATTTTATTTAAAAGAGAAGACAGTGTATGCAAGCAGGGGCTGGGGGGAGACTGGGCAGAGGCAAAGGGAGAGAATCTCTAGTAAACTTCCTGCTGAGCAAGGAGCCTGACAGAAGGGCTCAATCCTACGACCCTGAGATCATGAACTCAGCCAAAATCAAGTGTTGGATGTTCAACCGACTGAGCTGCCAGGCATTCTGATGGGCACATTTTTATACATATGGCCCACTCACATTCAATGCCACAAGTATGCAGAGTTCTCCTTTGTGACACCAAGAATCTGCTGGGTCTCAGCTGTTGGGGTAACAATCAGAAATAGTCTTGGAAGAAAGCCAGTTGGCAGAAATTCAAACTTTCTTATCCTGGTGTTAGAGAAAATCAACTGGAAGGAATACATGCAACTTTATACACAATTAGGGAAGTTTATTCACATTCCAGGATGTGGATAAGATCCAACTATTTCACATGTTCTCTCAAACTCTCCATTCATCTACCTAAATTGCCTTTAACTGAACTTGGAATCAGATTAACTCTCGGTCATCAAGCTGTGTAATCTTGGGCAAAGTCAATTTCTCTGAGTTTCATTTTCCACTCTCAAAGGATGCAATACGATATTTATGTAAAACTAATTTGAAAACTGTAAAGTATTCCATAAGGATGGGGCTATGCTCTCTTATTCAGCACTGATCACTGAGCCTGGCATGTAGGAAGTGTTGGCTGCCTGACTAGATACAAATAGATGCCCTATATGAAGACTTTTAACATCGTTAAAAGATGGTCTCTATTTAATTTGATGAAAAGTTGAATATATAACATAGAATGTATATATATGTGTGTGTATATATATATCTTATATGTATATAATATATAAAACAGAAGCAAAAGGTAAGGGATTAGAGATTAGATAAGTTTGTAAAATACACTGATTAATAGTAATAGTATATGTAGGCTTCTATTAACTTCAAACTATCAATGACAGTTGTACAAGTACTTTTCTTTCATTGGCATAGTTAACATTAATGTCTGATTACACATATAATGTGGAGATAGTAGATGGTGTTACATATTCAAAGGCTAACCCCTGATATAAATAGAAGTCATGTGTATGTGTGGTCTTATTTGATTTTTCTTTCTCTTTTTTTTTTAACTTTTTTTTTTTAAGATTTTATTTTTATTTGTCAGAGAGACAGATGGAGAGAGAGCAAGCACAGGCAGACAGAATGGCAGGCAGAGACAGAGGGAGAAGCAGGCTCCCTGCCGAGCAAGGAGCCCGATGTGGGACTCGATCCCAGGACGCTGGGATCATGACTTGAGCCGAAGGCAGCTGCTCAACCAACTGAGCCACCCAGGCGTCCCTTGATTTTTCTTTTAATCAGTGTATATATAATAAACTAAACCCATTTTAGGAGTATAGTTCCATGAGTTTTTTTGGCTTTTTTAGATTTTATTTATTAATTTGACAGAGAGAGACATAGCAAGAGAGGGAACACACACAGGGGGAGTGGGAGATGGAGAAGCAGGCTTCCCATTGAGCAGGGAGCCCAATGTAGGGTTCAATCCCAAGATTCTGGGATCATGACCTGAGCCGAAGGCAGACGTTTAATGACTGAGCCACCCAGGTGCCCCTGACTGAGCTACCTATGAGTTTTGACAAGATACAATCAAGACAGTCCCATCAATCACTTTTAAAAGTTCCTAATTCACTCTTGGCAGTCCTCCGCTCTACCGTGGGCCCAAAGTAATTATTGACCTGCTTTCTGTAACTAAAGATGAGTTGTATTTTCTAGAATTTCACATTAAATAAAATCATATAGTGTCATTGTTATTTTAAATCCACATAACATATAGAAACAAGAGATTTTCGACTGTGTAATTTTTCTTTCTTAGGTCTTTGGAAACAAGTTAAAATGATACCAGTTTTCATAACTTTCTTCACTGACCTAGATATAGGTAATCTAGGGAAGACATTTCTTAAATCAGTCTAATTTTTTTAAGCCAACCTGAGAAAACAAGGAGTTAGTGAAACAAATATATATATACAGTGTCAATGACTTGGGAAAAATATTCCTTATAAAAATTGTTTGAAGTGATCCCATGGGTAAACTAGTAAACTAGACTATACACACACACACACAAAGAATATATATATATATATATATATATATATATATTTTTTTTTTTTTTTTAAGATTTTATTTATTTGAGAGAGAACATGAGAGACAGCATAAGCGGTGGAGGTGGGGGGGGGACAGGGGTGGAGAAAAAAGCAGACTCCCCGCTGAACAGGTTCCATCCTGGAGCCCTGGGATCACAACCTGAGCCAAAGGCAGCCACTTAACTGACTGAGCCACCCAGGCACCCTGGATATATATTTTTAAATTTTTATTTTAGAGGGAGGGCCAAGGTGGGGGATGGACAGAGGGATAGGGTGAGAGAGAAACCCAAGCAGGCTCAACATCCAGCACAGAGCTCGCTGCAGGGCTCGATCTCCTGACATGTGAGATCATGACCTCACCTGAAATCAAGATCTCATGACCCCAGGTTCACAGCCTGAGCTGAGGGAGGCTGCTTAACTGACTGAGTCACCCAGGTGCCCCAGTAAATAGGATATTTTTGCTAAATGAGTTAATCTACATCAAGGGGGAGACAACTGAGTAACTAACATGAACCCAGCAACAGGTATTAGTATTTCAAAAAACTTGAAGAAAATAAAATGGAAATAAAAGGATGAAAATAGCTTTTTATTTTTAAAGAATCCATTGTTACCCTCCCAATTCTATAAGCAGACTATTCAGTATGTCTAATAAAAGTTCCTGATTGCTAGAAAAAAGTAGAAAATCTAAATCTAAGGTCTATATATTCCTTGCTAATCAGAAAAACTGAGGGCAAATGGCCCAAGTTCAAAAGGACCCAAGTTATTCTTAGTTTCTCAAATTCATGTGACATCACATATACTTGAATTATCAAAGAAGAAATAGGAAAAAGGGGTCAATAAATCCCTCCAGGACATCATTAAATTCTAACAACTTTATTGAGATATAATTCATATACCATAAAACTCACCCATTTAAAGTATACAATAGTTCTAGTATTTTCAGAGTTGTGCAACCATCACCACAATCCAATTTTAGAACATTTTTATCACTCCAAAAGAAACCTCTACCATTAAATTTTAGATATTACATTAACATCTAAAAGGGAAAAGCTATTCCCCGGAAGCGTTCACTTCTATAATTATCAAAACCAAAATTAACCATGGAAGAAACTGAGAAAATGTACTAAAATTTTCTATAGAAATTTGAGCTGCGGAGGTGCCTGGCTGGCTCAGTAGAGCATGCAACTCTCAATCTCAGGGTCTTAAGTTAAAGCCCAAGTTGGGCATGAAGTCTACTTTTTTAAAAGAAATTCACATGCTGAACACTTATTTAGATTTTTTAGGCAGAGAATGAAAATCTCAAGAGCTTTACTTGAATAAATTAGAGAGGTATAATAAACCTGTTCTAAGTGGGTGTGATGGCTATAGTTTTTAAAAAATAATTCAAGGGGCACCTGGGTGGCTCAGTGGGTTAAAGCCTCTGCCTTTAGCTCAGGTCATGATCCCAGGGTCCTGGGATTGAGCCCCACATAGGAAAGTAAGGAACTACATAGGAAGGTCAGCAGGCATTAGGACATATTGTACTCTATTTTTATAGGAGTATGGAAATAAAAGGATGAAAATAGCTTTTTATTTTTAAAGTAGCCTCTACGCCCAGCATGGAGCTCAACATGGGATTTGAACTCAGGACCCTGAGATCACGACCTGAGCTGAGATCAAGAGTTAGGCGTCCATGGAGCGCTTGCGTGGCTCAATCGTTGGGTGTCTGCCTTCAGCGTGATCCCAGGGTCCTGGAATCAAGCCCCACATTGGAATCCCTGCTTGGTGGGAAGCCTGCTTCTCCCTCTCCTACTCCCCCTGTTTGTGTTCCCTCTCTTGCTGTGTCTCTCTCTGTCAAATAAAATCTTAAAAAAAAAAAAAAAAAGAGTTAGATGTCCAACTGACTAAGCTATCCCAGTGCCCCAACTAAAATAGCTGGATTGCTAAGAAATATTTCTTCACCTGAGTTCCCCTAAATTGTGACAATGACCACTTTTAAAAATATAGAACAACTTTACTGAGATCTAATTCACAAAGCATACAATATACCCACTTAAAGTGAATTCAGTGGCTTTTAATGTGTATTCACATCATAAACTTTCAACCCATTCAGCTGTAGGACACACCAACAATGATCACTTTTTAGGGGATTGTTAACAAAGTCATTAGGGTCCACTGCACCATTAGAAACGTATATAATACAAACCCAACATTCCCAATCAATTTTCATTAAAATGTTTCTGTACCCCAGGTTAGGCATAAGGTACCTAATAATAACATAAGCAATTCAGTATTATCATTGGAAGATTAAAAGGTGAATGATACAGCATACTTTTCCCCCAACAAGGGAGTTAGTTATTTCGAACTCTAGGGATTATTCTATCTATAGACCAGTGATCTCAACAGAAGACAAGTGATACTAAACAACTGCTCAAAACAACAGCTGCAAAGGAATGAGAATATATGACACTTAATGGAATTCTTAGGGCTAGATGTGGACTTTGCGATACCAATCATGTGAGTTATACCCAAAAGCAGTTTTTGAGAGATTATTTTTTCAGTGGAAAAAGAAAAGTTTCAAGTTTATGATTAAGTAGCTAATAGTTTGCAATTACTGCAATTTCTTTCCAAAGTCCCACTATGAGCTTATTAAGTTTCTAAGTTTGGTAAAAAGCATGGAAGCAATCACCTAAAAATAAACTTAACAAAACCGAACTCAGTTATCTGAAAACAGTACAAGTATTACTCTCTCTAACTACAGAGGTTTAATTTTTTAAGAATTTCCAGGAATAGGTGGTAACCAATGTTGGATTTAAATTCTGTGCTTTAATTTTAAAATCCTTGTCTAATCCAATTATAAATTGTCAGATTTTTGCAGGTTTTTGCTATTTTGCAGTTATAAAATAGTTTCAACAAAATATATCTTCATGTGTTTCACTGGAAGAATAACTATTATAATCAGTTTTTTTTAAAGATTTATTTTTAGGGGTGTTTGGGTCACTCACTCAGTTAAACAGCTGACTCGTTACCTGCTCTGGTCATGGTCTTGGAGCTCTGTGTGTGGCTCCACACTCAGCAGGAAATCTGAGGATTCTCTCTCCCCCTGCCTTCGCCCCTCTCCTGAGCTCAGGCATGTGCATGTGCTCTTTCTAATGAATAAATAGATCTTAGAGGAGAGAAAGATTTTATTTTTAAGTAATCTCTACACTGAATATAGGGCTCAAATTTATAATCCCAAGATGGAGAGTCACATGCTCCACTGTTTTTATAAATTACTAAATTACTAAAATGACATAGATTCTTTTAGTCAAAATTACATCCTTTTGGGAACTATGGCCACAATTGGTACCAGGAATTATTTCTAAAGGATGATGCTGAAGTTTCAATATCCACAAATCAATCAATGTGATACACTACATAAATACAAGAAAGGACAAGAACCATATGATGGAGACAAAGCAATGGACAAAGTACAGCATCCTTTCTTGATTAAAACTCTTCACAGTGTTGAGATAGAGGGTACATAACTCAGTATCATAAAAACCGTCTATGAAAAATCCACAGTGAGTATCATTCTCAGAGGGGAAAAACTGAGAGCTTTTCCCCTAAGGTCAGGAACACGGCAGGGATGTCCACTATTGCCACTGCTATTCAGGATAGTACTGGAAGTCCTAGCCTCAGCAGACAACAAAAAGAAATAAAAGGCATCTGAATCAGCAAAGAAGTCAAATCCTCACTCTTTCCAAATGACATGATACTTTATGTGGAAAACCCAAAAGACTCCACCCCAAAATTGCTAGAACTCACACAAGAATTCATAAAGTGGCAGGATATAACATCAATGCACAGAAATCAGATGAATCTCTATACTCCAACAATGAGACAAAAGAAAGAAAAATTAAGGAGTCGATCCCATTTACAATTGCAACCAAAACCATAAGATACCTAGGAATAAATATAACCAACGAGGCAAAGGATATGACTCAGAAAACTATAGAATACTCACGAAAGAAATTGAGGAAGACACAAAGAAATGGAAAAACACTCCACGCTCATGGATTGGAAGAATAAATATTGTTAAAATGTCTATACTACCCAGAATAATCTATACATTCAATGCAATCTCTATCAAAGTATCATCAACTATTTCCACAGAACTGAACAAATAATCCTAAAATTTGTATGGAACCAGAAAAGACCCTGATCTGAATAGCCAAGGGAATGTTGAAAAAGAAAACCAAAGCTGGTGGCATCACAATTCTGGACTTCAAGCTCTATTACAAAGCTGTAATCCTCAAGACAGTATGGTACTGGCACAAAAAACAGACACATAGATCAATGGAAAAGAATAGAGAACCCAGAAATGGACCCTCAACTCTATGGCCAACTAATCTTCAACAAAGCAGGAAAGAATGTCCAATAGAAAAAAGACAGTCTCTTCAAAAAATGGTGTTGGGAAAATTGGACAGCCACATGCAGAAGAATGAAACTGGACCATTTCCTCACACCACACACAAAAATAGACTTAAAATGGATGAAAGACCTAAATATGAGACAGGAAGCCATCAAAATCCTTGAGGAGAACATAGGCAGCAACCTCATCGGCCTTGGCTGAAGCAACTTCTTGCTAGACATGTCCCCAAAGGCAAGGGAAACAAAGGCAAAATGAATTATTGGGACTTCATCAAAACAAAAAGCTTTTACACAGCAAAGGAAACAGTCAACAAAACTAAAAGACAACCAACAGAATGGGAGAAGATATTGGCAACTGACATATCAGACAAACGGCTAGAATCGAACTATACAGAACTTATCAAACTCAACACCAAAGAACAAATAATCCAATCAGGAAATGGGCAGAAGACATGAACAGACATTTCTACAAAGAAGACATCCAAATGGCCAATAGACACATGAAAAAGTGCTCAATATCACTTAGCATCAGGGAAATACAAATCAAAACCACAATGAGATAAAACCTCACACCAGTCAGAACGGCTAAAACTAACCATTCAGGAAATGAGAGACGTTGGCAAGAATGAAGAGAAAAGGGGAACTCTCCTGCACTGTTGGTGGGAATGCAAGCTGGTGCAGCCACTCTGGAAAACAGTAGGGAGGTTCCTCAGAAAGTTGAAAATAAAGCTACCCTACAACCCAGCAATTGCACTTCTGGGTATTTACCCAAAAGATACAAATGTAGTGATCCAAAGGGGCACCTGCACCCCAATGTTTATAGCAGCAATGTCCACAATAGCCAAACTATGGAAAAAGCCCAGATGTCCACTGACAGATGAATGTTTAAAAAAAATGTGATATATATATATATATATATATATATATGTATATATATATTAGAATATTACACCGCAATCAAAAAATGAAATCTTGTCATTTGCAACCAGGTGGATGGAACTAGAGAATATTAAGCTAAGTGAAATAAGTCAATCAGAAAAGGAAAATTATCATATAATCTCACTGATAGGCAGAATTTAAGAAACAAGGCAGAGGATCATAGGGGAAGAGAGGAAAAAGATCAAACAAGATGAAACCAGAGAGGGAGACCAACTGTAAGAGACTCAATCTTAGGAAACAAACTGAGGGTTGGTGGAGGGGAGAGGGGTGGGGGATGGGAGGTGGTTGGGTGAGGGACACTGGGGAGAGTATGTGTTGTGGTGAGCGCTGGGTGTTGTATAAGACTGATGAATCACAGACCTGTACTCCTGAAACAAATAACATGAAAAAAAAAATCATGTAGAGTCCAACTAAAATTTTTCTTAGTCTTAGGGTTGTGAGTTTAAGCCCCAACATGGATGTAGAATACTTAAAAATAAATTTTTAAAAATTAAGAAAAAATGATGCTGAAGAAGCAATGAAAAATTCAAAGAATAATTCCATTCACTGGGATCTAAATTATTAAAATATGTAATTAATTGTGCTACCTAATTAATCTTCCAAGAGTTGTGATACAAGGCAATTATCACCTCCCTCTTTTAAAATAATGAAACCAGGGCATAGATAATCAAAAACAGCTATATGAGGGGTGCCTGGCTGGCTCAGTTAGTTAAGCATCTGCCTTGGGCTCAGGTCATGATCTCAGGGTACTGGGATGGATCCCAGAGTCTGGCTCCCTGCTCAGCAGGGAGTCTGCTTCTCCCTCTGCTCATACCCCCCTACTACTTGTGTTCTCTCTCTCTCTCTCAAATAAATAAAATCCTAAAAAAACAAAAACAAAAACCAACTATATGAATTTGGTATGTTGGCTATGCAATCCTATGCCAATCAAATCTCAACACAAGCAGGTAACTAACTTAAAAGTCTGCTCCTCAGAGTGTCTGGGTTGCATAGTCAGTTAAATGGCTGCCTCCTGCTCAGGACATGATCCCAGAGAGCTGGGATGGAGCCTTGGTGTTGAGCTCTTGGCTCATTGGGGAGCCTGCTTCTCCCTATCCCTCTGCTTATAGGTGTGCACTCTCTCTGTTAAACAAATAAATACTTAAAAAAAAAAAAAAAAAGACTGTTCCTCACTGCTGGTGAAACCTCACCTAGAGTCTTTCTGGCCCTAATATTGTACAATATTAGTTGGATGCTCCTAGAATTCCAGTGTAACTTTAGTTCACATCACAATAAAATCAGCAAAAAAATACGCTGGGATCATTATCAAAATGCTTCCATGATTAAGAATCTAAACTGCTCATCAGTAACCAAACTCATGACCTCTCCACAAAACTGCCCCTCCACCTTTTCTCCTTGATAGTGGCATGGGTGTGGGTAAATGACAATTATCATCCACCAGTGACTCAGCGCTAAAGTGAGAAGCATCCTAGATTACTTTCCGCTGCTTTAATCCCAAAATTAAGCAACAGGTTCAGTCTATTTAAAAACAAATACTTGTTAAATGTCCTCTCTCCATCCACGTTCCAACCACCACAGCTTTGGTGGTTCAGTCCCAGTACCTTTTTTTTTTTTAATATTTTTATTTATTTATTTGAGAGACAGAGAGAGCATGAGAGGCGAGAAGGTCAGAGGGAGAAGCAGACTCCCCATGGAGCTGGGAGCCTGATGCGGGATTCAATCCCGGGACTCCGGGACCATGACCTGAGCCAAAGGCGGTTGCTTAACCAACTGAGCCACCCAGGTGCCCAGTCCCAGTACCTTTAACCTACATAACTACATGTCTCTTTTTAAACTGCTCTGCCTGCCTCCAGTTTTGCCCTCTCCAAACCAACTTCTACACTACGGTCGACCAGTGTTTAGAAAGAACAGTTATGACCATGACCCTTCTCTATCTAAAACCCTTCATTGTCATTCTGTCACCTTTCTAAAGGGCGAAGTTCAAGCTCCTTAGCACACCCACAAAGTTTCCTATGGTCCAGCCCCTCCTCTTTCCAGTTTAGTCAACTTCTTAGACTGTTTTCTCTGTGGATTTATTCATGTCGCGCTTTTAAATGGTCTCCTCCCATCTCATCAAACCTCATTTTACCTGTCTACTTCTTACCCAATGATTAAAGCATAAATGAGGTCTTTTCTGATCTCCTTGTATGTGGCTGGAAGTCCTTTATATGTCCATATCATACCTTTTGCATGTCTCTATCACTGCAGTTACATTCTGAAATAATTATCTATGAGGATGTCTATTTCCTCCACTAGAATATGTGATTTCCTTCTGGTAAAGGAATGTGTCTTATTCACCTTTTTAAAAAAGATTTTATTTATTTATTTGACAGACAGAGAACACAATTAGGCAGAGAGGCAGGCAGAGAGAGAGAGGAAGGGAAGCAGGCTCCCTGCTGAGCAGAGAGCCCAACGTAGGGCTCGATCCCAGGACCCTGGGATCATGACCTGAGCCAAGGGCAGAGGCTTTAACCTACTGAGCCACCCAGGTGCCCCTTATTCACCTTTTTTATCCCATTTCTAAAACAGTGTCTGGAAATAAGTAACATTCAATAATTATTTAATGAGTAAGTGAATAAATATCCCTACACTCTTTTTAAAACTTTACAAAAGTATTTAATACCATTTATAGCTATAGGTGGTAGAAACTTTTGTATCAGGTTAATCTGATTGCTCAGGAAAATTCTATCAGAGTCGGTGCCCTGACTCACTGCTCCTCTGGCAATAAAATAAAACAAGATTGTATTTCTCAAATGAATTGCTATGGTCACAGCTCCAATAAGAACCTTCCATCCAGTCACTCAAGAAATCATTTTTGAGGGATGCCTGGGTGGTTCAGTTGGTTAAGCATCTGCCTTATGGTGGAAGACTGAGTTTCCCAATACAAATGGTACCTATTATTAGTTTATGCCTATTGAAGAGTCTTCTTGTTTAACAGGATATGAACATCAAAATCCTTAAGACAATAACTAGGGAAGTATGAGGTATGAGAAAAACTCTATTACTCATTTAACAAAAAATTCGTTGAGGATTTACTCTGCACAAATTATGAACAGGTTTAAAAAAAATCATGAACAGGTTTGCTAATCCAAAAGAAAGTGGATTAATTGATTAATTTGTAAGGAACTGAGAAGAGATCAACATCTTACTTTACAAACAATGAAATGGCAGCCCAAAGAAACTGCTGTTTCTCCTAAACCGGAAGATGAGAGGATCATACCCTAGTTTGCCCCACAGACACTGTATTAAGACATATAACAGCTAAAGACTTAAATTAATAACATAAACCAAAAGCTTTTAATGAAATGCTATGTAGGCAGTACATTGATGTACTATGCTAAGAAAAATGTAATATTTATATAAAGCCCTGATATAGTGCTTTGCACAGGGTAAATGCTCAATAAGTGGCAGCTATCAGTTTCAGCTGTACAGTCCTTGGAAGGTTGAACATGTGACGTTCACCTGACATCAATAACCAATTGCTTGAAGAAATGAACATTTTCCCAAAGAACACATATAGACGGCCAACAGACACATGAAAAGATCCTTAACATCAATAATATCAGGGAAATGCAAAGCAAAACCACAAAAATATATCACCTTACATCTGTTAAAATGGTTAAATTAAAAAAACACAAGAAACAGCAAGTATTGGTAAAGGGATAAAAAGGAGTCTGGTGCACTGTTGGGAGGAATGCAAACTGGTGCATACGAGTATGAATACAAAAACACTAATTTGAAAATAGGGGCACCTGAGTGGCACAGTCCGTTAAGCAACAGACTCTTGATTTCTGCTCAGGTCATGATCTCAGGGTTGTGAGACTGAACCTCACTTGGGCTCCGCACTGGGTGTGGAGCCTGGCTAAGATTTTCTTTCTCAGAAGGCCTGGGTGGTGTCAGCCTTCGGCTCAGGTCATGATGCAGGGTCCTTGCTCAGTGGGAAGCCTGCTTCTCCCTCTGCCTCCTGCTCCCCCCGTGCATGCTCTCTCTCGTGCACATGCGTCCTCTCTGACAAATACAATCTTTTTTTTTTTTAAGGCTCCCTGCTGAGCAGAGAGCCCGATGCGGGTCTCGATCCCAGGACCCTGAGAGCATGACCTGAGCTGAAGACAGAGGCTTAACCCTCTGAGCCACCCAGTGCCCCTAACAAATACAATTTTTGTGGGGAGGGGAGTTTCTTTCTCCCTCCCTCACTGCCCCTCCCCCTCTCCTCTTTGCACATGCACTCTCTCAAAAGAAAAAAAAGTATATATGCATCCCTGTTTATTGCAGCATTATTTATTGCAGCATTACTTACAACAGCCAAGCAGCCCAAGTATTCATTCACAGATGAACATGTAAAGAAGATGGAAGAGATATACAATGGAATATTATGAAGCCATAAAAAAATGAAATCTTGGGACGCCTGGGTGGCTCAGTTGGTTAGACGACTGCCTTCGGCTCAGGTCATGATCCTGGAGTCCCGGGATCGAGTCCCACATCGGGCTCCCGGCTCCACCGGGAGTCTGCTTCTCTCTCTGACCTTCTCCTCGCTCATGATCTCTCTCACTGTCTCTCTCTCAAATAAATTAAAAAAAAAAAAAAAGAAATCTTGCCATTTTGCAACAGCATGAATGGATCTAGAGGGTAAAAAGGTAAGTGAAATAAGTCAGATGGGGGCGCCTGGGTGGCTCAGTCGATAGATTTGCCTTTGGCTCAGGTCGTGATCCCAGGGTCCTGGGATCGAGCCTCCAGTTGGGCTCCCTGCTTGACGGGAAGCCTGCTTCTCCCTCTCCCACTCCCCCTGCTTGGGTTCCCTCTCTCACTATGTCTGTCAAATAAATAAATAAAATCTTTAAAAAAAAGAAAGAAAGAAAGAAGTCAGAGAAAGACAAATACTGTGTCACTTCACCCATATGTGGAACTTAAGAAACAAAAGGACAAAGAAAAGAGACAAACCAAAAAACTGACTCTTAAATACAGAAAATAAACTGATCGTTACCAGAGGGGAGGTGGGTGGGTGGAATGGGTGAACAGGTGAAGGGGATTAAGAGAACACTTATGAGCACTGAGTAATGTAGAGAATTGTTCAACCAGCATATTGTACATCTGAAACTAATGATACTGCATATTAACTATACTGGAATTTTCAAAAATAACCCAGTTGCTTGACTAAGTTGATAGAGCCACAGGAATTCTAATCTAATTCAACACTTTGTGCTGGAAAAAGTGATGTCTAAAAGGGCTAAATGACTTGCAAAGCCAGCCACAGTAAGTGAATAGAGACAGAGCCAAAGATAAACCCTGAATCCCCAATCCAATTTCTATTACATGTCACAGATCTGCAGTTTAGCTATATGGTTGTGGTCAAACTTTGATAAGAAGATAATAATAACATAGCTGCTATACCTGACTTTTCCAATCCTTTTGTTAAAAACATCACTGAGCTACGAATTTCACATGAGAATCATCAACAATCCAGACTGGCCATATACAGTCTCATGAGTTGACAAAACGACAGCCTTGGCAATGCACTTCTGTCATGGACAGCTGACCAACGGATAGCTACCAGAGCAGCTGCTACATGCACCTGAATCACAGAGACTACAAGGAGAACACAAAGGAGAAAATGCTTCAAAACGTTTCACAGCACTCTTAAAATGTGACAATAGCTGTGGGTCACTAAGAAACTCCTGGCATTCAGCAAAAACAGAATGGTTTGTTTTAAGCAAAAATTCATTAAGGAGTTTAATAAAAGCACTGGGATATGAACACTAAAAGCCACAATGCCAGAAGAGTTGTAGCAGGCATTCCAAAAAGATTTTCCTTTTCACAAACAGTGGAAAGGCTCACGGCGGACTTTCTGGCCCTACCGAATATGAGATTAGGGTACCCTCCCTCTAAAAACAACAACAATAACAACAACAACAACAATAAACCCTCTAAATGGGAGGAAAAACAGGGCGGTGCACAGAGAGGAATCCAATCAATTTCTGGTGAATTAAATTCAACTCAACAAAAATTTCCTGAAAACTCTGTGTGTAAGACACTGGGAATGAAAGACGTCGCTCTGCCTCAAAGACCTCTAAATGATAAGGGAGGAACAAGGAGAATGGGGCTCACGGAAGTACACAAATAAGCCAAGGCCGAAGACAAGTGCCCTAAGAAAGGTTCCACTCAGGGCCATCGGTTCAAAGGCATGATTTCGAGACTCAGAAAGGCTCCGTGGGAGAAGGAGCACTCGAGAGAATCACTGAAGAAAAGGCAGAGATAAGGAGATGAAGGGTAGGAAAGCAGGCGAGCATTCGAACAACCAGGCGAGGTCAACTCCCGGTTTCCTTGCAACCGGCGCCTCCTCTCGCGCTCGGCAGGCGTCCAGAGTGCCTTCTCCCGCGGGGCAGAGGCCTACCCCACTCTTCCCCGGTTCTCCCCACCATTTCTCACCTCAGTGGCTTCCCAGGTCCCTCTCGGTCAACCCTGTCTGAAGACAGAAGACAATGCCGACAGGAGAGCCCCAAGTTGGCGGGCGTGCTGTCAACTCACCAGCTTTTGAGGCGCCGGCCGGGCTGCATCCCCATGGTAACGCCACCAAGCGCGGGTTCGAACGCCCGCGCCGGTGCCCGCGCGCCGGCAGCCCCGCCTCATCCACCAATGGGCACCGGGGAAACTAGTTGACGTATGAGTCCTTCTTCTCCAGAAGACCAATCAGGGATCCGAGGAGGCAGTGGGCGTAACTCTCAAACTGCGTCTTTCAACCAATCGAACCTCTGAGTGAGGATCTCGCGAGTTCTAAGTGAAAGTATGGCATCTTTGAGGCGGGTGGAGGGGCCTTCTGCCCTATCCTGTTGGTCGCTCTAAGCGCTACCGAACCTTCGGGATTGGTCGTCGTACTACCCCTTTTCCGTTCAAGGCCTGCCTCCTGCGGCCCTAGGCTTTGGGTGAGTAGTCTTAGAGAGGGCCCCCAGGGTGCTCCTCTCCGCGGAGGAACTGAGAGTTGGAGCGATGGGAATCTGCAACTGAATAATTTCCCGTCGCTGCACCGTCAAGGGTGGACGCATCAGGCTGTCACTGAGGCGTGGGCTGGCCAGGCCCCGGCCGCTCGCAGGACCTTAGTTTTCCTCTGTGTCCAGGGAAAGGGAGAGGGTTATGTGGCTCTGAGCTTGCTGGCCCCTTGCTGATGGTGATGGGGTGGGACATCGGAATTCCAGAATTCCGAGGTTAGCGACCGGCGGCCTCAGTTTCACTTTGTTGTTACCCTTTCCAGAAGAGAATTTGTATTTTTTTTCTAAGATTTTATTTATTTATTTGACAGAGAGCTCACAAGTAGAGAGGAGGAAGCAGGCTCCCTGCTGAGCAGAGAGCCTCCATGCGGGGCTCGATCCCAGGATCCTCGGATCATGACCTGAGCCGAAGGCAGAGAGGCTTTAACCCACTGAGCCACCAGGGCACCCCGAGATTTTGTATGTTCTAATGGCTTCATCTGTTGAACTGATGATATCATGGCAATTATAGCAGTAGTTAAAAAAAAAAAAAAAAATCACACGAGAGCCCCACCACCTAAAACAAAACTTACTTTTCCTTTGCTATGGCCTGGTTTGGCACCTATGTATTTGTTATTGTATCTCTGAAAGAAAGGAGAGAGGGAGAGATAGAAAATAAACTGAATGCAATCAAATAGCCAAATGTAAAACGCTAATACAGCGTTGAGGTTAAGAGCAATAATGTTGGAAGTTAGGCAGAGCTGCTTTCATTTTTCCTCTTCTGCAAAATATGGTAAAAGGTTGTTGTGAAAATTAAGTGAAATAAGGAAAGTAAAGCACGTGGCACAATGCCTCAAAAAATGGTACCTATTACCTTCATAATAGAAACAAATATAGTAGCTCACAAGGCCAGTAGACTTAACTGCAAGTACCCAATTTAGCTTAGAACTTGTCAGAGAAATAATAAAGGCAAACCATTTTTCAAAAGAGTGGAATTTCTTCCTAGTACTTATATTGAAAGAAATGTATCTTGTAGTATTTTATGCATAAGGAATATAATGGTGTGGTGAGCAGTTTTGCTGGAAATATGAAAAACCATTTCTTGATTCAACTATCAATAGAAGGTAAGAGCGTGCCAGAAGCTTCCTGATGACCTTTGATGATAACAGGGGTGAAAGTGACTCATATATACTCTGTACTTCTGATATGTCAGATCCTATGTATGTGTTTTTAATTTTAAACTCTACAACAATCATGTAAAGTAGAAGTTACCCTCATTTTACAGATTGGGAAAATGAGCCTTAGAGAAGTATTTTGCTTAAAGTAATATAACTGTTGAATTAGGGAGCTGGGTCTTTCTCACTGCAAAGCTAGCCCTGCTTTTCCATGTTTTAACTCTCTGAAGGAGGATAAAATCCTTTGAATACCAGATGCACAGGCAGACTACCCAAGTGGAGGGAGGTGACTTGCAGATGTTTCTACGGTGGGAGCAAAATCTTTCTCCAGTGGTTAATTTTCACCTTTGGAAATGAAGAGATAGAATGAGATGATCCCTGAGCATCATTCCATCCTTTCATTTACCTTGTGGGTAGTCAACAGCATTTCAAGTTCATCTTTTCCCAAACAAATCATTAGCTTACTTTCTACTCCCTGTTCCACCAACTTCTCTAGTCACCCAAACCAAACAACCCCCCTCTCTCTCTTTCTTTCTCCCTCCTCCTCCCCTGCCCCTCTTCCTTGGACAATGAAACATTAGATACTGTTGGTTTTCTCTTTGAGATATCTCTCAAATTCATCCCTTCCTATCCTTTCTCCGGGTCTCTGCCTTAATTTAACTCTGTATTATTTGTCATCTGGACTGTTGTCAATAAGCTTGTTAGTTGGTCTTCCTGACTGCAATCTTCTAATCTATTCTCCACCTTCCTTGCTGTCCCAATGTCTTTTTTTTTTTTAAGATTTTATTTTTATTATTTATTTGACAGAGAGAGACACACACACTGAAAGAGGGAACAGGAGCAGAGGGAGAGGGAGAAGCAGACCTCCCACCAAGCAGGGAGCCCAATGTGGGGATCGATGTGGAGCTTGATCCCAGGACCCCAGGATCATGACCTGAGCTGAAGGCAGATGCTTAACGATTGAGCCACCCAGGCACCCTGCCAGAATGTCTTTGTAAAATGTCAGTCTGACCATATTGCCAGCCCTGCCTAAAACCAGTCAAAAGCTACTCCTCATTGCCAAAGAATATAAACTAAACTGTTAATCATTGGAATGTCATTTTGTTCTTAAAGGTCTTTGCCCACACTCCTCCCTTTGCTTGGAATGCCCCTTGCCTGCACCGTTATTCTGCCTGGTAAATTCCTAGCCATCCATCAGAATCCTTATGGGGTGCCCCTTTGACCCAAAGATAGTCACTTTTTTTTTGCTTCCTTTCCATCTTACACATACCTCGAGGGAGCTCAAAATAAACTGGCAACTTGTCTAAGTCCCTTCCACTTTCATGAGGCTGTGAACCCCTTAGAAAGTGGGGCTTTATAATGGCTTCATATCCACTCTTCAATCCTGTCACACTGCTTGTCAAGTGGGACATACTCAACAGATGTTAGATGAGTAAGTAAATCCCTTCAGGCTCTAATATTAGAATTCCCCATGTTTGCTTTCTAGAATTGTACAGCAGATGGCACTAATAGGCCACTTAACAGATCCCCTTTATGAGGAATGATTTCTGTTCCAACCTTGTCTGACTTTGGCCTCATCCTAGAAGCCAATATTTATGCCATTACAGGTGAAATCTCCTGTTTCTGCCCTCAGCCAAATAGTAAAGATAGCAAGATGACTCAGCAGGTTGGTTTCTATGAGAAAAGAGAGTGGCAGATGTCCAGGAAAAGGTCCAATTGAGAGGGCATTTTCTTTGTTTCAATTTATTCATAGTAGTTGGGAGCTTTTTCCTTTTTCTCTTTTTGTCGTTGTTTTTATAAGAAGGAGCTTTATTCACAAATGGGCACCTCATTTCTGTTCAATCCTTTGCAAGGGAGGGAGTTGGAGAATCAGAAAAGACCATTATGATGTGGGAAGAGAGGGTAAACTGAGCAGTCAGAGCCGCTTATTTGTAGGCCGGCAGAGTTGGCCTTCCTCCTCACGGTGGAGTGGCCTCGGCAACTTTCCTGGATACCAGCACGCTAAATTAGTTGCTTGTGTGCTTGTCCAAGGCTGGCATTTAAAGGTATTCCCATCACTTGGTTCTTTGGAACCCCCAGGCAACCTGATACGGGTTTTGAAGATGTGATAGAGGTTCCTTCTTCCCAGAGAAAAAGCAGAGGACGCATGGAAACTCTTATCAGATAGGCAAAGTTTCGGGGCCTCAGGCTATACTTTACCTCTCCAGGGTCAACTCTGGGCATCAGGACCTTCATCTACACACCCTCCCTCCTTCCTCCACCCCAACTAAAACTGGTCCTGTAGAAAGGATTCCAGCCAGGTACCTTAAAAATCCTCAATGCAAAACAAATATAGATCAAAGACTGGGAATTTCAGAACTGGAAATAATTTTATAATTATTTGTGTGTCCTCTCTCCGGACCATTTGTGCCCTAAGGCCTGCTTTTTCATCTTAAGCAGAACTGAGGAAGGGGGAAAAATACACACTTTGGAGTTAGGCTTACTTGGATTCAAATCTTGCCATTCACAGGCTGGCTATGCGCTTGGGCTACTATTTTAACCTTTTTGAGTCCTAGTTTCCTCATCCAAAACTGGAGACGATCCTGCTTATGATGAAGATTTGTCTTAAGCATTTAAAATACACAGGTGAAGAACCTGGCACAGTGTAGCTGGCCCAGTGGGGACGCTTCATTGATAACATGGTGGCATGAAACCATTTCTGCAAAAGGGATTTTAGATTATAAGGAACACGCTGAGAGGATTTGGGGAGGTCTTTCTGTATCTAAAGGTATATTTGTGAGGGCTTTGGGGGCTGAGCTATGCTTGCAGTTGCACACTGATTAATTTGATGAAAACACTGGAACACAACATATCAGTACAGCCATTTATCTGTGAATTATTTTTTGGCACCTAGGTTCTGAATCTCCTAAGCTGTAAGGGAAATGTATATTTAGAGAAAGGCAAGAGCACTTTTCCTTAGCTTCTGGAACCTTCTGATGACATTGAGGAGTTTTTTTGTTCAGGGTTTTTTTTTTTAAACCACCTAAGGCACTTTGCCACTTTTCTGAAGTGTGAATTGCCTGCTGTCAGCCTGGAGTTCTCATCTCTGCAATCCTGGCTGCAAGCACATTTGCATATTGGATGCTGTGTTCTTTAACCCCCTGAGGTTTGAATCCACTTGGAGCATGCGTGATGTGTGTCTGTGTGTGTGTATGTGTGTGTGTTTCTCTATAAGCTGGCTCCTTTCAAACCCCAGGACAGTTTCATTCTTGGTCTCCAGAAAAACAGAAAACCTACAACAATAGCTCCATTGGCTTTTATGTAAATGGCACTCTTCAGGAAAACACTGGGCTGTTTCCCAAAATCCCAGAACATACCCTGAGCATTTGTTTGAGTGGGATGTGGGGAGAGTGTTCTGTTGAGTCCATGAACATCTGTTGCAAGCTGCTGTGCTGGGTCCCAAGGAGACAGAGTACGTAGTCTGGCTCTTCCCTGCCAAAGGTACAGATTGAGACTTACCAGACTAGGTATTATGTTTGTGCTGGCTTTGTACTGTGTCCACTTGGCTAAGCTGGAACTGTGTTTCCCAGGATTCCCTTCCTATATGGTTCCAAGTTAGGGTCAACCTCAGGAAAATTGTGTGCAAGATTTGGAAAGCTGAAGTGAAGTAGCAGCCAGCACACCGTGAAGGACAGAACAGGATACCAAGCATGTGCAGTGCCTCCCTTTGGATGCTGTTGTGCTGGTTCACCTTATTGGTGCCAGGTAAAGCACCCAGGCCTGCAGCTCCCCAACTCCTGCTGAATCTCCTCCTGCAAATAATCTGGGTCAGATGAACATTTAGCTGTATGGCAAAAGGCTCCAGCTCCTTGAAGTTACCCACGTTAATGAGCTAGGAGATGGTGAAAGGAAGTCACAGGTTTTGATTTGTCCTCAGGAGTTCTACTTGTCCTCATAGGATCTGGTTTGTCTTCACAAGTTCGTTTCCTTGCCTTCCTCCACTTCGCATCCAGACTCCCTTCCCCCTTGCTGGCCTTGCTGAAATAAAGAGACTTCAGCCTCAACACCAGATGCAGAGGTGACAGAGTTGCATGGATTTCTCCATCAACTTCCATAATTGCACAAGATCTAATCCCTACACTAACTCTTTAATTTTCTCATAGTGTTCTACTTCTCCGATCAAACCCTGCAGAAGTTTATTCAAGCCATGTTAAAGGCCCAGAAGATGGAATTATTAGAAGCCAGAAAGCTTCACAAAAGAGCTTTCTTCTGTGCTGCTTTTGAAAGCATGAGTAGGAAGTAATGTGTATGGGGGAAGGGGAGAGATTCTAAAGAACAGCTGGCTCAGGGGCGCCTGGGTGGCTCAGTGAGTTAAGCCGCTGCCTTCGGCTCAGGTCGTGATCCCAGGGTCCTGGAATCGAGCCCCGCATCGGGCTCTCTGCTCAGCAGGGAGCCTGCTTCCTCCCCTCTCTCTGCCTGCCTCTCTGCCTGCTTGTCATCTCTCTCTGTCAAATAAATAAATAAATAATCTTAAAAAAAAAAAAAAAAGTCTCAGGAACCTTTGAAACTATAGAAAGATCATAGACAGAAAACTCTTGAAATCTTGAAAGCCATCAGAAAAAAAAAAAAATAGCATGTTACCTGTAGTGAGAAAACAATGAGAATTACAGAATTTACCATCATTCACCATGGAGGTCAGAAGGATGTGGCACAGTATTTTTTGAATGCTAATAAAAAAAAGGAACTTTCAATACAGATCTTTACACTTAGGGGAAAAAAATCCTTCAAGTATGAAAGAGAAAATCAAGGCAATCTGAGATGAAGACAAAAGAAAGCTTAAAGAACTTAGCACCCACAGACCTACCAAAGCATTAACTAAACAAAGTTCTCTAAGTGGAAAGAAAACATTAAAAAAAAAAAAAGAACAGCTGGCTCAAGCCAAAGGGTAAATCAGAGTTTTGCCTTTCTAGAACGGCTATCCTCTCCATGGGTCCTCAGCATAGATAGAAAGTGGACATCTGATCCTAGCTCTTGATTCTAGCTCTTCTGGTTCCATTGAGATGAACTACTGGTTCGTCTGGTTCTTAGATGTGGTTATCCCTATGCATTGGTATCTACTGAGATACATTTTTGCTAGATATGTCCTTGTCACTATCCTAAGGTTCTCCCCCCATGGGAAAATATTGGCCTGTTCCCCTCTTTCTAGTGGTTCCACATGGCCACCCCTCAGGCCTGTTTTTCTTGGCCCCCCATCCAGGTACTTTTGTTTTCCCATGGTGTATGGGTGATGGCAATGGTGTACAGCTCTGGGGCTTCCTGTCCCAGGCAGGGCACTGCCCTCTAGTATTAGATCCCTAAGCTTATCTAGGAATCCAGCATTCATTCCATGAGACTCTACACAAAGCAGGAACAAGGTGCCCTTCATCTGGAACTTGCTAATACTTAATGAGCATTTTGATAGGAGGGCAAGGGATCAGGTGCCTGTTTTTACCTGAACCAGAACCAGTAATTTGAAATCTTTGTCTGCCAGTTCTGTGGTGACAGGGTGTTGCTTTCTGGTTTCCAGAATGGGAAAAGTTCTTGGCATAAATAGGGAGACCAGGAAACTAGAATATAATGTTTAAAAAAGCCTGCTGCTAGGGCATCTGGGTGGCTCAGTCAGTTAAGTGTCTGCTTTCCACTTAGGTCATGATCTCAGGATCCTAGGATTGAGCCCCATGTGTGGCTCCCTGCTCAGTGGGGAGTCTGCTTCCTCTCCCCTCTCCTCCCTGCTCATGCTTGCTCGCGCTCACTCTCTCTCTCTTTCTCTCTCAAATAAATAAATAAATAGATTTTTTAAAAGGCCTGTTACCAATTTACATGTGAATTTTTAAGCAGGATTGTGTTATACATTTTATGCTGAACCAGATTTTTTTCACTTGTCTGAAAGTATATCTGAAAATCTTTTAAGAGCAGCACATTTGGCTCTACCTTATTTTTTTTAAAGATTTCGTTTATTTGAGAGAGAGACAGTGAGAGAGCAGGAGGGAGGGACAGAGAGAGAGAAGTAGGCTCCGGGCTGAGCAGGGATTTCCCAGACGTGGGGTTCTATCCCCAGACCCTGGACCATGAACTGAGCAGAAGGCAAACACTCAACCAACAGAGCCACCCAGGGGACCCCAGGCTCATCTTGATTGAGTAACAGCAAGGGAGCTATGGAGACAATCACCTCCAGCTCCAGCGTGCATCAGCTCTGCTATCTGTCCACCAGTGCCTTCTTTGGCCTTGGAATCGTACAGATGAGGCCCAACTGATGTGAATTTTTTCCTGCCTGGCCCATTGTCCTAGGCTTTTGCTACATTTGAGACACCTTATTTTCTTTCAGTCCTGCCATCCCACCTCGGGGCCTTTGCCCATACTGTCCCCTCCACCTGGGACACACTTTCTCCCTCCTTCCCATTGCCAACTTATCTTTTACTACTCCTTACTTCTCTGCTCAAACATCTCTTATTCCAGGAAGCCTTCCTTAATCCCTCAGACAAGGTCAGGTTATCAATCGCACATTTTTCCTTTGTAGCACATTCCTTATTGGCGATTATTTTTTAATCAGCTTAATTATTTTTAAAATCTGCCTCTTCCAGGGCACCTGGGTGGTGCAGTTGGTTAAGTGTCCAACTCTCGGTTTCAGCTTAGGTCATGATCTCAGGGTTGTGGGATCAAGCCCCAGGATGGGATCTGAGCTCAGCATGGAATCTGCTTAAGATGCTTTACCCCTTCCTACCCCCTGCCAGCTCATGTGCACGTGCTTTCTCTTTCTCTCTCTCTCAAATAAATAAATCTTAAAAAAAAAAAAATCTGCCTCTCCCATTAGAATATAAACTGCTTAAGAGCAAAGGCCTAGCACAGTACTTATTACATAGTCAGTACTCAATAAATATTTGTTGACTGAACCAATGACATTTTCTTTAGCAAGGCTTACATAAGAGATCTTCCATATTCTCTGTTACCTTGATGACATGCCCCCTTCAGATGATGCATTGTTTTTTCACTGCTGCAGATATTCCTGCTCTTCTCCCTTTCTGTCTTTTGTTGGTAGTGGTGTTCTTTTCTGAAATGGAAAGAAAAGTAACTGAAATGGAAGGAAGTAACCACTTCTCTCTGGATGGAAAAGAGTCACCTGGGTGGCTCAGTCAGTTAAGCATCTGCCTTCAGCTCAGGTCATGATCTCAGTGTCCTGGGATCGAGTCCCATATCGGGCTCCCTGCTCACAGGGAGCTTGCTTCTCCCTCTCCCTCTGCTCATGCTTTCTCGCTATCTCTCTCTCAAATAAATAAAATCTTTAAAAAAAAAAAAAAGGTAACTAAAATGAAAAAGACTAAAAATTTTCAGTCTTTACTGAATTGCTGATTGTAAAATTAATATTCTCTGTGAACTTCCAACGATACAGAGGTATAGGGACTAGCAAATGAAAGTCTTGCCATAATCTTATCCTCCAGAAAATACTATCAATAATGTGTATCCTTCCAGACATTTTCCTATGCCTATTGAAACCTACTGGGTGCTTTTTAGATGCCAGGCACTGTTCGAAAGCTTTACAAAACTTAACTTTACAAAAGTTAAGTCATGTGATCCTCACCGCAACCCTTTGAGGTAGAACTGTTACTATCCTGTCTCACAGCAGAGGAAACAGGCTTAGGAGCTAATCACACAGTGAGTAAGTGGCAAAGTCAGAACTTAACTCTAGGTTGCAGAGTCACACTCTTGACCACTATGCTAGTGTGCTTCTCACTGGTGGGAAAGAGACTTACTACTGTGTGTGCCTTTTTGTACTTTGCATTTTGTACCATGTGAATGTATAACATTCTAAAACATGGATAAAAGACTAAAAATAAATGACAAAATGTTTTTAGTACACAATATACAACATCAATAACAAAAATGTTTTTAGTACACCAAGCTCCCTTTCCTAAGTGACCCCTCAGGCCATCAGAAACCCCATCGTTGGAGTCTCTGTCCCTCAGACTCAGGCTGGAGGCTGAGGGAAATGGGATCATGGGTTTGAGGATGATGTTCTTCATCTCACCCATTCCCAGCATTTCTCCAGATTCAGTGGGTTTGCCTCTGAGGACCTCTGGTCTCCTAAGACACACTTGCCAGCCCTGAGCGGTAGAGGGCAGGGTCCTACCATCACTCACAAATCAGTCCCTGATTTCTGGTTTCCCCACACTGGTCCTTGGAATGCTGCCTTTTTCTGTAGTTGATGAGGTCTCCATTAGCTGATCTGTGCTACTCCCCAGCACCAGAGGCTGCCTCCAGGATGGATCCTCCTGGTTTGTTTTGTTTTGTTTTTAAAGATTTTATTTATATGACTGAGAGAGATCACAAGTAGGCAGAGAGGCAGGCAGAGAGAGAGGGGGAAGCAGGCTCCCTGCTAGGTGGGGAGCCTGATATGGGGCTCGATCCCAGGGCCCTGAGATCACGACCCAAGTCAAAGGCAGAGGCTCAACCCACTGAGCCACCCAGGTGCCCCGATCCTCCTGTTTTGTGTAACTTCCTAATGTTTCCCATCTTCTTCATTAAGTCCTCAGATAGACCATGGCCCTGAGAGCATGTGGCTTGATCATCTTCCGAAGATGCCTCATTCCCACGGTGGACAAACCTGCAATTGAGTTTCTACTACTGCAGGCATCAGACGGCATTCATCACTGGACTCCTCCCAAAGGTGCAAGGCAGAAGGGTTGGCTCTCGAGAAAGTGCCAAGCATTGCTTGGAAAGCTACCCTATCAGGCCCCCCATAAAGCTTACATCCCAGTGACTGTGCAGTAGGAGGGGGTAGGGTGGGCAGGAGCTTTTGATCCTTTCTGACATACAGAAAGGACCTGACATGCCAGGTCAGAGCTGTAAATACAACTCTGAATCCCAGGGCAGAAGCAGCTTGTGTGTGTGTGTGTGTGTGTGTGTGTGTGTGTGTGTGTTTCACAGGAGTGCCAGCCTTTGTGGTAAATGGCTGGGTAGGAGAAAAGGCCTTGACCTTGGGGTCAAGTCATTACTGGATTACAGGTCAGGAGCCCTGAATGAGCAACCCATTGAGAAGGGAGCAGGGACTTGAAAGAGGAGTGCCGTGGGAGAGGGGTGAACAAGGATCCAGCATTGGAGGAAAATAAGGAAAGGGGAATAGGAAATAGACTTTGCACATTTGCGTTTCACTAAGGAGAAATAAGGTGAAAGAGAGGGACAGAAGTGTCACAAATACTATGAATAGGAATGTTCACACTTGTCTCCTGATCGCCAAAGTCATATTGCATAGTACCTCTCACTGAAAGATTTCAAAGGACCTCTCTAGATTTTGTCCTGCTTGGGCCTGGAAAGATGTTATCAAGTTCAAACTGCTGGGTAGAATGGAGCACAGATGCTGTTGGGAAGGGCATGTTCACAGATTCCCCACATTTCTGAGGGCAGATGGGGCATCAGGATCAGTGTCACCTCTCACCACCAGCACCCCTTTCTCCCCGCCCCCCATGCAGTACCTCTCTGGCTTTGTGTACACCACTACATGAGGTCCTGTACAGAGAAGATTCCCTAGAAGCCAGGAACTAGGTTAGGTTTTTAAGTCCTGACTCCTGGTTGCTTTCTGTGGGAGCTTTACAGCAGCCCCTCTGGCTCAGGGCACTGCTATGAGAACCCTGAGAAGGAGGAGAGCTAGAATATAGGCCTGTCCCTGAACCAAGAAGGGAAGAGCTAACAATTCCTGCTCCCCAGGAGCTCCTGAACCAGGAGGCCCCCAGCAACTCACTGGAACCATGTGTTGACAGAGGCTGCCAGACCCCTCCCTGTCCTTCTTGGCCCCTTCAGGCAGGCTGAGAATTTGTGGGGAGGGCCTAGAGGCAAAACTACGGGCTGCTCCCAGTCTGCAGAGCTTCAGGCTCTCCTAGAACAGTTTCCTGGCAGCTGTCTCCTTGGGTTTGGATCTTGCCAACAAATTTTCTTAAAACTGGCTCTCAGCTTGTGTCCTTAGTCTGCGTTCCCATCAGGAATTTCCCTGTGAATCTGGAATCTGGCCTTGCTCAGTTAAAAAGATGAAAACAATTTGGAAAAGCCTTGATAGCTACTTGGAAACAGCTGCCGGTGCCGCAGTGCAGGGCTTGGAGCCTGTCTGTTGGCCCTGGGACTTCGGGGACCAACTAAGACAGTGTTAAGTCCTCACTGCAGATTGTAGGCAAAGTGCTCCCTCTTCAGCCAACTCCTGTCTGCCAAGAAGGGACTGCTCCTCCTTCAGAAAACCAATTTAAGGTCTCCAGGGGAAAGGTCTCCCTGAGAACATGGGATGAGGAGAGCTCCAAAGGATAAGAAAGCGAAGGTCTGAGGGAGGCCATCTCTCTCACCACTGAAGAGCCGTCTTCTAGACCAGACTTGCCAAACACATGGTCTGTTTAACCCTCTGCAGAGAAGATGGGGTGCGGAGGAGGACTTGTCCAGACACGACCCACTCTGTGCCCCACTCCTAGGCATGTTAGGATATTGCCCATCTCTAGGCCTCCTTTAGCCTAGCAATATCTAGAAAAGTCAGCAAAGACCCATCTTTAAATCATCAAACCTGCGAATTCCACCTTTGCTGAAGATTATCTCCTGCTACTTTTCCTCTTGTTTCCTAACCAGGCCATGTGGAACCAGGAGAGAATGACTTGGAAACAGCCTTGCGGGAGACTCAGGAGGAAGCAGGCATAGCGGCAGACCAGCTGACAATCATTGAGGGCTTCAGAAGGGAGCTCAGATATGTGGCCTGGGAGAAGCCAAAAACAGTCATCTACTGGCTGGCCGAGGTGAAGGACTACGATGTGGAGATCCGACTCTCCCGAGAGCACCAAGCCTACCGCTGGTTGGGGCTGGATGAGGCCTGCCAGTTGGCTCAGTTCAAGGAGATGAAGGCAGCTCTCCAAGAAGGACACCAGTTTCTCTGCTCCACAGCATCCTGAGCTGACCAGAGCGGAGTCATTTACCTCAGGAGGATCCTCGAGGGCCTCCCGAGATGAACACTGTCACCTCCAGGGAAGGTTGTGTGGGTCTTGGGCTCAATGTAGCCAAGAACAGATCGCTGAATAAAATCAGCTGAGAACTTTCAGAGGAGAGCAAACAAAAGCCTCAGCTGGGTGCAAAGAAGGCAAATGAGCAGTTTAAAAAAAGAAGTCTAGGCGCTGTAATGCGTTCTTGTATTTTATAAATAAATTTCAGGCAGCTTCTCTGTCCCTCTCACCTGTTGTCTTTATTTCTTGGACTCTTGCCCGTGGTGGGGAGAAAGAGTGAAATGGAGCTCTGACCTTAGCAAGCGGGAATCCTGTGTCCACACACTGTGCCCCAGAGAAGCTAAGGGAGGAGTCGGGGAAGAGCGAGCAGACACTGCCAGGGTGGCTCTCCTGCCTGTGGAACTCCAAGCACTCTGAACCCAGACCACCAGTGTCCCTGCGACTTTGTGGCCTATAGTCGGACAGGATATACAAACGAGTAGGGCCAGATTGCAGGAGCTGGGTGTGTTCTACTCTGATGCATCCTCTCTCCAGCACCAGGCGCGTATGTTGTGGGTGCTCAGTAGGCACTTCCTAAAATAGAGACCCAAGGAATTTGCGACATATCCCAGGTCACAAGAGGGAGACAGGAACAGACAACTCTGGACCACCGGGCCCATGACACATGGACCCCAAATTCTCAGCCCAGTCCTGTCTCCCAGGGTCATCATGGACCTGGTCAGCATGACTGAGGTCACTGGCAAGAGGTATGCCAGGCCTGAGGGACTCTGCTAGGCTACCCAGCAGTCCTGTCACTCTACCTGGGCACTCCTGGCCTGCAGCTGCCTTTTGCGCCCCTAGCAAGCTCTCATCAACAACATTTCTTTCTACCTACTCCCTTTCTCCAAGTCCACTGTAAGACCCGGAGGCGAAAGATTTGGGTCTCAGCCCTGTTTTCCCTTGCTACTAGGGCTCAAGGAATGCAGGGCAGGTGTGAGACCCTCCAGCTCTTCCAGGAGCTGTTAGCAGAGGGATTCATATGGATTTTATTAGAAAGTTGTTGCCCAGTGAAGTGCAGAATGTTGGATGCGAAAGGGCATTGGCGAAGGTCAACTTGGATTACCAAGGTCAAGAACAGCCACTCCTGAAGGAAGGAGGGAGAAGTCACCCAAGTCTTTAGCAGGCTTCCAGATGTTTTCAGTCACTGGTTCTCCGTGCAGACAGGGCAAAAATACTAGCGAACGGGATCTTGGAGCACCGCCAAGGACCTGAATGGTTTTGTTCCTCACCCCTCTGAACAGTGCTCTCTGAAGGAGGCCTGCTGCAGGAAGTTTTTGGAGCTTAATGTTCTCTTTCCAGGCCAGCAGGGACCACATCCCACTGATTTAATAAATGCCGGCTGGGCAGTGGTGCCAAACCACAGGCTAGCTGCCTCCTAACAAGGGCTGGCCAGCCCCGTGCTCTCAGTATGGGAGGCTGTTGAAGCTCAAGATGCTAAAACCTTATTCGTCAGAGTTGGAAGGGACCTGGAAAATGACCTAATTTTGCTGCTCATTTTTTATAGCTGGGGAAATGGAGGCTTAAAAAGGTAGAGGGCAGGGCACATGTGTGGCTCAGTTGGTTATGCATCTGCCTTCGGCTCGGTCATGATCCCAGTGTCCTGAGGTCAAGCCCCATATCAGGCTCCCCACTCAGAGAGGAGCCTGCTTCTCCCTCTCCCTCTGCCTGCTGCTTCCCCTATTTGTGCTATGTCGAATAAATAAAACCTTAAAAAAATAAAATAGGGGCACCTGGGTGGCTCAGTCATTAAGCGTCTGCCTTCGGCTCAGGTCATGATCCAAAGGTCCTGGGATCCAGCCCTCATCACGCTCCCTGCTCAGCAGGGAGTCTGCTTCTTCCTCTCCTACCCCCCCCCACCACTTCCCCCATGCTTGTGTTCCCTCTCTTGCTGTCTCTCTCTCTCTGTCAAATACATAAAGTCTTTTTAAAAATTAAAAAAAAAAAAAAAACACAATTACCTTGGTGAGGGGAGCCCCATAAATTACATTCGTCTCATCTCTGCAGGAAGGACTCCCAGCCGGGTGGGACCAGGGCCTGTGGCGGGAGGTGGGTGAGGCCGGAAAGTGGAACTGAACTGGACGTGCCAGCTTACTGGGCTCTGGCAGCACAGCCACCTTGCTTCTGGCCGGCTCACCCCGAGTGCGGGCCCAAGACCACAGTTTCCCTTCAATCTCAGGCCCTCCAAGCTCCAGAGCATGTCCTCCTGGAAGCCTTCCCTAATCCACCTCCCGGGCTATAAATACCATCCTGCTTCCCAACCTACACCTGAGAGGCTCCTCTTGGAGCTCCAGTTGTTTTCCCCAGTGCCGCCTCCACCACCCGAGGGTGAAGAAGCGTTTACCAGACTTATCTTCACCAGGGTGCGCTCTGGAAAACTAAAATGCCCTCTTGATTCTCAGACACACTACCTGACACTCCCATAGTATGCACTTCTTTGCTGAATTGAAGACCCAAAGGAATGAAGTTATAATGGTAGTTTTGATGGTAAAATTTCAACTGAAATACATGTGCAGGTATGAGACCCCCACCAAGTGGGGCCCCCATGTTTGGGGAGCAGAGGCTTACATCTCTATTGGTCCAGATTGTGGCCCAACCTGTCCCTTCCCTTCTAGAGGAGGACTGTGTCAGGCCCGCTGCTGCCCCCTCCAGGTTGTGCTATAGGTACCCAGTGAGATCAGCTCTGTGCCTTACTCCATGTTTACCCCCCTCCCTTTCCTTTCCCCTCCCAATTCATGTCTTGCTGGGAAAAGGGGGCTAAGGAGAGAAAAACAGCATAAGGATACAGAGTACAGAGGCTCAATCTCTTCCTGTTCATCAGACTGGGAATTCTCAGGGACAGGACCTCCTCTTCTGTCTTTTCCCATTCCTCATCCAAGACCAACCCCAGCCAAGCTCAGGGCTTGTCACTTAAAGCCATGAATTCTCCCATACCTTGATGGGTGAAGGAGTCAAAAGGTATAAATTTCCAATTATAAAATTAGTAAGTTACAGGGATGTAATGTAGAGCATGGTAACTATTATTAATAAAACTATTGTGTATTTGTATGTAGCCAGGAGAGTAGATCTTGAATGTTTTCATTGCAAGAAAAATATTTTTTTTTGGTAACTACGTATGGTGATGGAGGTTAACTGGGCTTACTATGATGATCACTTTGCAATACACAGAAATATCCAATCATTACACTGTACACCTGAAACTAATATAATGTTATATCAATTATATCTCAATATAAAAAAAGGTCAGCCTCTGCTTTCCCCTATAATCCATTAAAACGGTAAAGTACATTAAACTTTTTTTTTTTTTTTAGATTTTATTTATTTATTTGTCAGAGAGAGAGAGAGTGAGAGCAAGCACAGGCAGACAGAGTGGAAGGCAGAGGGAGAAGCAGGCTCCCTGCGGAGCAAGGAGCCCGATGTGGGACTCGATCCCAGGACCCTGGGATCATGACCTGAGCCGAAGGCAGCTGCTTAACCAACTGAGCCACCCAGGCATCCCCATTAAACTTTTTTTAAAAAGGATTCTCCCTTCCCCTCAAGCTGCTGGAAAGATTCTTGGTCATGATGAAGTAAATAACCAGCCTTAAGATAAAAACCAGATTCTTCCTTGGGAGCTGGGGTGTGTGCCAGAGAAGGGAGGGCGTCAGCTGAAGTCCCACTGAGTTGGACAATGGCAGGAAAGGAAATCACCCAGTTGCCACTGCGGTTTTCTTCAAGGCTGGGTCCAGGCAGGCCTCGCCTTGCAGGGATGGGCCATGCAGCTGTTCCCAGAACAGAAGACAGTATTTCTTCAAATGCTTTTCAAAATATACTCATAAGTATGTGTGTGTGAGTAAAACAGAAACAGAGGTATGAAAAGTATTCAGATATTAGAGGCCTTGAACATCAGAGCTTAGATATTTTCCTAAGTGATTTGATTGAATTTCAGAAAGATTTCCTGAGCTTCTATGTGGATTAGATTGAAGGGTCCAAGAATTGAAAAGGTTAGGAGGGCATTGCCATGGTCCAGCCTAGAATTGGTAAGGGAATGAAGAGGTCACCATTAGCCTTGGACCTGAGGAGGGTAAAGCAATCAGAAACTTGGTGAGGGAACCAGCAGAAGACTTGCTCTGGAGCCACCCAGGGTGAGAGACATTTTACGCAAATTTTGAGGAACAAGGTAAAGACCCTCAGAAAACTCACATCTTGGGCTTAAAGGGCATGGGTAGGGTTCAGCTGATTCATATGGTATTAGAAGGGAGACTAAAGTAGACTCTCAAGGTACATAGGGTCACAGAATGGGGGCATTAGGCCCCAGTTCCAGATTTCCTGAACTTCTCCATTACCTCTGGAGGAGTTCCCATTCTCACATATCCGTCCCCATCAACCAGCCCAGGAGTACAGGGGAGACAAATGAGAAATCCTGATCATACAAGGGTGCTGGAAGTCCCATGGAATAGAGACAGTCTTTTCATCCATATGTGCAGGGAGACATAAATTTGGAATGCACAAGAGGATGGGGCAGAGATGGGGTGGTGGATAAGTCTGAAAGGGGCCAGAATAGGCGAGATGTAGTTTCCAGCCCAGTTCCCTCACCTACCCCTATCTCCCCAAATTCAGGAGTTACCACTTATTGAGCACTTACTGTCTGCCAATTTTTGCATAAATTTTTTTACATACAATTTTTGCATAAATTTTTTTTACAGGCACATCTCAATGAATCCTAGAAATTCCATTCAGAAGATGAAGATACTGGGGTGCCTGGGTGGCTCAGTCGGTGAAGCATCTACACTTGATTTCAGCTGAGGTCATGATCTTAGGGTTGTGGGATGGAGCCCCGCGTTGGGATCTGTGCTGGGCATGGAACTTGCTTAAGATTCTCTCTCTCTGGGTGCCTGGGTGGCTCAGTGGGTTAAAGCCGCTGCCTTCAGCTCAGGTCATGATCCCAGGGTCCTGGGATCGAGCCCCACATTGGGCTCTTTGCTCGGCGGGGAGCCTGCTTCTCCCTCTCTCTCTCTGCCTGCCTCTCTGCCTATCAAAAAAAAAAAAAAAAAAAAAGATTCTCTCTCTCCCTCCCCCTCTGCCCCTCCTCTTCTCTCTTTCTTTCTCTCTCTCCCTCAAAAAAAGAAAAAAAAAAAAGATAAAAATAAACATGCAGAAACCAAAGCTCAAGAGATTGGTTAAACTGGCTTCAGCTTGCACAGAAAGCTGGAGGGCCATTCAAGTAAGAGTTATTCTCTCCAGCCACTTAGGGAACCTCTCAAGGCCCAGCCTCGGTGTTCTGCCTCTCTAGTCACTTCACAGCCTATAGGCCGGTGCCAGAGCCCCAGGAGGTTCATTACTGAGTACTGATTGGTGGATGCTCTTGACAAAAAGGAGAAGGAAGCTAATTCATTTACTCACCGTCTCCTGGAGACCCAGGAATCCTGGCTCCTGACATCTCATCTTCAGACAGCTCTCCTCTTGCCTTTTTCCTGGACCACAATGTCCCTTGGGTCACAAACTTAGAGCTCAGCTGGGTGTTATATACCAAAGTTTGGGGAAAATTTGTCACAGGCAGGCTCAGAGGAAGCCAGTTGGGCGACGAGCTAGGGCCTGGAAAGATCCTTGTTATTTTTGTGCAAACCCCCTCAAGAAACAGCACAACAGGATAATAGCTACCTTTTATTGAGCACCTACTCGTGCCAGGCACTTTACATACATCAGTGCTTCTAATTCCCACAACAACCTGGGAGGTAGGCATTATCATCACCATTCTACATATGAGGAAACTGAGACTCAACAAGGTTAAGTGGCTTGCTTAAAATCACACAGCTTACAGATGAGAGTGGTAGAATTAGGAGTCAACATGGACTTCTGAAAGAGCCCCAGAACTTTCATTAGGCATGCTTCACATAAGGCAAAGAGATGGGGTGGAGGAGTGGGCAAGAGGATGCATTCTTTAGGAGTTAAGGGAAGCTGAGCCCTGCCCTGTTTCCCACCTCCCCACTTTGGCAAGCCATCTCTTCCTCAGACTCAGCTGCGAAGGCAGGAACAACTCACTTTGGCTGAGGCTGCTCTTCTTAGAAAGAGAAAATGGCTGAAATGAAAGAGCTTACCCTGTACGGGTATTTACAGGTGCTGACATGCTGTGGAGCTCCTGTGCGGAAGCACACCACCACCACCACAACAACAGTGCTCCCTTTTAGGCCACACTCCTGCCATGTATGCAGGGAGTGAAGCAGCTGAGAGATCTTGAAAGGGTTGTTTATTTCCTACTATAGTCCCAGGGACATTAACCAGGAGGGGGCCAGCTCAACAATCAAAACCTCCAATTTGCTCCCTGCCCCCTCTTTCCAGGCTTATCCGGCTTCAAAAGTGTTGTGTTTATTCCACAGATTCAGGAAAACATGGTGCCTGTCTGTTTGTCTCTCTCTCTCTCTCTCTCTCTCTCTCACACACACACACACACACACACACACACACACACACACACACAGTTTCTTGAGTTAAGGCACCATGTTTGGCCTGCATGGCCCTGCAAGTCTTCACCTGGTAGGCCATGGCCCTGGCCCAGGGCTGAGCCCATGTGTTTACATAGATGGGTTAAGTACAGTGTTAGGAGTCTCTTCACAAACAAGGGACAACAATGATGGCTCCGTGCTCTGCCCAGTCTTCCTGTCCTCTGGGATGGGACCGCCTTCCTCCTTGTCTGCTGCCCAGACGTCTCCATCCCATCTCCCTAGCTGGGATGGGACCAGGTCAGCCACACTTCAGGTCGCTGCTGGGAACTCTGGGCTTGGCTTCCAACATCAAGAACGTGTCCTTCTAAGTGTAGTAGGGGGCTATTTTGGGACTTTAAATGGGATCAGGTCCCCACCTCAGAAAGGCAAAGATAGCCATTCAGGCCAGGATGGAGGGTAAAGTTTCTTCTTGTGCTTTTAAAACACAATCATGTGTAACAGGAAGAGAGCTGATATTTTCCTTCTGGGTTCTCTTTCACCTCAGGAAATAGGTTTCTGCAAAATGGAGTGAGTGTGGAGGGAAAAACGTCTTTAGGATTGAGCCTTAGAATGGGAAGTTGCTTCAGCACCCCCTCCACCTGTCCCCCGGGGCTGGCTGGAGCACATTTCTGTCAGCACCTGCTTGGTGGATGGTGCAGAGGTGGGGACTTCCTGGGGATACACAGTGTGGTTGTGATGGAGGGCTAAAGGCCTGCATGAAGGCAGGGACTAGGGCTGTGGGGTTCCTAGGTCCTGGGCTGGGTCAGGATGCCCAGATGAAGTAGGCGACCTCGTCCAGGTCGACCGGGTAATCGGTGAGCAGCACTGGGGTTTTGTCAAAAAGCTCGCCCTTGTAGCTGCGCCACTTGCCTGCAGGCAGGTAGACGTCTCGCTCCTGCTTGCCCGGCTCCAGGACTGGCGCCACCAGCAGTGTGTCTCCGATAAGAAACTGCGAGTCGATGCGGTATGCCATCTCATCACCGGGCGCAATCCACCAGAGCGGACGCACGATGGGGTCTCCTGTGTCAGTGACCTCACCAGCCAGCTCCAGCAAGAGGGGCGCGACAAGCGAGGCCCTCAGGGCGGCAAACTTGTGTGCAATGGCCACCACTTCGGCATCATATTGCCAGGGTGGGACCGAGAATTGCATGGCGGGCATGAAGGCGGCCACCTCCAGCCAGCGCACGTAGAGCTCGCGCTCAGGCACCTCGCCACCACCGGCTGTGCGCTCAGACACTGCGTTGCCGCCCACCATATCAGGCAGGATGAACGGGTAGCCCAGCATGCTGACGGTGAGCACAGCAGGGATGAGCGAGCGCAGCCCCAGATCATAGCCCCACACAGAATCGCGGTCCACTAGGCGGAAGAAGCATGAGATGTTCTGTGACTGGTAGCCCACGCGGACCTCCGCCAGAGAGAAGAAGGGCAGTGCCATTTCGGTGTAGCGTCGGCTCCATACACTGGGGTCGGACAGCGGCCTGTAGGTGCTGAAGTCCCGCGGCAAATAGCTGACTTCGCCTGCGTCAAACTTGAAGGAGGCCACAGCATAGCGCGAGCGTAGCCGCCGCAGGTGCCCCTGGAACCAGTCTCGAGCCTCCGGGCGTGTGAAGTCGAGCACCGCGCCGATGCCATTCCACCAGCGCACAAGTGCGGGCAGCCGCCCGGTGGGTTCGCGCACAAACAGCTCGCGTTCCACTCCCTCACCAAAGCAGGAGGAGTTGTAGTTGACAAATGGGTGAACCCAGAGCGTGACACGAAAGCCGGCATCACGCAGACGGCGGAACATGTCGCTGGCATTGGGGAACTTGGCCTCATCGAAGTCGAAGTCTCCGTAGGCAGGTGTGTACATGTCGTCTATTTCCAAGTGGCTGCTGTTGAATCGGTGCTGGCGGATCTGCTGGGCGAAACGCTGCACTTTGTCCTGGTCCACCGCACGCCCGTACAGCACCCACGTGGACCAGATGGGGTCCCGGAAGGCCTCGGGGGCCGGCACTCTCGAGGGCTTGTTGAAATAGCGCCGCACCATGTATTTGTGGATGGAAGTGACGTCAGAGCCGACGCACACACGGTAGCTGAGCTCTGGCGCGGCAGGGCGGCCAGCAGGTGGCTTGTAGGGCGTGTTGTGGTAGCGTGCCTGCAGACGCAGCGAGCGCTCTGTGCTGTTCCAGCCCAGGTGGAAGGGCACTGAGTCGTTGACCTTAATGGCAGCTGCACGCGATGACAGCCAGTAGCGCTCGAGGATGCCTCCGAATGCGGCGTCAGAGGAATAGACATCGCTGGTGACGAAAGGCTGCGGCTCCTGCTGGCCCTCTAGGCGGATGGGCCAGTGCTGGGTCCTCATCTCAGCACCGCCGTACCAGTGAGCAGCTGCATCGCCCAGAAACATTGCGTGTTCCACCTCGCGCCCTGGCGCCGCCTCCTCCCAGCGCACGCGGTAGCACATGACTGTATCCTTGGGCCTCACAGTCTGGATGAAGAAGTGCAGGGGGCGCCCATCGGCCGTGCGAGAACAACCGAGGACTGCACCGTCGCGGCTGCAGGAGTCGAGGTCCAGCGCCCCTGAGCGGAAGGCCAGGCGGAAGACCTGCTCGCCCTTCTGGTTGCGGATTGAGAAGCCGCCTCGGTTGAGGTCCAGCAGTTCGGCACGCAGGCGCTCTGCTTTGCGTAGAGAGGCGCTGTAATAGCACCAGGCCACCACTGCAGCCAACACCAGCAGCAACCCTAGTACCGCGGAGCCTAGTAGTGGTTTCAGCTCTTTGGAGGGCTTGGGCTTGGCAGGCGAGAAGTTATCAGGCAAGAAGGTGTACATAGCTGTGGCTGCGATGGCCTTGGAGCTCTTATGGTCCACGTGGCTCCCAGGGCGGCGGCGGGGGTAGACGTGGCTCTTCTCCTGAGGGTTCTGGGGCATCAGTCCCCAGTTAGGGAAGGAGTGGGCAGTGGGACCACCTGACAAAGCACATCTGAACCTGGACTGCCTGATTCTGAAAGGGGAAGAGAGATGTAGAACTGAGGTTTCTCATTCCGTAGTATTTCCCTTTGCTGCATCAGAAAGAGGTGTATATTTTGGGAAGGTTATATTACTGGGATGTAAGGTCTGGGCATAAAGGCTTGACCCTTACCAGGACCATCTATTTGTGTCTAAACCACTCTTCCTGATGAGCATGGGCTTTTGCCAAAATTAGGACTCTGAATGGAGGGGGCAGATGGCATGCCTCCCCATTTTCCTGGTGGAGAAACAGCCCAGACAGGGTCAGGGAGCTGTCTAGGATCACAGAATTAGCCAGGTAGATCATGCCTGGGCCAGTTCAGGCTGAGGAGCAGGCAAGGGGTCTGGAGAAGGCAATGGTGGGAGAGGGCAGACAATCCAACCAGCTCTTTAAGATCTTTAACAGGGCAGTGGACTGGTTTTCCTGCCCCTGCAGGGGGAGAGGAGAAAGGAACGGGGAACATCTTAGGCATGGAATTTAATCTTTAGTCAAAAGCCAGATTAAATCTGGAGATTAGAGAAGATACCCAAAGCCAGATGTAGTCATGGGCCTGGTTTGGAGAGAGGCAGGGTTGGGTTTGTTCATTAGGGCTGGGGTAAAAAGTTTAGCATGGGGGCCATGGTGACTTCTTAGATCACTCTCTCTGCTCTCAAATTCCACCCTGTTCTCAGCAATTGATCACCAAGTCCATTTCTCTGCCAACCTTCCTGCTATTCTCTTGGCAACACATTTATTGGCTGGCTACCTCTTGGTTTTGTCTCCACTACACAGTCACTCTCCTCGCCCCTGCCCTACTTTGGGGCACTGTCATTTCTCCCATGTATCACTGCAGTACTTCCCCAATAGGCCTCCCTGCTTCCACCTTCTTTTGCCCCAGTGCCTTCTGCTCACAGCAACTATGGCAATCTTTTTAAAGCACTTATGAGGCAATATCTCTTCCTACTTTAGAGAGCTGCTCATGATCCCTAAGTTTAAGTTCAGAAGTATAAGCTTTGCAATTGAGGGTCAAGGCATGATGTGGTCTCATCTGCCTTTCTGATTCCATTTACGACCAGGCCTATCCTATGACCACCAAGCTTATTCTTTCCCTAACCTAATTCCTTCAGCCATCTGCTCTAGGAACTCTCACCTACCCACATTGAGCCAAGGTCTCTCCCCCACCTATCAGCTCTCCAAGGAGCGGATACCTGCTACTGCACACATAGACCCTCATATACTGTATGTTAAACATATGACTGCAAAAAAAATAAAAACCATAGATTTTGGGGGAGGAGGTGTGTGTCCTAATCTGCTGCCCAAGGCCACTGACCATATCTCAGGGCAGAGTTCAACAAAGAAATAGCACCAGCCAGGTATACACACAGATATACATGCTGCCAGCCAGGTAGCTGCCCATCTGTTCCAGCTGGGAGGAAGGAGAGAGGGAGACTGGCAAACAGTAATTAGCCTCCTCCCAGATGCCAGTGTCTGTCTCTAAGTCCTCAGCTACTTCAAAGAAGATGCCAGAACTCTCAGGGTTCTTACGTGCCCCACCTCTCCCATGAAGAGACTATCATCAAGAATGACAGGTGCAGTGTGCCTGGGTGGCTCAGCTGGTTAAGCGACCTGACCTTCGGCTCAGGTCATGATCCCAGGGTCTGGGGATTGAGTCCCACATTGGGCTCCCTGCTGAGCAGGGAGTCTGCTTCTCACTCTTCCCATCCTCTCCACTCATGATCTCTCTCGCGCCAATAAAGAAATAAAACATCTTAAAAGAAAAAAAGAATGACAGGTGCAGACCAGAATTTTGATCCCAGATGTCAATATACAGCTCACTACAATTTTGTCTCAGAGCTTCATTCTTTGTGCTCCTTCTCTCTAAATCTCTAAACTGGTCAGTTCCAGCTGGAACAGCTGTCTGGAACAGCCTCTTACTCCCTGCCTCTCATTCCTTCCATTCCTCTATTGCATCCCCATACCAGTGTACAGGTTAGAAACTAGGTTACAGGTTAGAAAAGGCCTCCTGCAGAATGCACACAAGCTTTTAGCTGATGCCCTCAAGCTAAGCAGAACCCAAAGAAGGCCTTAGGTGGCCCAGGCCAGACTTGCCATACATTTATATTCATTCATTCAGGACAAACAAGGCTCCATTCAGGGCACTGAGGGAATAAGGGAAAAGGGTCCATATCTGAAGAGGACAGAGAACACCTCATCCTCAAAACTTTCATGCTAAGTCAGCTCATCTCATGACATTGGGGGCATGGAGAGGCCACCAAGATGACCTCAAAAGCCATTTCCAGTAGGTTCTGAGAATCTTAATGTTCTAGGCTTCCAAGGTTTTTTGGTGAAGGACAGGGCCTCACAGTCCTGGGAACCCATTCCATGCAGGCCCTGTGTTGGTCTCCCTGTGCCACCACAGCATCCAACGCTAACAATAATACTGACCAAGAGGCATAGCTATAGTGCCTAGTCTACAGAGGAAGAAACTTGTCCAAACAGAAAAAGGAACCTGTTTGAAGTTCCTAGGTGGCAAGGTTGCCTAAATCCGAAATCCCAGCTTAACTCTCTGCAGCACAACTTTTAGGAGATGAGAGATACAGGTCTGACTGGCAGTCTGAATGCAGTAGAGGAAAGGAACTCTGTGGGTCCGAGGGTGGGACAGGCGCCCCATCAGGTGGATGTGTGCATAGTAAAGCCTATCTTCTCAAGGGCTGGTGCTGCTGCTTGCTCCAGAAAGTCTCCTTGGGGTGGGAAAAGGGCAATTTTAATGGCATCTCTACAGGGGCTGTGGAGGAGGAACTGTGATTCCCGTGTTAACAGCGCGAGAGACCCCTGTAATCTGCCGGCTCCGTCATCTGGCTAACCACAGGGTAATGCCGGCAGGTGGGGTCTGCCCTAGCCAAACCTTTTTCCCCACTTGACACTCAAGCTCAGTCTTGGCTGCCAGGCTCTAGCCCGATCTGAAGGGGAGGGCCCGGCCCGGCCTCAAAGCGGGGAGGTCCTGCCAAACTGAGTCGTTTGAAGAACATAATTCCAGGGAGGGGGGGAAATGTCAAAGGCAACTCGATCCAGCCCATCTTCCTGCCCTCCCCAAGACGGGATCGGAGGGATCAAGTGACTGCGCCTACAGCCTGGAATACTCCACCCCCACCCCAGCGCTACAGCTACAATGTCCGAAGGGACAGACTGAGGTCAAAGGGCCGGCGGCCCGCTGGGAACCGCGGCTTGAGGAGGGGCCAAGGTGTCCAGGCTCGTACCCCCTACTCATTCAGTAGGAGTGAAAGTTCAGGAAGTGTGTTTTCTCAGCAACCCCCCCAAGGTCCTCCCGCTGGGCTCACTCACGGCAGTGACCCCAGAAGTGGGGGCGAAGGGAGGCTCCCGAAGATTCCCTCCAAGCTAGCGGGAGTTCAGCAGCCACGGCGCTGCGCGGGGCGCTGCTTAGCGGCGGACAGCTGAGGCCCTCCTCGGGACCCGCCCTCTTGCTGTTCGGCCACTCCCCGGTCGTTCGGTCTCACTACGGGCCTTGGCGTCCAGCCCCGCCCCTGGCGCTCGAGCCCTTCTCCCACATTGTCACGCGGACTTGAGGTCCCACCCCCTCGCCCCCACCTTTCTCCCACTCTTCTGTGCCCATCTCGGAACCACTCTGACCCGCCACTAGCAGGGTTTCTCCTGGCTCCGCCCTCTGCCTTCAGGTCCGCCCTCGCTGGGCCATTGCTCACCGCATGCTGGCGGGGCTCTTTACTAGGTCTTCTGGGAAATGTAGTTCTGGAGAAAGGAGCAGTTGTAGAGTGTTGGGGTTCTCGCACCTCTAGGCTAAATTTGGGCTGTGTATGAGGAGCGAGGGAGCGTCAGGATAAAGGGGGCAGGGCTGGCTCTTGGATTCCTTTCCCTCCAGATTTGGGCAGGTGGAGGCCATCTTTGTATAATACTCTCATTAAGCTCTTTACGCGGAAAAAGTTTCCCACATGGAGAAAGTTCTCTCATATAGAAAGAGGGTGGCGGAGTTCTGGAAGAATCGCAGAGGCTCAGTACAGGGTGGATCCAATCAAGGACCCCACGGAAGCAGCCTAGTTCCACCAGCCAGAGGCCCAAGTTGTCGGTTCCCACCGGAACAGACCGGTAGAACCTGAGGTTGGGGACCTCGGTATTTTGCCGTGCCCCCTTTGGTCTCCCCCCGCAACGCACACCCGGTGGTGACACCGTTAGAAATGCCCATGCTGTAGGTTGGGGAACGTGCCCCGTCATACCCCTGCTCTGAGGACCAGCTGGGTGCAAAAATACTAAAGATCCCAGAGATTCCAGAACACCCCACCTCATTTCCGGAGGGACAGAGAAACCGCTTTGCTCTGTAATTTGAAATTTCTTAGTCATGAAACCCTCCAAAATTATGTTTTAGACTCTTGGGTAAGGGAGGGCAGCAAGGATGTCTGAACATAGGCTTTTTCAGGGCTGTCATGGAGACTCTGGGAGTAGAGATCAAGAACTTTGGGTACAGGGACAGGTATCTGCAGAATGGAAGACTGCGTCTCCCGAGATGAGGGGGGTGAGGGAACATCTAGGTTTGGGGGTTACTGAACAAATGTCAGCTGGAGGGCTCTCTTGGGGTGGCCCTGCACAGCTAGATTGACCCATTATTTTGGGTAGAGGGAGGCCATTAGCTATTGTTATGTGTCAAGAGGGCACTCAGGGTCACCCAAAGGAAGTACTGAGATGGTGGGAGCAAGAAGGGCTCAGGGCAGGATGACTAAGAAAATGCATCTCAGTTAAAGGTGCTTGGCAGGTGCCTGAGTGACTGGTTCCTCACTGCCAGATCCTCTGGGGTAAGGACACAGGAGGCAGCTTTTGGGGTGAAGAATTTATTTACTGCTGGGCCCCCTTGGCCCCGCCAGCCTGGGCTCTACCAGCAGTAGCAGTCAGGATAGGTTTCAGACACAAACTCAGGGTGGATGACATAGCTGTTTCTCTGGGGGCCACCGGTCTTCTTGAAGTGACTTGTGTCCCATCTGTAGGGAGAAATGGGTCAGCCCTTTTGGACCCTCATAGGTCTGATCCCAATTCTCAATTCTAACTGTATCCCAATATTTTGCCCCTAATATTTACCCCATGCTCCAACACTGACCTTCTGACCTCAGGTTGTACTGTTAAATTTCTGATTCCCAGTACCGGCTCCCTAGCATTAATTTCTTATCCTCTATTTTAACCCCTGAACCTAATGCCCTTATCTCTTGACTCTGAGCCCCACTGCCAACCTGTAACCCTTGAAGGCCAGAACCTCAGAGCCCTCTCATGAAGGGTCCTCCATTCCCTTGCCAGCTTTGATGACCCCCATGATACTAGCGCCCCCTGGTGGCATCTTCCGGTCAGTGCGTCGCAGCGGTCAGTTCCCCGCCCCCTCCCACCCCCAACTCGTCCCAGCGTTCCTCGCCGCGCCAAACGCCATTTGGGCCGAACTTACCTAAGGTTCGGACAAGGGTAGTATGACGGCGGGGGAGTTATAACAGCACATTGCATTCCGGGCCGGTGCTCGTAGGGCGATACACTCCTGGAGAAGGAAGTGGTGGGCCCGGAAAGGTAGGGCCTCAAAACCCATACTAAGACCCTGAGCGGTGATCTTCCCCTCGGGCCTCTTGGCCCTTCAAGACCCCATCGAAGCATCACCTCTGGGATGACACGTGAAAGTCACTATCCTCATTAGGCCTGGTTTGCGCTGCCCAGCTTGGGCTGTGGGAGTACACTGGATTCTGGGGGTGTCGGGTTCCAATCGTTGAAGTGCTGGGAGCACCCGGGTCCTTTCCATTGGAAGGAAATTATTCCAGCACTAAAGCCATTTCTAAGGCTCAGGCACTTTCTCATTCCCTCCTGCCCTTATAACAGATGAGACTCAGCCTCACACAATTAGACTTTTGCCTGGGGAAGGGCGGGGCAAATCTCGGTGGGTTAAGGGCAAGATCTAGGACCCCCTCCCCCGCTTTTCCTCCAGAAGCTTTCTAGACAACTTTGGAGTTCTCCCAGGTTCAGCCTGCCTTGATTGCCACCTAGTGCGGGAGGAGGGTTGCTCCGCAGTCTGGGTTGCAGCTGAGCTCTCAGGCCTGTTTCCTTAGCAGTAACAAACTAGGCTAACTTCAGAGGTGGTGTGGTGTTCTAAGGCCAGGACCCCTTTGGTAATACAGTTACCATTTCCTTGCTCACCTAACACCCGGCAAATGACCCTGCCCATGGATGGTGACCCAAGACCCAGGAATAGTGGCCGCTTTTATGAGGACACATTGGCACTCTAGAGGCTAGAACCTGCGTCTCTATGGCCGGGTGTCCAGGTGTAGTGAACAAGGTGTGGGAAGGGGATATGACAGACAAACCACCTTCGGGCCTCCAGAGCTGGGTTGACCTTGAACCCAGTTTGGAAGGGATAGGGCCGGGAACCTGGGGGCATTTTCATGCAGGTTCTCTGGTCTCAGTGGTCCGTTCAGGTCCTGGGGCCGGAGGGCGGGACAGGACAGGGCCTAGTAAGTGGATAGAGGTGGCGGGAGGCACGGTGGGGTCGACACAGAGGCAGAGCACAGCTGGAACTGGTGAGGGTTGGGGTGCGCACAGGTCGGGTAAAGCTGGACTTGCAGGTGGGCGGGGATTGGGGGGTATTATGGGCTTGCTGGCGAGCGGCGCCTGCCTAAGGCAGGAGCAGCCCTGCGAACCTTACAGTCGGCTCTTCTGTGCACAAAGGCCGGAAGCGGCGTTCCGCGCAGGGTGCTCCCGTGACGTAATAGTCCATCCCACGCAGACAGTAGTGGCGGCCAGAGCAAGGGCTTTCATAACCCTGGAAGGGCAGGCGGCCGGGCAGAGGGTCCACACACCCGCACCGGCGCGTGATCTGCGGCAGCGGCTGGTTCCGTGACAGCGAGTTCAACATGTTCACCACCACCTCGCGCTCTGCACCCACGGACCCAAGCCAGAAAGACCCAGATACAGAGTTACAGGAAAGGGAAGAGACAGAGTCAGAGATAGGAAGAGACGGAAACAAAAGCAGCGACAGATAGAGGAGACAGGGTTACACCCTCTATCTTCGGCCTCTGCCTCATTCCCCAGGTGTCATCCCACCGTCCCTCTGGTCTACCCCACTACAGCCCTGCCATCCGTTACCGTAGGCGTTGAGTCGTTCTGGCTTAGGAGGGCACGGTAAAGGCATTCCTCGAACAGCTGTCTCCATTCCGGCCTCCTGAAAATGCACACGTGCTATCTCAGACTGACCCAGAAGAGTTCCTCCTTTTGGGGATCCTCCTTGAACACCCAGACCAGTCCCAGGCCGTGTCTTCTCCCGCACTCCAGATGCTCCCCTACTCTCCCAGGCTCTGAGTGTTTTGGGTTGCCACCTGGCAACCAGTACTCCGCCTCCGGGGCGGCGGTGGGGGGATGGGGGGTGGGGGTGGGGGGGAATGGAGGATAGGAAGGGAAGGAAATGGAGCTATAGATGGATGGGGTTTGGACCCTAGGCCTTTGGCACGCTTGCCTCAGCGTTTGCCTTTGATTTTACCTCTCTTTGTCTACCTGACTCCGTAGTTTTGTCTTGGGAGTGTCCCTAACTGGGGAGAGGTAGTGTCAATATTATAATATTGCCTGCCCATCAGAATCACCAGCAGACTTGTGAAAAATCCTAATTCTCGAGAAGTTCTGATTCAAAAGGGTTCGGTCAAGGGGATCAGCCATCAGCTACAGTTAAGAACCTCTGGTCTGTCCTTCAGTCATCTCAAATTTCCTCTTCCCTCTCTGGCCTGGGCCTGCAGCTGGGCTCCTTCCTATCTCCTCGGAAGACTCTCCTGTATCTCCTGCACTGCCACTGGGTGGCCTTGTTCTCCCTTCTCTTGTCCTAAGATCACAAAGGAGGGAGACTCAACCTCTCATTAATCAGACCATGTTGGGAGGGGCCCCGTGGCAAGCTTCAGGAAGGCAGCCAGTCAGGGATGCACACTCGTCGTGTCCCCACAGAACCCAGCCACAGGTTGGGATCCAGGGGACCCAGGAGCTGTTCATACAGCTCCACTCCTGGGCTCCCCTGTCTCTTAGAAAATACAAACCCTAGTTTCACACTTGAGAAAGAGCCCTGGAGTGTTGTTGGTGGGAAAGGGATGAAGAACCAATGGTGAGAGATCAGTCACTGTGATTTGGAAGTGGAGGGAAATGTATGTTCCAGACCCCAGGCATCTGTGCTGGTCACAGTAGATACCTTTTTTTTTTTTTTTTAAGATTGTATTTTATTTATTTGACAGACAGAGATCACAAATAGGCAGAAAGGCAGGCAGAGAGAGAGAGAGAGAATGGAGGAAGCAGGCTCCCCACCAAGCAGAAAGCCCGACGTGGGGCTCGATCCCAGGACCCTGGGATCATGACCCAAGTCGAAGGCAGAGGCCTTAACCCACTGAGCCACCCAGGCGCCTCTGGTCACAGTAGATACCTTAGGTAGCCGGGGAAGGCATGTGGTATATTTGTTCCAGCCGGTGCAGTTGTAAGGTCCCATCCTCCATGTGTTATACCGGTCACCACATAGGTAGTATGGGGTCCATTTGTCTATTCGAACATGGGAATGAAAGCACAAGATATTGTTATTCCTCATTCTACCCCAGGATCTGTGTCTCCATAGATGTTTCTCCTCTGATCCCCAGCATAAAACTAGACTCTTACTAATATCCCTCAGGCCAGTCAAGCCCAGCCTTGGCCCAGATTTACACACTGAGATGCAGCCCATTTCTCACCTAGGGCAAGTTTCTGAGTAGGGTCTGAATCCTTTGAGATGATCACTTTGCATCCTGGCATCAACCTCTCTGAATTAGCCAACCCTAAAATGGATTCTCTTCCTATTTCCTCCCTCTTATTTTCCACATCCAGGTTCCAAAGTTTGCTTATTCTGCCTCCTTAAAACCACTTGAATCTATCCTCTCTTCTAGTCACCCCTGTATCTCTGTGGTGCCATAACAAGAAGACAATAACATATGTCGTAGTTAATAAAATGGGCTTCACAGACATTTGGTGTTCAAATCTCAGCTCTGCCAAATAGCTCTGTATGACCTTGTCTGAATGAATTGATTTCACTGTGTCTCTGCCTCCTCAGTTTTAAAATGGGAGTAATAGTATTATTTACCTCATAGGACTGTTGTGAGATTTAAATGAGTTCATACATGTAAAACACTTAGAACAATGCCTGGCACGTAGAAAACCATTATTACTATGGGCCTACTAACTTCCCTACCTCCTTTTGAAATTCTACAATTTAATCTCTACACAGATTTTCACAAATGAAAATCTGATCAAGACATCTCCTTACTTAAAATCCTCCAAAGCCCTACCCATCCAGTTGTATAAGTCTTTCCTGAAGACCCTCCATGATCTACTACCCTAACAGTCTGAAAGAACACACATGCAAGACACTAGGAAAGGAGGTCTAAGAGCCCTAGAGGAAGAGCAGGTGTGTGCATGTGTGGGGCAGGGTGTTGAGATTTGGAGTTCTGTATTGGTGAGTTGGACATATTAAGTATTAGGTGTTTGAGGACATTCAGGTAAAGTTGACTATAACTCAGATGGAGAGTGGAATTCTAGGAAGAAGTCAAGGGTAGAAATAAAGACTTAGAGTTGTCAGTTAAGACACTGGTTAGATAAAATGGTCTCAGAAGAGGAATAAGGAGAGAAGAGAGCTCAGATTAGCACCCTGAGGAACCCTGCATTTCCAGAATGGGGGGAGAAGAAATCCAGGGAATGGAGGTATCAGAGAAGTTGAAGAAGGAAGGAGTATCAAGAAGTAGAGGGCACTTGAGTGGATCAGATAGTTAAGCGTCTGCCTTTAGCTCAGGTCATGATCCTGGAATCCCAGAATCGAGTCCCGCACTGGGTTCCCTGCTCAGTGGGGAGTCTGCTCCTCCCTCTGCCCTTCACCCCTCTGTTGCTCTTTCTGTCTTCCAAACAAACAAACAAACAAATAAAATCTTTAAAAAAAGAAGTAGAGTGGGGCGCCTGGGTGGCTCAGTGGGTTAAGCCGCTGCCTTCGGCTCGGGTCATGATCTCAGGGTCCTGGGATCGAGTCCCGCATCGGGCTCTCTGCTCAGTGGGGAGCCTGCTTTCCTCTCTCTCTCTCTCTGCCTGCCTCTCCATCTACTTGTGATTTCTGTCAAATGAATAAATAAAATCTTTAAAAAAAAAAAAAAAGTAGAGTGGTCAGAGAGTGAAATTCATAATGTAAGGCTCATAAGGCTCATAAGACTCATGGATATGGTAATTAGAACTACACAAGAGCAGTTTTAATGTTTGAATGTAGGAGATGAAGACTCCCAATTTCAATTGGATAAGTATTTATCATCATTTGATTCAATAAACACTTATGAGGCCTGGTTATACTAGATGGAGGGGCACAGCTATAAATAAGAAACAACTCTGCTCTTTCGGAATGTACAGTGAGACATCACAAACACCTAACCAAATGGGAAAGATAATTTCTCATAAGGTGTAACAAGGAGTGAGGATGTAGAGACAGTGATATAGACGATGTTTCTAAGAATCTTGGCTGTGAAGGGGAGGAACAAGAGAGAATTTTTAGGCAGGAAGGGGTTAGAAAAGGCTCCCAGGTCAAGGGGAAGGAGGTGAGGTGGGCAGAGAGATGTAGGAGAGATGGAGAAACTGGTGAAACAGGGTCACTAAGAAGATGGGAAAAGATGGCCCTGGAATATACCTGGAGGAATTTGTTTGGAAGAGGTTAATACTCCCTCCATCTCTCTAGGGACAGGAACCAAGCCTCTTCCAGTTCTTTGGCACAAATAGGGAATTCCCCAAAGGGAGGGCCTAGATCTCCTCTTCCAGGGTCAGGGTTAGGGTCAGATCAGATGGTTGGGAGTCAAGCTGGAGTGGAGGTGACTGGAGAAGCCCAAATTATGGATGGGGATAAAGTTGATATGGGATCAGGGTGGAGGTCAGGATTCAAGTTGGGATCAAGTTAAGGGTCATTGTTGAAGTCCCTGAGTAGGGTCATTATTACGTAGTAGGGTCATTATTACGTAGGTAAGGAGAGAGGTCCTACCTTCCTCTTGACAGAGCCAGTATTTTTCAGGAAAGTAGGGGTGGCCTGATATAGAACCCTTATAGCTGTAGTCCTGCACGGCACATTTGACCATCTTCTGCAGGGCTTCAGGATCCACGTGGCGCTGCATGGTCTGAGTCAGGCCCTGGGCAAGGGGAGAGGAGAGGAAATGACTAGGTGCCTAAAGACCCCATGTCCCGCTGGACCCAGATCCAGCGCCTATTGAGAAAGCCCAGTTGGGTGTCTTCCCTATGCCAGAGGTATCCCCATGCCAGTCTTGGCCCCCTCTGCATAGTTCTTTGTTTGAATCACACTTTCTTCCTTTCTTTCTATCTAAGGCTAGGGCTTGGAGACAGGAATTTGTCCTGAGTGCTTTTCTGATGTTCTCATTTCTGTCCTTTCCTTGACTGGGACCTCTTTAAGGACAGAGCTGGATGTTCCTGTTTTCTTGCAGACTGTGCTATCTGGGAGCAGAGCCTGGGTCTCCCCAAACAGACCAACAAGCCCCTGGTATAACCTGGAGCCTCAGGAAAGGCTGGCTGCCTGGGAGCCAGCTACCTGATGCAGGTGTTTTGGGAGGGAGTGCTTTCTGGGAATTTGGCACCTTGAAGGAGATGAACGATGTGGCCGGAGGGAAACCTAATTTTAAATCTGACTCCAACCTCACCCTGACTCTACTGTGGCTCTGATCTTGACACCAATATCACCCTTGACCCTGACACTCACTTTGCCCTGGTGCTTATCCTACCCTGACCTTTTTCCTAATCTTGGTTCAGGCCCTGGTTTCCTCTGCTTCTTGGAGATTACCTTGTCTTATTTCCTTCAATCTCTTTTTGAGCTAGATCTGCGGAATTCCTGATTAAGACCTACCTCTGGAGCTCCCTTGTCCCTCAGCTGAGGGAAGAATGTCTCATTGTAAACCAATAGATCTCTGCACGCAGCTGATTTGAATATATAATGCTGCCATATAACGCACCAATATATAATGCTACCCCAATTCTGGGTCACAGGGGTGGGACACCCAGCAAAGTCAGAGACTAGAAAGGACTTCCTCATAGTGGGCAGCAAGGAGCTGGGATCATGACACTGCTGCCCACATTTCCCCCTTATGAGCTGAAGAGCAAAGGCTTCTCCTGGCCAAGATGAGACCTGGTACCCCTACAGCCCTCAAAGCGCCCCCCCCGAAGGGTTTCTTGGATCTCTGTGCCCAGCTGAGGTTTTGTTTTGTGGGCAGATCCTGCACAGTTATATTCCATATGGGGGAAAGAGCCACATGACTTGGCATTCCCTTGACCTTTACACACAGACACACACATCTCCAGTCATTTAGGAGAACTCATAGATGTCATCAATTTTCCCCTTAGAAGCTTTCCTCACATGTCTCTATCTTTGATTGTCTGCTCATGGTTTATGAGTCAGAAACTAAAAAAGCTTATTGGAGGGTGCCTGGGTGGCTCAGTCGGTTAAAACCTCTGCCTTCGGCTTGGGTCATGATCCCAGGGTTCTGGGATCGAGCTCTGCATTGGGCTCTCTGTTCAGCAGGGAGCCTGATTCCTCCTCTCTCTCTGCCTGCCTCTCTGCCTACTTGTGATTTCTGTCTGTCAAATAAATAAATAAAATCTTTTTTTAAAAAAAAAAAAAGCTTATTGGAGGCTTTGAGGTGTGGGTGGGTTTTGTCAACCAGGAGCATCATTGTAGGGTGGTCTGGCAAACTATTTTTGTTAAATTCTGTCAGTTATCTCTAGGTCTTCCCTCTTGAGCTGATCAGATCCTTCAGAAGAGACTTTCAGTCTTTGGCCTACAGGTAGTGGCCTGGCTGCCAGTGTTCTGAGAATCTAGTGGAGAAGAGGGGTGGGGGGGGTTGGCATTCAGTATGTGGAGGTTCACTTGTTTTCACTATGGTACCCTGCCCTCAGATGGGCCTGATAGCCCCAGTCCTGAGATCCTCACCAAAAAATTAGCCTTCTGATTTTTGCAGAGATGGGGCAAGCAGTCACTCCACAGCATGGAATAGAAGAGGGAATTAGTGGGTTTAACTGCTTTTAAAATATATATATTATTTATTTGAGAGAGAGACAGAGAGAGAGAGCGTGCCCATGAGCAGGAGGGTGGGGATGGAAATGGGAGGGGGGAGCAGGGAGCAGAGGGAGAGCCAGACAGACTCCTCTCTGAGCAGGGTGTTGGATGGGGGGCTTGATGCAATGTGCGGCTCAGTTGAGGGGCTGGATCCCAGGACCCCAAGATCATGACGTGACCTGAAGGCAGTTGCTTACCAACTGAGCCACCCAGGCACCCCGGTTTAATTGGTTCTTAAACAGCTTTCAAATCATCCTTATTTTATTTTATTTATTTATTTATTTATTTATTTTTTAAAGATTTTATTTATTTATTTGACAGACAGAGATCACAAGTAGGCAGAGAGGCAGGCAGAGAGAGAGAGAGAGAGGGAAGCAGGCTTCCCGCGGAGCAGGGAGCCCGATGCAGGGCTCGATCCCAGGACCCTGAGATCATGACCTGAGCCGAAGGCAGCAGCCCAAACCACTGAGCCACCCAGGCGCCCCAAATCATCCTTATTTTAGCTGTGGTCCTCTCCTATCTTCAGTTCCAGAGAAGTCCAGTATTACCAATTCCTGAGCCTTTATGAAAATTCTGCAATTTTAAGTTGAATCATGTCCTGTGTTTCCCACTGCTGGCTTTGGATTCAGCTTTCTACTTAATTGATTGTACTACTTAGTTGATTGTACTTTCTAGCTTCTGAAATTTTGTGGCCATTGTCCTTTCTTTCTGACTAGTCTTGTGAGTTTGTGTCAAATATCCATTTACAGGAGTTTTAGAGGGTTTCAGGAGAGAGTCCAAATACATATGTTCAATTTCAACCTGGAAAATTATAGTTATATTCTTTATACTAATCCTTTGTCAATTACATGTTGCAAATACCTTCTCTCAGTTTGTGGCTTGTATCTTCATTTCCTTTATAGTGTCTTTTGATGAAAAGAACTTCTTAATTTTAACATATGTGAATTTATTAATCTTTTCTTTTATGTAATACTTTTGTGACTTGTTTAATAAATACAATCATAGTCTCAGATAATAATGTCCTATATTTTCTTCTAAAAGGAAATAGTTTTATTTTCCATAGTTAAATCTTTAATCTATCAGGAGTTGCCATTGGTGTGAGTTAGGGATCAGTTTTCTTTTTATCGATCTGGATAACCAACTGTCCCATTGAATAGTCTATCACCCCCTGCACCCTTCCCCTGCCCCCCGCACCAATATATAATGCTACCCCAATTCTGATGTATCTTTTCCCATAGCTTTACTTTCAATCATCTTTGTTGTATATTGTTCCATGTATATATGGCCCCATATCTGGTCTGTTTCATTCTCTATTAATCAGTTTGGCTATTCCTATAGTAATACTATATTTTATAAATGTTAGTCACCCTTCCTACATGCATGTTATACATGTTTATTTTATTTTTTTAAAATTTTATTTATTTATTTGATAGAGAGATCACAAGTAGGCAGAGAGGCAGGCAGAGAGAGGTGGGGGAAGCAGGTTCCCTGCTGAGCAGAGAGCCTGTTGTGGGGCTCGATCCTAGGACCCTGGGATCATGACCTGGGCCGAAGGCAGAGGCTTAACCCACTGAGCCACCCAGGTGCCCCTATACCTGTTTATTTTTTAAGCAAAATTTTATATTATCCATATACTTTTATACACATTATTATATTCCTACTGATCTTTTTGTTGACAGAATCATATAGAGGTTTGTGTGTGTGTGTGTATATGCATTTGTTTTTTTAAATTATGCTTCCCGGGGCACCTGTCACCTCATTTGGAAGAGCATGTGGCTCTTGATCTTGGGGTCATGAGTTTGAGCCCCATATTTGGTGTAGAGAGTACTTAAAATGAATAAATAAATTAAAACTTAAAAATAATTATGTTTCCTAAATATTTACTGTTGAGGTAAAGAAACGTGATTGGCTTTTATCTTATATTCACCCAACTTTCTAAATTCTTATTCTAATACTTTGTAGATGCTATGTACACAACTGTATTATCTGTGATAGTAAGTTCTTTGTATTCCTTTCTTACCCTTTTATCTTACATAATATTGTTTTCCAAAATACAACTTATCTGATATTTTTTTCTAAATTTTGGCACTTTTCTTAATTTAACAAATGAAAAATCACAAGTATTTTCCATTGACATTGGTTGTTTAAATTTACCAATTTCCCACATTTACCAATTTCTTAGCTCACCATTCCTTCTTGCATCTCAGATTTTCCTTTTGTGATCAAAAGGAAAATCTTCCTTCTCCCCAGAGTAGATCCTTTAGAAGTTCCTTTATTATAGGTCTGATGGTAGTGAACATTTCTATTTTGTTTGCCTGTAAAGACTTTATCTTTCTTTTGTTCTTGAAAGAAAGACACTTTGGGTGCCCGGGTGGCTCAGTCAGTTGAGTGCCTTCAGCTCAGGTTGTGATCTGGAAGTCCTGGGATCCAGCCCTGCTTCAGGCTCCCTGCTCAGTGGGGAGTCTGCTTCTCCCTCTCCCTCTGCCCCTTCTCCCTGCTCTTGCTCTCTCTCAAGTAAATAAGATCTTTAAAAAATAAAGAAAGGAAGGAAGACCCTTTGAAAATGATTCTTCTCTGCCTGTTTTTAAGGTTATCTCTTAAGCTGGTGTTGGGCAGTTCCACTGTGAGTTACTTACATGTGAAATTCCTATTTATTCTTATCTGTGGATTCATTTCTTTTATTAGTTCTGGAAAATTTGGTGCCTTTTTATCTTCAGATATTGCCTGTTCTTTCTGCTTTTTCCTTCTGGGACCCTGAATAGATGTGTAGGAGACCGTCTCCTTCTGTCTTTCATATTGCTTAATGTTTCTTTCATATTTTTTAACCACTTGGTCTCTGTGCTGCATTCTGGGAAATGTCTTTTGCTCTTTCATTTCACTAATGCTCTTTTTTTTTTAGTTTTTATTTTAATTCCAGTTAGTTAACATAGAGTGTTATTAGTTTCAGGTGTACAATATAGTGATTCAACACTTCCATACATCACCCAATGCTCGTCACTAGTGCCCTCCTAATCCCCATCACCTATTTCACCCATCCCTCCCACCCACCTCCCTTCCAATAACCATCTGTTTATTCTCTACATTTAAGAATCTGTTTCTTGATTTGTTTCTCTCTTTCTCCCTTTTTGTTTTAAGATTTATTTATTTATTTGAGGGAGAGAGAGAACATGAGCAGGAGGGAAGGGCAGAGAGAGAAGGAGAAACAGATTTCACTGCTGAGCAGGGAGCCTGACATGGGGCTCAATCCTAGGACTCTGGGATCATGACCTTAGTCAAAGGCACTTAACCAATTGAGCCACCCAGGTGCTTCTTGTGTCTCTTTTTCCCTTTGCTTTTTTGTTTCTTATATTTCATATGTGTGAAATCATATGGCGTTTGTCTTTCTCTGGCTTGTTTCATTTAGCATTATACTCTCTTGCTCCGTCCTTGTTGTTGCAAATAGCAAGATTTCATTCTTTTATGGCTGAATAATATTCCATTGTATACATACACACCTCACCTTCTTTATTCTTTCATCTGTCAATGGACACTTGGGCTGCTCCCATATCTTGGCTACTGTAAATAATGCTGCTATGAACATAGGGGTTCATGTATCCCTTTGAATTAGGGTTTTTGTGTTCTTTGGGTAAGTACCTAGTAGTGTGATTGCTGGATTGTGGGGTAGTTCTATATTTAACTTTTTGAGGAAACTCCATACTGTTTTCCAGAGTGGCTGTACCAGTTTGCATTCCCACCAACGGTGTAAGAGGGTTCCCCTTTCTCCATATCCACACCAACACCTGTTGTTTCTTGTGTTGCTGATTTTAGTCATTCTGACAGGTGTGAGGTGATAGCTCTTTGTAGTTTTATTTGCATTTCCCTAATGGCAAGTGATGATGAACACCTTTTCATGTGTCTGTTGACCATCTTTATATCTTCTTTGGAGAAATATCTGTTTATATCTTCTGCCCATTTTATTTATTTGAGAAAGAGAGAGAAAGAGCATTGGGGGAGGCAGAGGGAGAGAGAATCTTAAGCAGACTCCCCCTGCCCCCACAGCACACAGCCTGATGCAGAGCTTGGCCTCATGACCCTGATATCGTGACCTGAGCCAAAATCAAGAGTCAGACACTTAAGTGATTGAGCAACCCAGTTGTCCCTCTTCTATCCATTTTTAAAGTTGGATTATTTGTTTTTTGGGGTGGTTGAGTTTTATATGTTCTTTATATATTTTGAATACTAACCCTTTATTGAATATATCATTTGCAAATATCTTCTATCATTCCCTATGTTGCCTTTTAGCTTTGTTAGTTGTTCCCTTTGCTGTGCAGAAACTTTTTACTTTGATATAGACTAATAGTTTACTTTTGATTTTGTTTCCCTTGCCTCAGGAAACATATCTAGAAAAAAGTAGCTTCCGCCAATGCCGAAGAGGTTAACAATATTTGTTCTTCCAATCCATGAGCAAGGAATGTCATTCCATTTCTTTATGTCATCTCACTGACACTCTTAAACTGTGTCTAATCTGCCCTTTGACCCATCTACTGAGATATTGGTTTTTTTTTTTTTTTAAGATTTTATTTATTTATTTGTAAGGGAGAGAGAACAAGCGAGCACAGGCAGACAAAGAGGCACGCAGAGGCAGAAGGAGAAGCAGGCTCCCCGCCGAGCAAGGAGCCCAATGCGGGACTCGATCCCAGGACCCTGGGATCATGACCTGAGCCGAAGGCAGCTGCTTAACCAACTGAGCCACCCAGGTGTCCCGAGATATTGGTTTTAACACATATATTTTTTATTCCTAAAATTTCTATTCTTTTTTTTTTTTTTTTTTACATTTGTCTGGTCTTTAAATATAATCACTAGTTGTTTGCTCATTTTGATAATTTCATTTTATTTTTAAAAATCATAGTAATTATTTTGTATTCTTTAACTGTTAACTCTAATATCTGAAGTCCTTAGAGATTTTAGTCTGCTATTCCTGCTGACTGTCATATGGTGGTTTGTTTCCCTGTATCTCTTATTGCGAACTCAGATTTGATTGGCCTTACTCTGAAGCATACTTGGAAACCTACATTAAGGGTATTTTCTACTACAGAGGATACACATTCATCGTGTGTGTGTGTGTGTGTGTGTGTGTGTGGTGGGGGCAGGGAGCCAGAGCACTAAACTTTTTGGGTTATTTTCAAGTGTAAGAATTAGTTTCTTCACCTCATTTAAGGCTTAAACTCCTGCTTGTAGTGCTGATATTGGCATTCATTCTCAGGGCATCCTAAGTATACTTACCATGCACCTCCATGAGAGTCCAGAAAAAAAATTTAATTTTTATGCAAGACCTAGTTGTTTTCAAGCAGGAGGGCACTTGAGAATTTCTAGATCAGCATACTGTCAGAAGCAGAAGCCTTTACTTCATTCTTAATCCCACTGCTGTCTGGCTTTCACTCCTTTCGACTCACCGAACCTGTCTGGCCAGATTGCTAAGGGTTACTACATCCAAGAGATCAAGGTCTGTGTTGACATTTGACACTGACCTTTGTCTAAAATGCGGTCTTTGTTGGTTTCTCTTTGATTTTTCTCCTATCACCCTGTCTCCTCTTGTGGCTCTTCCTTTACTTACCTCTTAAATAATCTGTATTCTCCAAAGTCCATCCTTGACCTCTTTCTTGTTTTTTCTTGGCAATTTCATACATTCCTACGACTTTAGCTACCGCCTATATGTTGATGATTTCAAAATCTGTATCCGTAGCCCAGCCCTTTTCCCTTTGGTTCAGATAAGTATATTCAACCACCTACCAGATATCTCCTGTTCATCCTTGAATATTTTTGTCCCAAAAGGAACTCCAAATATTTTTCTAATCTGCAATTCCAAATCTCAGAACTACTGTTCCTCTAGTTGCCAGAGCCCTAAACCCAGGAGTCATCCTAATCTGTCCTCTCTTTATACCTAGATGGTGACCGAGATCTATCTCTTCAAGATCTATCTACTTCTTAAAATTCCCTCCTATTGAATGTCAAAAAACATCCAGGCACTCTCATATTTTTCTGGTGGGCATGTAAATTATTATAACTCTTTTTATAGCAGTTTGAAGTGTGTGTCAAAAGTCTTCAAAGTGTGCATATCCTTTCTCCCAATACTTTCATGTCTAGTAGTTTGTCCTAAGGAGATAGTTGATGTCTACGGATATACACAAATGATTACACTAGCAATATTTTGTAAAGAATCTAAATTTCCAATAAGATTCCTTAAACATATTTTGGTACATTCATAAAATAAGATACCATAGTCATTAAAAGGACAGTATAGAGTATTTTTCCACAAAAAATGTACCCGATATGTGGTTATATGCAAAGAGTAAGATTCAAAGTGTTAGTAGACAATGTGATGCCATTTTCATAAAAAATGTTTGCTTCCTAAAAAGGCATATACTAATAAATTAACAATGGATAATTTGGGTAGTGAGATCATAGGACTTTTTCCTTTGTGCTTCTCTGGATTATCTGAGCTATTATCTCAGATATCAGTTATCTGAAATTATTCTGCATTGAGCATCTATTTATTTTATAATTATAACCATTATTTAAAAGATTCTCTCCTAGTCAAAAGATTCCCTTTTCACTGCCACAGTCTCTCCTTATCTATCACCTACACCCTTCTCCCTTATCCTTCACCACCTCACAGGCTTCCTGCCCTGAGCCCCAGCCCCTCCAGTCTCCTGCCAACTGTGGCTCCTCTCACCATTGGGCCAGTATCTCCCTCTGCTCCAGTTCTTAATTCCTGGAGGATCTCTGTCCCTAGGCTGCCCTTTCCCCTGACTCTTCTCTGTTGGAAGCCTCCTCCCTCAGGATCTCTTAGTAGACCTGCCCTTCGAGAACCAGGAACGCTCTCTCTTTTCCAGCTCTTGTACTGGTACATCCACTGGGCGACCCTATTTTGTTCACTTGTCTGAGAGCTCTTCACAGGCATGGCCTGGCCTTTCTTTTTGTATCTGCATTGTGCCTGGCACGTGTAGATACTCACCATTTGCTGGACGGTACACACAGATAAATTCCGTTAGGCAGAGTCACAAGTAGACTCACAGATCTTGTCTCCATTTTGTGAAAGCTGCACAGACCCCTTGGTCACTCACCTTTAAGTACAGACATATAGACACAAGGAGACTGTGATATATATGCATGTAAACATCCCTGTAGCACCTTCTCTGTCATATCCCACAGGCAGCCTCAGGGCCTTTGCATTTTCTGGTCACTCTGCCTGGAACCCTATTCTGTCAGCTCTTCACAGGGCTAGTTCTCTCATATCTTTCTGATCTCTGCTTGATGTCACTGTAAGAGAGAGGTCTTCTGTGGCCTTCCTATTTAAATAGCTCTGCCTGGTTAGTTTCCATTTCCATTACTCTGTTTATTTCCTATACAGCATTTTGGATAATTTATAAAACTTGTTTATTTCTTGGTAATTATCTGTCTCTTTCCACCACCTGCCCTGGTGGAGTAGGAGGGCACCATGAGGACAGAATATTGTACTATTTTATATATTATAAATTTCATGCCTAGGCAAATGAATAAATACATGCATTGTGTGCATATGTGCACACACACACACACACAGATACAAATAATTACAAACACATAACAACAACCACACACTACCATCATTCAGATACACATGACCATACCCTGGCCTACCCACCCTCCCAGTCTCTACTTACCGGTGTCACAAACTTGTTGGCTTCCCAGGCCCACAGGGGTGGGTCTTTATAGACCTCCTTGATAGAGGTAGGAGCCCTGTAGGAGTCACTGTAGGTGCTGATGGGGGTCTTGGTCTTGCGGGAGAAGAGGAACATAGTGAGGTCTAGGAGATGCTGTGGAGGTCTTTACCTACCAAGGGCTCTGTGAGACATCAGTGACAACCCTCACTGCCAGAAAGCCTACACCTCCAGCCTGGCAGGTGTCCCTTAGCTGCTGTGACCCCCTCCTATAGAGGATCTCTCAGTTGCCCTCCCTCACAAACTTCCAGCTCCTACCCCACCCTGTTTCCCCCTCTAGGATGGGCACCACCCATTATGATATCACCTGACTCAGCCCCATCCCTGGGGAGGTGAGAAGACCCAATTCCCTCCCTACCCCCAGCCTCTTCCTGCCTCAAGCCTCTCAAAAGATTCCAATTTCCAAGAGTGCAGAGGGTCCCTGGAGATCACCTAGGCCAAACTCCTCGCTTTGATGAAGAGAAATGGAGGTTCTGAGGCATCAAGTGACTTGTTCAGGGTCAGTGGCAGGCCTGGCCTGGGAACCCATGAGTGGAAGCAGAGTGAAATATGTATACAGAGAATCAGTTCTCTCCCCTTCCCAGCCCACCTGCCCCTTGCCCACGACCCAGGTAGGGAGTTGAGGCTGGCTTGTTTGATGCTTTTAATATCATTATTTGTGTTACACGATACACAACCAAGGATGATGGTCAATACTGCGATGGAAATGTTAAAAAAAATATTATACACGGCTCATGTCTTCCACACACCTTCCTGGAAATAAATTAGTGAGCACGGAGAAACCTGGCTGGTTGGCAGCCAGAGCTGAGGGTAGAGGGAGTGTTAAGGCAGTATCTACAAGGGGGAAGGATGATGGGGTGGGGGGGGGGCAAGCTAAGGCCTCAATTCCACCCCTCCAACATCCCAGACAGGAAAGGAGGGACCCACACACTCTCCTAGACCCAGAAGATGCTGGCTACCAGCTTCCTACTTCTCTCCACTTGTACACTGCCTCAGTTGGAAGCCCTTGCCTGCCAGGGAACTAGTGTGTCCTGTGGGTAGGGTGCCTCAGGGCCAGAGAGGTTGAGCAGTGGGCCAGTCATAGAGCAAGTCAGCAGCAAAGGCAGTAATCTAAATGAGCCCTCGTGGGGGCCCTGCCCGGAAGAGAGGAGGTACCCATGTTCTAGAAGGGTAAGTCAGGGAGCCCAGGGTAATGATAGTAGTGGTAGGAAGCTTGACTATGGGGCCCAGCTGATGGGATGGTGATGCTGACCAGGGTGGCAGAGAGAGATTCAGATGGGAGCCAGTATGGATCTTGTAGGCCCTGCGGGTGCCTTCTTTGTCCCTGCCTTCCTTTGGCATTTTCTACTCACCTAACCAGGGTCCCTGCACTCGAGGAAGTAGGAGAAGGTGGAGGAACTGAGGGTAGAAAGCTGCACCTCAAAACTTTGGAGCTGGCAGCCTGGGGGTGTGGTGTGTGGAGAGGGGTTACCCTTCTCAAGCTAGCAGCCTTATTCTCTCTTCTCACTACCCTCCCCTCCTTTCAGCTCCCCTCTCCCAGGAATGGCAGCCAGGGAGTGGGCTGTGCGGGTGTCCTCTGCACACTTGCAACACATAAGTGGTATATATGAGAGTGGATATACCAGCGTGTGTGGGCTTTCAGCATGGAGGAATGGGGAGTGTACACCCTGGTCCTGGGATATGGGGTTTGTGAGGCATAAGACCTGAGCAGTCTTAGGCTCTCTGTGCTTTCGTGTTTCTTCACATGGGGCAGGTCTCTATTGCCTAGTTCAGGGGCAGGGGGCTTGGTCACCTCCTCCCTCTGATTTTCATCCTCAGCTTTTCTGTTCTCCCCCCTCCCCGCCCCAGCAGCAGCAGCAGCAGCAGCAGCAGCAGCAGCAGCAGCAGCATACGCACTCTGACTCCCAGATGCCACACAGAGCTACACACACAACATATACTCCCCTCCCCACATACATGTTCATGGAATACACATGTATTCCCATATAGATCCCAAACACACACAGGTCCCTTAGGAACTTCCCCTCTCCTTTCCACAGAGAAACAGAACTCAGGAAGCCCCACAGGTGTATTCAGACACACGAAGACCTGCCTACACACCTCCACAGAAATTCCTATGAAGAAATTCCTTCGTTTGAAAAGACCTTAAGAGTAATTTCAGACCCTGCTCATTTTATAGTTGAGGAAACTGAAGCCCAGAGAACACAAGTGCTTGTTGAGATCATGGAGAGAGTGCTAGCATGAGGGCCACAACTCAAGTTTCTGACTCCTAGGCCAGGGCTCGCAGCCCACTGCTGAGCAGCCTCATGTCACTAAGAGACCACACAGTCACTTTCCCGCTATGCACACGCACGTCCATGAAGAAATAGACACCTGGAGAGACAGGCCCAACACACAGACATAGACACAGACATACCCTGACAGCCTCACACACACATACACACACATTCTGCCAAGTTCTCCCTACCATACACATGCTACCACTGTTTTTTCCTAAGCTTGCCTCCTTGAAGATTCTTGTGGAGAAGTGGTATCTGGGATCTAGGGCTAGAGAGAGATGGGAATGTGGCTTTCAAGGCCAGCCCTACCTCCTGCTTCCATCCTAGGATGGAAACCAATGAACAGAAATGTGGGGGGTGGGAGGAGCTGGCAGAGAAATAGATGCATTGGTTGGGGGTGGGTGAGGACAGATCATATCACCCCAAACTGGTCTGTCTCCAAGGCCCACCTTACCCTTCTCCACAACCCAGAGAGCAAGGAAGGGGGTGAATGGGGCAAAGAAGAGGAAGAAGGCAGTGATTCTATGGAGGGGGGCAGTATCCCACTGGGCAGCTTTGCCAGGCTTCCCATCTGGAAAGGAGGGGGAAACAAATAGTTATATGGGCCGGCAGGGGGCGTGTGGAAGGGGCTCTGAGGTGCTGGGCCCTGCTCCCACTGCCCTGGGTCTTTCTCCCTCCCAGCCCCCTTTCCTTTTCAGGCTGGGGCTGGGGGGCTCATGGCTTTGCTGGGGTGAGGCTAAGCCCCTGGCTTTGTGATCCCTACCCCACTCATTAGTGTTAGCCTTCCTGCTGTCTAGTCCTTCCTCTCCCCTCTGGACAGCAGCTTTGGGGAGAGGGGCAGGGTACTGGGCATGGTCCCCCAAGTAACTGAACAAACAGCCCCCGCCGCTCCTCAGCCCCCGGGGTGGAGAAAGACCCGGTTTTGGTTTCTCCGGCTCCATGAACACACAGAGGTACACGTCCTACCATAGGAGGAAGCAATGACTGTTACGAGGTTGGCGGCTGTAGGGGGCACGGGGGCCGGGGGCAGGCGGACAAGCTGGGGAGGGGTTGGCCCCTGCCCTGTCCGACCTGGCCCACGGGGGCCCTGCCCCAGGCGGCCGCAATGGCCCCACCCGCTACTGAATGTGGCAGGCAGTGGAGGACGTGGCCTGGCAGCACATGCAGGTGGGGTTCACAGACTTGGGGGGGATGAGGTCCAGGTCCTCGTCGTCAGGGATCTCGTCTAACCGGTAGCCGTCCTTCAGCAGCTGGATGTTCAAATCTTGGTTGATCTGCTGTAGACAAAGGGGAGGGAGGTCAGGCTCGGGGCAATCCGGAGGTACCACCCACAGCCAGGTGGCACCCCCACTCAGTCCGATCACGGGTTACTGAAAGGCCAAGCTCTGCCTCTTCTTAGGCCCCAGCCTCAGTTCTGGCCTCACTTCCTTACAGGTGCATCCCTGAGGCCTCACCTCTCTACAAAGAGCATCCCATTCTAAGGGCAACTTCTGCCTCTGTTAGGCTGGTCCCTATTTCAGGCCTCGCCCCATAGAGTGTCGCCTGGATTTCACACTCCATTCTCTTTAGGAGCCTTGTTTTAACCATGGGCTCAAGCCTCACCCCTAAAACTGGGCTCCCTACACTTTAGGCCAGTGTCTGACAGCCTCTGGGTTCTCTCTGACACTGTTCCATCCCAGGCCCTACCCCATTATGTCCAGTCCCTACAGGGCTCCACCTAGCTTTGCCCATTGCTCCTCTCAGGGTGTGATGTGGTGCCCCACCCCTTTTCCTGGATAGATGTGGTCCTGCTCAGGTACATCTAGGGTCCTAAAGAGTGGGGCCTCACCTCCGCCGAGGAGTAGCCAGAGGAGGAATATCTGGACATATCAAAGTCGTCATCGCTGATGGTGGAAGAAAAGACAGAGAAGTGATTCCCTGATATTAAATGGAAAACTCCCTGTACCCCACCCCATCAGTCCATACCTCCCCTCCCCCACACTTCCAAGTAAACAGCAGATCTAAATAAAAGATTGTGCCCGCTGTACAAATGCCCAGCTCCCCTAGCCCTGCCCTTCTAAATGAAACTGCCCCCTGTAACCTTCTAAACGCCTGTTACATGCCTCACCCCGATTCCGCTCACCTCTTTTCTAGGCTCAAATCCCCCTGACTTGTTGGGTTTCCCCAAAGTTCAAGTGTAGCCAGGTGCATTGCCAGCAGCAGGGCTCCTCCCTTAGAAGGAGCAGGATGTTGGACATTAAATCAGGGCCCAGTCAAGGGGCAGCAATTGCATCAGTCGTCTCAGGACAGCATCAGACTGTGCCAGTCCCCTTTTCCTCTCTCTGTTCCTTTCCTACTGCCAGATAAAAAAAATTCCATCCCCGAGGGATTCATCCTTGGAGAGCTCCTGGCTGTCTGAGGAACACCCATATCCCAATTCTGACAATATAGCAAGTATGGCTCATATAGCCCACTTATACGTTCATAAAGGTTCCTGTGGCTTGCCCGGCTGCCCCAGCATCCCTGTACACACCTGTCCGTGTCAAGGGCTACCAGTGGCTTCTCATCTGGGCTCTGGTCAAGCGAGGAGTAGCCTTTATTGGGGACGACAAGCCTGGGTAGAAAATTTAGGGGATTGGATTGGCAACTAGAGCACATAGCCTGGTGAGGACCTGTATCGGGCCCTGACCCACCACTTCCCCCTGCCCCTTGGATCCTGTTGAGACTCTCCTCTCACAAAGGAGCTGGGCCTGAGGAGGGAGGGAAGAAGGAGAGGCATAGGACCAGTGGAAATAGATGTTGACTGACGGGGTCTGGGTGGGGTAGGGGAACCTCTACCTTGTCCGGGCCATGACATTGTTCTTCTTGGGTTGCTGGTTGACGGGGCTACCCATGCTGCCATTCTTCAGGGAGCCCTTCCGGGCCAGCTCCCGCTGCTTCTCTGCAGGAGAACATGGGAAGGAAGCTGTGTCCTGCTCCCAGGGCCACCCTACCTTACTGCTCAGGACTGACTGGGCTAGGCCTCCGCTGTGAAACCCCTTGCTTCTCTAGGAACCAAGGCAGGGATTCCAGGATAACCCTGGTTCTTGGTGGAGACAGTACTTGGTCCTGTACAACCTGAGGCAGATAGTAAGAGGCAATAGGAAGAGGATGACCCCTGTCTTCCAGAAGCTGTACTCCTATGGGGGGAAGTTAGTGTATACTCGATTCCAGAGAAAGGCTGGGGAAGGAGTGAGGAAGCAGAAGGATGGAGAAGTCAGGGTTCCTTGGATGTGATACTGTGAGCCAGAGAGAGGTGGGGATTCTAGGAAGGAGGGACAGCATATACAAAAACACATATATAAGTAAGCAAAATAAGTATGGATCCAGACGGGATGGAGGGGTGAAGCTGGAGGGAGGTCAAATATTAGACAAATAGGATATGTTTATTCAATCATTCATTTATTTACCATTCACCATTATGTCTTAGGTCCTGTGTTAAGGGGTTGGGGGTTCCCTCTGGTTATAGACTCAGAGCTTGAAGGCCTTGAATGCCAGACAAAGGAACTTGGGATTAATGCAGAAGCCAAAGGAGCTACTGAAGTTGTGGTGTGGGAGGAGAAGAATGGGGCTGGCAGGGTAAAGAGCAAGAGGCTGGGGAGCTGCTACTCTTGTGCTAGCCTTTGAGTTCTCCAAGGCTTTAGAGTCTACCAGATCTGTGGGGCTGGCTACCAGGTGACCCACTGTCTGGTATGTGGCAGTGTTACCAGTAGCAAGTAGCTGCCTGGGCTCTAGAGGGGGCCTGTCTCCCCTTTCCTACTCATTTTAAGCCCAGATGTGGGAAAAGGGACTGCTGGGTGGAGATGGATGCTAGGGGAAAGCTTTCATAAAATAACCACTAGCTCCAGAAAGGCATGATGGAATGGGACTTTCCAGCTACTGTGATTCTGAAATTTCCCCTGACCTCCATGTCTCTTAGTTTCTCATCTCTCAGTCTCTGACCCTCTGTCTTTGCCACTGCTCCTCCTCTGACTCCAGTATTTTCCAGCTTCTTTCCAGGGGGCAGCAGCTGCCATTACCATTCTAAGACTTTAGGGGGTGCAATTTGCCTGAAAGTTCCCAGTGGTGATTTTCCTTGGTGCAACTGGGACAAGGTTCTGAGATTTCATGAGGAGCTTTGGTGGTAATGTAACGAGGAGGAAAGAAAGCATTATTTCAAAAGCATGTTGGAATTGTTTGAAATAGTGAAAAAAATGCAAACAATAAACTGGCAAAACCAAACTATGGACTACTATGCAACCATTTAAAAGTGTGAAGTCATTCTTTATAAATTGACATTGCCAGGGGCTCCAAGGCATTAAATGGAAAACAAAAACAAAGTTTCAGAAAATGTGTACAGTATGATACTCTTTATGCTAAAATATAAAATAAAACAAGAAAAACTAAGAAAAGCTTAAAATGGTTATCCCTGGGGAGGAGAATATGGTAGAGGGAGGAATAGAAAGTTACACTTGTTAAAATACTTGTATTGTTAAACAATAACAAATAAAACTGGCTGTGGTTTGAGTCTGGTGTCTTGGGAAGATGAACAAATCCACTGAGAGAACTGCTCTCTTGTTTAGAAAAACAGCCTGAGGAGATCCCTGGATGTGGTCTGGAATGAGAGAAGCAAGATAAACACAAAACAAAACAAAACAAAAACACCCCCCCCCCCACATACACCACAAGAAAAGAAAAAAAACAAAACAGAAAAACTGAATAAAAGAATAGGATTCTGTGAAGAGGAGCTCCAGCAGCTACAGAAGGAAAAGGTTTTACAACAGATGGAAAAAGGATCCAAAGAGGAGGGGTCTAGTATTTAGTGAGCAGTCAGAGTCTGAGAAGAAAATGGCCAAGAGGGTTGCAGGGATGGCAGAGGAGTTTTGAAGGACAGTCATGAGTTATATTTAATTGTAACTGTTTCCTGGATGCACTGTGCTGTAATTCTTCATGAAACCAAAATTTAGTAAGTCTGGTATATGCGGCGGCCTTTGGTGAGTGAAATCTTGACCCTGAAGGGAGAAGGGCAATGTCTGGCAGAGGGTGAAGTGAGAAAAGCAGCTGTGGGAGCTATGGGCAGCGGCTGGGAGCCAAGTGGCTTTAAAGAAGCACGCAGCTTCCGACTGACTTTGGAATGGGTGTGAAAAAAAACCCCAAAGGAAAGGTGTCCCTGGAAAGGGGGTGGGGAGATATTTGGGCTTACTAAAAAACCAAGGGAAAGCTCCTCAAAACAAAAGCCAACCAGGCCCTGAGATCTCTAGATGGGTGAGGAAGGAATAGGGAGAGGATCTCAGCTTCTAGGTTTGAGGATCCTTTCTGCCCTTCAAACAGAATGACTGACACCTACCTCTAAGGCAGTTTCCTTCAAGCCTGGCCCAGTGTTTGATGGGACTTCCAACCCTCTCTCTGGGGTTCCATGGTTTTATCCCTGAAGATATCCCCTGGAACACCTGGACTCTTCTTGGCCTCAGAAAGGCTTCCTAGAGCTTTGGGTCCTGCAGAGAACTAGAACTTCCCTCTTTGCCTTGCAGGAGATAGGGTGTCTGGCAGTGCCTATGACTTGGTGGCTTGCATCTTGCAATCATCTACTCTGGGTTGGTTTATTTGTGCCACCTCACTGCAGACCCAGCCCAGAGCACCTTGTCCACTCCCCACATCTCCCTCACCCCCCAGACACACTCACCCAGCTTCACTTGGAGCGGGGATGGTTTGTAATTCATGGCTACTGACTCACCCTCCCGGGCGTCACAGTCCCCGTCTGAGATGGAGGCGGCGGCTGGGTCCTGTGAGGAGAAAGCAGAGACAGAAGGTTATTAGGTAGTGAATATATGGGGGTGCTCTCAGTCCTGAAGCGGATCTTCCCACCAGTCATCTGGGGACACTCCCCCCAAGCAGTATACAGGCCACTCAAAGACAGAAGGGCAGACCCATACATGCTGGAAGAAGACCCTGAACTGGGTAAAAGAGCTGCGGATCTCAGCCCCACTTGCACCCACCTGGGTGTCTGTCTTCAAAGGCCTGTGTGAGCCAGTCTCCCCCCAGAAAGCCTACTGTGTGATTCCTTAAATACATAGGATCTTCTTGTCCAACCTCCCAAGTTGCCCTGTTCCTCAGGGGCCTTCCTATATATACTTGTTTGGAAAGGCCATTCTAGTTTCCTGTGAGTTTAAGTCTGGATTAAGGTCAGAGTAGATGCTCCCTAAGACAGGGTTCTCCTTCTGCTTCCCCTAGAACTGGACTGGCCCTTTCACTGGATCCAGAGAACTAACTGGCCAAGTCAGACCAGACTTCAAGACTATAGCCAATGGACAAAAGAGTTCTCATGAGAACTTCTTCATTTCACAGATGAATCCTAAAGAGTGTCACCTGAAAGGTTGGCTGGGTATGGTAAGTGAGAACATGAATAATGGCAAATCACCTGGGGAACAGTTAGTCCTGTGCTACTCAGTAATCAGGCACCACTGTTTCCTCCAAAATACTCCAAGCCTCTGCTACAAGGCCCAGGGCACTGGTCCACCTTACTGTAGTCAGTTGGAAGGGGCTGCAGTCATGCACATTGTCCCTGAGAAACTGATGACCAAGCACTGACACGGGCATGGCCACTCTAGGCATCTGCCTAGGATTAAAGAATGGTAAATCCAAGCTCTGAGAACTGCAGAGTAGACTCAAGGCTGTGTCTGTTCTGCCTCTGGAGGTGCAAAATGCATACAGCAGACAGACTCATAGAATGCTTCAGAATTGGCCCCACAGTGTCAGGCCAGGGATCTGAGTGACCCAGCAAGGGAAGGGGATAAAACCATTATGGTGGCTTCTGTTCCCTTTAGAATGAGGCAGTGGGGATGAAAACATGCTTGCCATTAAGGGGAAAGGAAAAAGTTGGGGAGCGCCTGGGTAGCTCAGTGGGTTAAGCCTCTGCCTTTGGCTTGGGTCATGATCCCGGGGTCCTGGGATCGAGCCCCGCATCGGGCTCTCTGCTCAGCAGGGAGCCTGCTCCCCTTCCTCTCTCTGCCTGCCTCTCTGCCTACTTGTGCTGTCTATCAAATAGATAAATAAAATCTTTAAAAAAAAAAAGGGGGGGGGGAGGAAAAAGTCTAGAATATTTGGAGGGAAGTCCTGGCCTTGCCTGTGTTCCTTCAGGCCATCCAGAGTACAAGACCCTGGGTGGGCTCTGTTGCCACAGTGGTTTGTGGGTTCCTGAGGGTAAAACCTGGGCCCTTGTCCTCTGCTCTGAACCACACCCCTTGACTGGGACTGTAGGGGGCATGTCTCAGAACAAGTGGGGTGCTGCAGTGCCCCAGTGCATCTTGGGCAGCTTCCCATGCTGCAATCCTCTCCAATCCTTTATTCTCTGCCTCCTTGTCTCAGTTCCTCCCGAGAGACTCCTAACGGATAGCATTTGTCCCATGCAGACCTGGGCCCTTACATGACTCTCTGTGGCCAAAACAGCCTTGAGGTGCTACCTGTGGGGCACATTAAGACCTGACAGCTGGGGTCTGGCTTTCCCCTTCGGCCACAGGTAGGACTCACTCCCAAAGCAGCTTGAGGGATGACTTCTCAAAGGGTAAAGCCCATAAACATGCCTGTGGGATCCTACCAGGGAAGCACTGGCACCTTTCCAATTTCCTTAGTCACATTACTTTTTCTGTAGCATTTCTCAGATGTCACACATACCATATCCATTTGGATATGGTTTCCTCTTCTGGCTTTGAGGACGCGGTGATCCTTGGCTCATGTTACCTCTTTAACCATCATTTTTTACTCCTCCCACGGCCCTTTGTGTCTTCAGCAGGTTCTGGCCCTCAGCCCATCTCTCCCCTTGGGGAGCCCTGATGTCTCCTACAGTTGAGAGTAACATTTTTACCGTGGTGACTTCTAAATCTATGGCCTTCCCAATCATGCATCTTCTCTAGAACCCTCTACCCCATCCATCCATGTAAGCCTCACTGTCCTTTCCCCGGGGGCGATTGTAAACACACAAGCTCCTTAGGCATTTGGGGCTAACCCTTCCCTCCTCGGCACAGATGAGTTCATCAGAGTTGCTTCTCAGTCTGGAGGTACTGGGTGGAAATGGTAACATGAGCCGGAAACTATGCAGGAAGAATATGGTCTGAGTGGGGGCTGGGAAGCTGTTGAGCAATTCTGGTCACAAGGACCCACATTTGGTCCTCAATGCCACTGGGCAGGTCTTGGTGGCTTTTGGTCCCTGAGAGAAACTGCCAGTTCCTGTGGGTCATAAGCCAGTGTGCTGAGCCCCAGGTTTGAGAAGTCCCATGCAAAGCCCACAATTCAGCATCTCCCCTGTCACTGTCCATGATAGAAGACCATCTTAATGGCAACAACAAAGATCTCTGGCACTGTGCCTAAAAATTCAAGTCTTTACTGTGGGCTTCCTGTATGTCTTCCCTGAGAGACACAGCCAATGCACCATGACCATCGCATGGAAATGTAATCAGGTTAAATGTGAAATATTCATGAATGTTAAGTATCAGAGAAAATCCAAGCACAGGGAAACGTCTGGCTCCAAGAAATCAGGGAGAATTTAAAATGTCCCCCAAGGACATCTGACAGGAGTTAGCTAGATCCGGGAACTAGAGTGGGGATTAGCAAGATTAAACACTCAGTAGAGACAGACATTGAAATGCATCTCTAACAGCAACCCATGTTTCTGCAACCCTTCAAACAAATTCTCCACAGACTGCAGAAATGATTAATAACCCAGTCGCAGTGTTTCTGGGACAGGATATATAGGCTAATGGCCAGTCAAAGCCAATATAATTAGACGAAGGCAAAAGTGCCAGAAGAATCCTTGGAGTTGGTCTGGTCCAGTGATTTTCATTAAACTGTGTTCCCTGAACCCTGTGCCTTGGAAGGGGCTGAGTGCAAGAGGGAAGCAATAGTAGTGAGACTGGAGATCCTCTTTTATTTCACTTATACACCAACCTTTCTACAAAATTTTGGTTGGAGAAAGGATTTTGTTGCAACTACGACAATAACAACAAAACAAAAATCCATTGATTTGAGGTGCCTGGCTGGGTTAGTCAGTAGAGTGAGTGATTATTGATCTTGGGGTTATGAGTTTGAGCCCCACGCTGGGTGTAAACATTACTTAAAAATAAAATCTTTTTTTTTAAAGGTTTTATTTATTTATTTGTCAGAGAGAGTGAGTACAGGCAGACAGAGAGGCAGGCAAAGGCAGAGGGAGAAGCAGGCTCCCTGCTGAGCAAACAACCCGATGTGGGACTTGATCCCAGGACACTGGGATCATGACCTGAGCCAAAGGCAGCTGCTTAACCAACTGAGCAACCCAGATATCCCAAAAATAAAATCTTAAAAAAAAAAATCCATTGATTTAATCCAATCTGATCCTTTAAAAATGTTTTATTATGAAATTATTAAACTTACACAAAAGCAAGAGAAAATAATGTAGTGAGATCCTGGGTGCTTATCATCAGCTTCAACAAATTCAATTCATTAACCCATTTTTTTAAAATTTATTTTTTTAATTTTTTAAAAAGATTTTATTTATTTATTTGATAGAGATCACAAGTAGGCAGAGAGGCAGGCAGAGAGAGAGGAGGAAGCAGGCTCCCCACTAAGCAGAGAGCCCGATGCGGGACTCGATCCCAGGATTCTGGGATCATGATCAGGACCCTGAGCTGAAGGCAGAGGCTTTAATCCACTGAGCCACCCAGGCACCCCAATCCATTTTTTAAAAAGTAAATCTTGTCCCCTCCATTTACTAGCTGTGTAATCTGAGTTTCTGTTTCCTTATCTGTAAAATGGGATGCATTTTAATACCTACGTGAAAGGTTCTTGTGAGGCTAATATAAGTCAATAGCTATGAGTACTTTATAGTACATATTAAGCAATATATCTGTGCTAGTTATAAAGGTATTAATAGAGGTTCCTTAAGGCTCACACAATCATGGACATTATGTCCTGAGAATGACTTGCCCACAGCTGCAGCCCTGGTATCACACAGGTTGGGGCCTGTATCATGTAGGGATGTATCTGTGGAAAAGTACTCCCTCCACAGGGTGAGGAGGAGCCTGACCAAGGGGCATTCTGCCTCCCTTCTCTCGTTACTCCTATACACAGTATTTTCTTCATTTATTTATCAGTGACAAGCCTGGGGGTCATAAAGATAAACAGAAAAAAAGTCCCGTCCTTAAGGAGTTCCCAGTAATTAACAACAGTGTCAAAAAACCAGATGAGTCCCAGAAGATAAATACAGTACTTAGAAATAAGGAAGTCATAAGTGGCCTCAGAAAATACAGTATTAGTTGAAGAGTAGGAACAGAATACAGATTACAGAAGATTTAGGAGGGAAGACGAAAACAGAAAGTAGAAACAGTTAACGTAGATATTCTTTCAAGGAGCCAGACTGAGAAGAAATTCTAACTGTAAGGAACTTTGGAGTTGAAAAATTTCTTTGGTCCTACAGAACGCTTGGACAATGTCCTAGACTGAGGCAAAAGAAGCCAGGTAGAAAAAGGAGATGTTTAATAGGGCATGGTCCTGGAGGATTCAAGAGGAGATGGAAACAGAGCCTTGGGCCAGAGAAGTAAGGTTCCCTACTGAAATGGAAGGGGGGTAAAGATGAGTGGGGGATGCAGAGAACATGGAAGCAGGAAGATAGGTGGAAAAGTTAAAGGAGTTTATTCCTAAATACCTTGTAAGGCAAAGGAAGAAGTTGAGTACTAAGAGTGTGGGGGGGAAAGGGGGTACTTGGTGACTGGCCAGAAGAGTAAGGAGATTAGACTGGATGGGCTTCTAAACTACAAATCCTTATCTTTTACCTAGATGCCCTTGATGTTGTGACCAGGATGAAAAACAAAAACAAAAACAACCCCCCCCGCTATCCGTGGTGCTGAACAATTTTGCCTTGCCTTGTGGACTGAACATGAATGATCCGGAGACATGATTCAGTTTTAGCTTTCCCACAAGAAAGGTAACCTCTGTCCTTACCTCCAAGGACTAATTCTCAGAAAAACAGAAATTTAAATGGATTCAGAATGAAGTATGAAGAGGCAAAGTGTTTGTACCAACATTATCTAAGCTTTCTTAATGTTTGTACCAACATTATCTAAGCTTTCTTCGCCAAACACCGAATTTTCCTCTAGGTTTATGAGGGAGGTGGCAGAGGCAGTTCTGAATTGCAAAAGGCTACCTCTGGAACAGTCCTGTCTGTACCCTGTTCAGTTCCCTTGGGTGGAAGCAGGAAGCAGGGCAAACTTAGAGCAGGAACAGAGCCAGGAATAAAGATAACACTGATACAGAAACAGGAGAGCAGGGAAGACCTGGAGCTCAGGCCACTCTCTGACACGTGGGTACAGCAAGATAAGGCATCAAAGACCAACTCTTGTTTCTGTCACAATTTGTCCAGAGGTCAGCTCAGAAACTACCTGGGGTCTCCTATTTTCAAGGTTATGCCACTACCCAAAATGTCTCTTGCCAGTGGGTAGAAATAAAGAGGTTTAGATACCATATTTTAGAGAGAGATACAGAAAATACAACTCAATGTCTTTATTTCCAATGTCCATGGCTGGGCAGAAACCTAATCTCCCATCTAAGAATATTCAGTAGCAACGTAGGCATTGGCTAGACCTCTCTATTTCCCTGCCGATGGCTGTTTATTCAGCCTAAAAGGCATTCCCATCTGTTTCTGACTCCACACCTCAACATGAGAGTCATGTAACCAATAAAAGCTCTTTTGGTTTGACCTGAAGTCCTGAGTCCTATTTCCTAAGTATGAGTTTTGGGCAGCTCCCACCTTAACTCCCCATCTCCCTTTCTCCAGGAGCTGCCTGCATTACCAGGCAATTGCGTAGGATTACTATCTTTTGGGGACCTAATAAGACCTTTATGGGGCCCGCTTATGAAGAAGGACAAACACCTTTCACAAGTGTAAGGTCTTTGGGGGATCAAGGAAACATAAGAGAGACCATCTTTCCAAATGCTGCTAGTGGCTTTTACAAAGACGGGAAGAGGACTAAAAAAAAAATCTATGAAGCCTAAATTTTCCAAGAGGGGCAGAAGATCCTGCCTAGTTCAGAGAGGCCTCTCTTATTAGTCTAAATCTCCTTAATCTCCTAGGTTTTTCATCAAAGAAGGCTCAATTCAAATAAAGCCAATACACTGAGTGTCCACTCTCTTTCCATCTCTGGAGTAGTCTACTGGTGGTTGCATGCAAAGCAAGAAAGTATTCTTTCTTTATACACACCACAATTCTGCAGAGGCATTTGGGGGCAAAGTAAATTAACCACAAAGAAGGAGAAAAGATTTATATGCTATAGCTAGAGAGTGAGAACTCAAATTGGTCCTGTGATTAACTGAAAATTTTCTGTCTCCTTAAACAGCTTGATGGAATCCATTCCCAAAACAAGCACCACCAGGCTTTAGTATCTTTGTAGTGGCTGCTGTTGGGAGAACAAAAATGCAGAAGTGTTCTGCTGACCCCAGGCCTAATAACAACCACAGCCATGAAAAGTTTAATAGACTTTTCTTTAAAAAAAAAAAAAAAGAATTTATTTATTTATTTGAGTGAGAAGAGAGGGAGAGCACATGCAAGAAAGCACGAGCTGGGGGAAGGGGTCAGGGAGAGGGAGAAGCAGGCTCCCTGTTGAGCAGGGAGCCCAATATAGGTCTCGACCCCAGGACCCTGAGATCATGACCTGAGCTGAAGGCAGATGCCTAACAGACTGAGCCATCCAGGTGCCCTTGGATTTTTCTATTATAAAGTAATACATGCTAAAATTTTTAAAAATTCATCTTTAGTTTCACTACCTCGGGACAAGCTCTGTTAATGTTCTAGTGTATTTAAGTCTTTTTTTTTTTTTTTTTAAGATGTTCTTATTTTTTTTTTTTTTTAAGATTTTATTTATTTGACAGATAGAGATCACAAGTAGGCAGAGAGGCAGGCAGAGAGAGAGAGAGGAGGAAGCAGGCTCCCTGCTGAGCAAAGAGCCCGATGTGGGACTCGATCCCAGGACCCTGAGATCATGACCTGAGCCGAAGGCAGCGGCTTAACCCACTGAGCCACCCAGGCGCCCTCTAGTGTATTTAAGTCTTGTGTGTATAGCATAGTAGTAGCACTTGGATTTCCCTCTCTAGGAGCTGGTGTCTCTCTTCATGATTACAGGGTGGGCTCCATGTACCATATTGGTTCAGTGTGGTCCCATTTTGCTTGAATCAGATGGAGCCAAACAGAGTTTCCCCCAGAATATGAAGGAGGACTAAGAGGAGATGTAAAGCTCAAGACTGTAGGTTAGGTAACAGAGAAAGCCACTGGGCAGGGAGACAAGAATAAAGCTGATGTTCAGAAAGAAGCAGACACAAGAGATAACACAAAGTCCTTCCTAGACTCTGGTTCCAGAACTTGCTCTACCCTTCTAAGGCTTGAAGGGAACACCTGTCCTTGAATACTATGAGAAATCCTAGTGTCCTTATAGCTAGTTTCCTTTTTAACTTACAATAGCTTGAGTTGAAATTTGTTACTATAACCAGAGTGCCAACTAATACACATACCAGAACAACATTAAAAGAAAAACAAACTGGGGTGCCTGGATGGCTCAGTTGGTCAGGCATCCGCCTTCAACTCGGGTCATGATCTCAGGGTCCTGAGACTGATCTCTGTGTGTGGCTCCCTGCTGCTCCCTCTCCCTCTGTTCCTCCCCCCATTCCTCCTCTCTCACTTACTCTCTCAAATAAATAAATAAAAATAAACAAAAACAAACTGTATCTTATATTATTAATTTTTATTTTTATTTTTTGAGAGAGACAGAGAGAGAATATAAGTGGAGGGGCAGAGGGAGAGGAAGAGAGAGAATCTTAAGCAGGCTCATGACCCCAAGATCAAAACTTGATCCAAAATCAAGAGTTGGATGGTTAACTGACTGAGCCACCCAGGCACCCCTTATATTCTGGATTTTTAAAAATCAGTAATAGAATATAATCAACTCTCCATATTTTTATATGGTTTTTGAAATCATTAGTTTAATGGCTGCATAATATCCATAGAGAAGATGTACAATAACTTTTTTTTTGGTACAATAACTTTTTAACCATTCACTTATTTTGACATTCAGGTTGCTTATAATTTTTCACTATTATAAATAGCGCTATGATGAAATCCATATGTATTTGCATTTAATATAAAAGATTTTATCTTATCCACTTTAGAGAGAGAGAGAGTGCGAGTAGAGGGAGGGGCAAAGGGAGAGGAAGAGAGAGAATCTCAAACAGACTCTGTACTGAGTGTGGAGGCTGATGTGGGGCTCAATCCCATGACCCCAGGATCATGATCTGAGCCAAAACCAAGTCAGACGCAAAACAGACTGAGCCACCCAGGTGCCCCTAGGATAATTTCTTTTCTTTTCTTTTCTTTTTAAAGATTTTATTTATTTATTTGACAGAGAGAGATTACAAGTAGGCAGAGAGGCAGGCAGAGAGAGAGAGAAGAGGAAGCATGCTCCCTGCTGAGCAGAGAGCCCGATGTGGGACTTGATCCCAGGACCCCGAGATCATGACCTGAGCTGAAGGCAGCGGCTTAACCCACTGAGCCACCCAGGTGCCCCTCCCTAGGATAATTTCTTAAAGTAGAAGTATAAGGTCAAAAAGCAGGAGTGCTTTTAAGATTCTTGATACATATTCCCAAACTGCTTTCCCAAAGGATTGTTCCAATTTACAATGCCTCCAGTCATGACTGAGGGTTATAGCTGGTTTTTAATATTTTATTTCTCACTGTGTGCCAGGGGATTTCAGGTCATCACATCTCTCCATCATCTTGCAAGAGAACTGTGCCTCCTTATTTATCTGATGGCCTCTGGGAAATCCTCTTTCAAAGAAAAGATTTCCCTCTGGGCATCACCTGCTAGACAAAATATGCCTGACTTGAGGCCACCAATTAAGAACAAAAGAAGAGAAGACTTTGTTACACTGAAGTTTGGGAAAAATTCTAAATGGGGACAGTACTGCCTGGTGTCTGGCCACCATGCTTCAGCTGGTCCTTGACCCGTGCTAGCACATCAGCTGTGGGATCCGTGACTAATGCAGAGCCAGGACGCAAACTTCACAGAATGAGTATCCCTTGCTTTCAGACCTGGGATAGGAGGAGTCCAGAACCAAAATGGTTCTGGAGTTATCCCAGTGAGAGTGGAAGCTACTACTCCCTTGTCCATTACTTAGTTTTCAAAAATAGCTACTCAGGGGCGCCTGGGTGGCTCAGTCCTTAAGGGTCTGCCTTAGGCTTAGGTCATGATTCCCGGGTCCTGGGATCAAGACCCATGTCAGGCTCCCTGCTTGGTGGGAAGTCTGCTTCTCCCTCTCCACTCCCCCTGTTTGTGTTCCCTCTCTCACTGTGTCTCTCTTTGTCAAATAAATAAATAAAATCTTTTAAAATATAGCTACTCAGAAACTACTCAGGGGAAAAAAAAGAATGGTGAGAGATATGAAGCTCATACTGGGATGGTAAAGGACTAAATTCATTTTTTTAAATGGGGAGACAAAGGGTCAGTGAGTTTTAAAAAAGATTTAGAATTAAAAATAGAACTTCCCTATAACCCTGTCATTGCACTCCTGGGTATTTACCCCAAAGATACAGATGTCATGAAAAGAAGGGCCATCTGTACCCCAATGTTTATAGCAGCAATGGCCACGGTCGCCAAACTGTGGAAAGAACCAAGATGCCCTTCAATGGATGAATGGATAAGGAAAATGTGGTCCATATACACTATGGAGTATTGTGCCTCCATCAGAAAGGATGAATACCCAACTTTTGTAGCAACGTGGACAGGACTCAAAGAGATTATGCTGAGTGAAATAAGTCAAGTAGAGAGAGAGAGTCAATTATCATATGGTTTCACTTATTTGTGGAGCATAACAAATATCATGGAGGACAAGGGGTGTTAGAGAGGAGAAGGGAGTTGGGGTAAATTGGAAGAAGAGGTGAATCATGAGAGACTATGGACTCTGAAAAGCAATCTGAGGGGTTTGAAGTGGCAGGGGGGTGGGAGGTTGGGGTACCAGGTGCTGGGTATTATAGAGGGCACGGATTGCATGGAGCACTGGGTGTGGTGAAAAAATAATGAATACTGTTTTTCTGAAAATAAATAAATTAAAAAAAAGATTTAGAATACTACTCTGCTTCCTTTATGGTATGGATTGCCTGTCCCAGATTGATGTTCTGCTATTCATTCCCATTCCTACTCACCTGGAACCCTATGACTAAAAAAGCCTTTCTTTGGGAGATAGGACAAATACATCAACTCAGGGACACCCACTGTAGCAGCTGTGTCTTGAGGGAAGCGTAGGGGACATAAAGGCCTAGGGGACAAGCCTCATAACCCAAGAGGCAGAAGCCAGAGCCAGGAATTAAGGAACCTTAGTTCTGGGAGACCTGGCCTGGCCCAGCCCCTGTGACTTTCATCCCTATCCTTAAGTTTGTACCCTGAACCAGATGTTCAAGAGTCTTCTGCCTTATTTTGGACTAGCTAGAGACACAGGTCTTGGCCGATACAGTCTTGTGACCTAGAGGGTTTCCGAGCTCCCTATCCTGCCTACCTCCCTTGGCCCCCATTTCCACCTCTATAGAGAAGACTATCTCACTTAATGGCAAAAGGGGTGAAGGCATAAAGTTCTTTAAAAATAGATCAACAATGGTTAAAATGGCAAATTTTACATTATGAAAAAAAGGTAAGAAAATGGACTGGTAGGGCCTGAGACAGAAGGAGAAAATGTGTGAGGGTGGGCAGTGGATAGAAGGCAGTCCCTTCTCTCTCTTTATTTTCTTTATTCTCTCTCTTTCTTTTTTGTTTCAGTTTCAGCTAACACAGACTTTGGAGATGAAGCCTATGAGAGGAGAGAGAAATTATTCTAAGATCAAGGGAGCTGGAGGGGTCAAGGGATGCTGGGTTGGGTTTCTGGGGTCCTTCTGCTTATGTAGGGCCCAGAGGAGGGCAAGAAGGGAACAAGATATTGGGCTAACAAAGCTTTAGGAATCATGTCCGAAGGATCTTTCAGTTTCCTTCCAGGATATGAATTCTAGTATCCCAAGGTAAGGACAGAAGTACTGAACACTGAGGAAAGAGCCTGCCCAGGAATCAATAGAGGGCATTTGGTTGGAGAGTCCTTGAGATGGTCCTTCAGCCCCACACATGGTAGGAAGTTGATGAAGGAAAAATGTCAACAAACATTAACATTTGGTCTAGGCCAGACTGACTTGTGGATCTTCACCTAGATCTTGGCCCCAAATCTCAGTGGAGAGTTTTTGGTAAGTTTCAATCACTCAAGGGCCTGAGCCTGTCCTGCACTGGTTCATGAATCTTTTGGACTCCTTATTTTCCAAGAAAACAAAGTAATAATCTGGCAGTCTATGGGATGTCTTCACACAATTGCCATTTCTGATTCTTCTCCTCTGGACATGGAAGAGTAAAAGCTACCTGTTTGCAATGAACAATGGACTCAGAGGGCTGGTATCAAACAGCTTCTCCCTTCTGTGTAATTTCCTACCTCTTCCTCACCTTTCAGCCTCTTCTAACTCTTCAACCTTCATTATGCCTGGCAAGCACTTTTGCTCACAAAGACAGCTTGCAGCTGTAAAGCTTAGCTCCTTGGACAGAGCTGTCTCATCTTCTTTCCTTTTTTTCATCCCAATAATTAAATATCAATGAGCTCACCACTTGTTAAAAAACCTCGATAGTCATTGAATACCAACATCTGGCAGGCAGGGAACAATGTACTTTGGGGAGGAAAAAATACCAAGACCAGATTCTTGCCAAGAAGACTTAGTCTAATGGTAAAAAGAAGACAGGAACACAGAATGGCCCATTTAAGGCAGCAAGAGGAGCATGAGAGTCAGGAATGCATGAAGGGTAGTAGAAGCACAGAGGAGAGAGTGATGGTGGTGATGGTTTGTTATCCTCCCTAACATAGAGGGTTGGGCCTGGACAGAAACCTGGTGAAACCAGAGGCTCACCTATTGGGTGGCTGGCAAAGAACAATGACAGTTGAGGCTTAGGGCTAGGACTCTATTCTAACAACTTTTAGTTATTGCTGATGCTACCAGGCATTTAGCCTACTCTGTTTCTGGGGGTGGAGGCAAGTACAATAGGTCCTTTCCTTTACTACTGAGATGCACAAACAACTCTCCCACAGAGAAAGGTCAAGAGGCTCTAGGTGGATGGCTGGGAGGTGTTTCTATTGGGAAACCAAAAAGAGATTCAGAGTCATAAGGGTGCTTAAGAGGGAGATATGGTGGCTCTGGTAAAACAAATTCTTGCTGCTTCCAGCCAAGTCTAGGGCCTGCCATCACTCTTATGGGGCATGCTTTGTGCAGCAGAGATGTTCATGTTAAAGGCTCCTGGAGGCTCAGAGCCCAGCCCAGAGAAGGAGGTCAGAGAGGAGAAAGACAGGTTTAACTCTACAAAGGCTCCTAAAGCTCTGAGTTTCTGTTAAATCAGCATTGCATGCGCACGCGCGCGTGTGTGTGTTAGGGGGAGAGAGAGAGAAAGAGAGAGAGAGAGAGACTTGCCAGTTAGTGAAGGAAGAGTAGGGGGAGGGAAGAATCTAGCCCAGCACAAACTCGAGGCAAGTTCTCAGCTGTGAAGCCAGCTGGTTGCTGGTTATGCATCTCTTTAGGTAAATAGTACTTATCTGCTGAACTAGATGGTCCTGGGGTCCCTGTTGGAAGGTCTCCCCAGGCTTATGGTGGAATAGAGCCTTTCTCTACTCCTCTGTCACTCTGGCTGGTGCAGTGGCAATGCCCAGCTAACTCAAAGGTATAATCTCACCCCTGGGGCATCTACAGGAAGGGGCCCTGAAACAATACATAACCAATACTTACCCAAAGAGCCCCCTACAGTTGCATAGCCCATACCTCTGAGGAACACCTCCTTTGCTCTGACTATACTCCCTCACAGCTCCTCCCCACCTGTGTAGCCTTCATCTCGTCTACAGAGTTCTGACATAAGTCTATGTACCTCCACACCTGCTGAACTTTTCTGTGTGCCTGTAGGATACTGCTTCTTAATCACCTGGGGATACTGTTTAAATGCAGATTCCAGTTTAGTAGATCTGAATGGTGCTTAAGTGGCTATATTTCATACCAGCTCCCAAGTGATACCAATGCTCTGAATAGGGTCCACACTTTGAATAGGCTCTAGGCCTCAAGGCTCTAGGCCACCCCCTCTGCACCCATACCAGCCCCAGACAACATTTCAAACAGCCCTCTGCCTCCACCTTAACCTGGTTTTATACTCTTAGTGCCAAGAGAGGACAATGATTTGGTGGGGGAGGAAAGAGGGGAGAGGACCCAAAGCTTATGTCAGGGAGGCAGGTCTGCTAAGAGCTCTGACTAGGCCAAGGCAGGGAGTTGTTCATAACAATGCAGACCAGGTGTGGTTCTTTTGGAATTCAGCAGATCATTTAGTTAATATTGCTCCAATACCTGTTACTAACAATATGTACAGCTATGGTGCTTGGTGGTTTGTATATATTACCTCATTTAATCCTCCTAAGAATAAGGTAAATATCATTCCCATTTTAAAATTGAAGAACCAGGTTATCTAAAGTAATATATTCAAAATCATGCCTTGAAGGTGGTTGGCACTAAAATGTACTTGTCATTTCTTATACCCAAACCCTTCTTAGAGACATCAGATAAAGTCAAGAGATTAACAACACATCAGAACTTAGGCAGCTGTGGGACTGCTGTCTTGTAAAGCAGGTACTTGGAAGGCTGGTGCTAGTTTCATCCTGTCTCCAGGGCTCTACACACATTTGAAGCCCTTCTTCAGAAAATGGCATGGATATTTTCTGATTACCAACCTTCTGCTCAACAAGTGCTCTGCAGGAAGGAAATATTGGAGTCACTGAAGCAGTCATTGCCTCTGGACAGAGAGAGAGACACACTTGCAGGAAGCAGCAAGCAAGAAAAAGCACTGGGGACTGAGAATGCTGAGCTCAGGAAGAGAAAAGAAGATGACAGTATTTTAAAAAGGAGATGAAAGAGTCTCAGTCATGGGACATCTGGGTGGCTCAGTTAAGCGTCTGTCTTCGGCTCCAGTCATTATCCTTGGGCCCAGGTTCAACTCCCACATCAGGCTCCTTGCTCAGTGGGGAGCACTCTGCCTCTACCTGCTGCTCCCTGCAGCTCTCTGCTCTCTCTCTCTTGTGCTAATAAATAAATAAATAAAATTTTAATTTAAAAAAAAAAGAGTCTCAGTCCCCAATTCAGTTCTGGTACTAAATTTTAGGGCCATTTATATTCTAGGTACTTGCAGATACAAAGATACTATGATCTCTATTGGTGAAGAGCCAGCATATAAGGCAAATGAATAAACAGATAATGTTTAATAATATGCCAAGTGCTACAACAGAGGTTTGTACATAGTGTTGTCTGTACACAGAACAGAAGTACCTATTCCACCCTGGGGAATCAGGGAAGACTTCTCCAAAGAAAGCTGAGGCATTAATGAGTAGGAGATAGAAATGAACCAGATGAAGAAAGGAGTAGGGAAAGAAAAGCAAAGGCAAGAAAACAGCCATCTCAGATTAAAGGAATAGCACAGTTTTGCTGGAATGTTTAGTGGTGGGGTGAAGTGCGAGTGACAAGACCAGAACAGGAGGGAGACTTAAATCATAAAGGGCTTTGGAAATCACAATTAGGACTTTGGACTTTAATGGAAAATAATGGGATTGGAGAAAAAAAGCGTATTAAGGTCATACTGCTAGGGCTTAGTTGGCTGACTGGATCTGGGTTTGAGAAGAAGGACCTAGGCACAGATGACTCCTAAGTTTCAGGGTATGTGCGTGTGTGCGTGTGTGTGTGTGTGTGTACCTATAAATATGAGAGATCAGAGGGAAGAACTTAGGGAACACTAATACTGAAAGGGTAGACAGAAGAGGACTGACAGCAAAGGGCCAGGGAGAACCTGGTGTCATGGATGTCTGGGAAGGATAGGGCTATGAGAATGTAAAACAGGGAGAAACAGAACCAGAGTTCTCAAGGGGCTCTTATATGACAAGAGAGACAGGAGTGGAGGATGGCTGAGGCTACGAGGTAGGAGCCAGTGGAGAAGGGCCAGATACTTGAAGATGTCAGAAAAGAGAATTTAAGACTCACTGTTTACTCTGTGGTTTGCTAACATTTTAGCAGAAACTCTATTTTTCTCTCAGTGTTATGTGTCTGATACTTGGGAAGCTTGAGACTCCCCAGAAATAAGCCCCATTAGAGAAGTCTAGCCATGGTCTAGAGAGCATGGCAAGTCTGCTGTTTCTTTTTTTTTTTTTTTTTCTTTTTTAAAAAATTTATTTATTTGACAGAAAGAGGGAGAGAAATCACAAGTAGGCAGAGAGGCAGGCAGAGAGGAGGAGGGGGAAAGCAGGGTCCCTGTTGAACAGAGAACCTGATGGGGGGCTTGATCCCAGGACCCTGAGATCATGACCTGAGCCAAAGGCAGAGGCTTAACCCACTGAGCAACCCAGGCACCCCAAGTCTGCTATTTCTTAGGAAGTGTGCATAAGAGTGGTTTGAAGACAAAGGAGGCTAGCAGAAGCAAGCTGGTTAGGGTAGGGGGTTGCAGTTGCCCCAAGTTCTGGCTGTACCACAGTCCCATGACTTAGCCTTGGGCCATTCTCCCCAGGCCAGGACAAAATGTATAAAAGCCCTGGGCTTCTAGTATTTTAGGCAGGAGGCCTACACAGACCAAATAGGTTTCTTGAACTTTTTCTTTCTTTTTTTTTTTTTTTTAAGATTTTATTTATTTATTTATTTATTTATTTATTTGAGAGACCAAGAGAGAGAGCATGAGCAGGGCAGAGGGAGACAAACAGACTCCCTACTAAGCAGGGAGCCCAATGCAGAGCTTGATCCCCAGGACCCCAGGATCCCAGGTCCCTGGGACCATGACTTGAACTGAAGGCAGATGCTTAACTGACTGAGTCACCCAGGCACCACTGCTTTGAGTTTTTTCAAGAATCTGAAACACCTGCTCTACCAACCATGGACATCCAGGAGAGGCTCAGCATTGGAAACTATACTCCAAGTAAGTCTGGTTATGTAGTGATCATGATTTCTCACTTTTAAAGCTTTCAATAATACTTTTCTATAAAAATACACTAATAAAACTAAAGAATCATTTGACTTAGGTGTGCCTGGCTGGCTCCAATCAGTAGAGCATGTGACTCTTAATCTTGGGGTCATGAATTAAAACCCCACATTGGGCATAGAGTTTACCTTTTTTTTTTTTTTTTTAAAGATTTATCCATTTATTTGAGGGGGGAGGCAAGAGAGCACACGCAGGGGAAGCGGCAGAGGGAAAAGGAGAAACAGGTTCCCCACTGAGCAGGGAGCCCCACGTGGGGCCCTGACCCAGGACTCTAGGATCATGACCTGAGCTGAAGGCAGATACTGAACCAACTCAGCCACCCAGACACTCTGGGCAAAAAGTTTATTTAAAAAAAAAAAAAAGGAATTTGGGGTGCCAGGCTGGCTCAGTCAGTAGAGCATACAATTCTTTTTTTTTTTTTTTAAGATTTTATTTATTTATTTGACAGAGATCACAAGTAGACGGAGAGGCAGGCAGAGAGAGAGAAGGAAGCAGGTTCTCTGCTGAGCAGAGAGCACGATGCGGGGCTCAATCCCAAGACCTTGAGATCATGACCTGAATAGAAAGCAGAGGCTTTAACCCTCTGAGCCATCCAGACACCCCCGAGCATACAATTCTTGATCCCAGATTGTTAAGTTCAAGCCCCACACTGGGTGTACAGATTATTTAAAAATATAATCTTAAAAAAAGAATAATTTGACTTAATTATTAATTCATCCCTTAGATATAGTGAAGGAGTCAGTAAACTGCATGCCTCTACTGTAAGAGAAGATAAGATATGTGCAATTAGAGTTAAGGGTAGATACTAGGTCTGTCTCCTGCACCCAAACATTAGAACCTATAGGTGAAGGGGCAGCGGGCAGGAAAACTGGGCTTGCACTGGCCCTGGCAATCTCAATGAGGTTGGACTGACTCCTCCCAAAACCTTGACCTTGGGAGCTACTACATTTTGAAAACATCATGTTTTGGGAATGAAGAGCCTGTTTCCTTATATACAAAAATGGGTCTGTGAATGTTGCCAGAGTTGAATGAATGTTTTATGCTATTTGATGTGTTTGAAATAACCCAGTAAGTTGAAAATTTTTGCTGTGAAAGGAATGTTTGTTCCATAGAGTGAAATGGTGGTTACAACTAGAAAAGAAACCCCAAAAGTTCCTGTGTTTCCTGGCAGGGGAACAATGCTTTCTCTTCATTTGCTTCACAACCTCACGGCAATCAAAAGGTTAGTTACAAGGCCTCACATCTGGGCTTCATAGAAGCAGAGAATAACCATTTCCAGGAGTGTTTTGGATTCTACATGGACACCTAATTTAACAGGCAGCAGGGACCTGTATTGTTCCTATTATGACTTCCACTCTTCTCCCAATTCTCTTCTATCTTTCACTACTACAAGGAAAACCGTTGGCTCTTCAGTGATTTTATCCTATCAGTGTTGAGGAGAGTACTTCTCAATTCCTTGTGACATCTAGGTGGGACCAGGAAAAGTTCCCTCTCTACTGATAGGAGAACTAATGGTGTACTGAAAGAACCCCAAAATCCAGTCAACCCTAGGCTGCTGTGGATTCTGAGAATTTTGCCACCCACCCCCTCTGCCCCAGCCCCAGCCAGTTACAAATTGTCGGGGATCGAGCTGCTTTGACACGCTGATGTTATCAGCCTCATGGTGCCTGGAGCATGCAGATAGGAACAGGGAATGGCGCCGTCTCACCGGACATAGTAATGCAATTTAGTTTCTGAAATCCAAGTAGGAAATTTTGAAAGCTGACATTTTTTTATCTAACACAGGAGGGGGATGATAGTGGGAATTCCCAGCAGAACCATCAAAATGCAGAGATGGCTTCTGTTGTATATTAATAAACAGCTCAAAGCAATGGAAAAATGTACAGAGAGCATTTGTAGGGGAAGTTAAGTGTCTGGTCCTTCTTGGCCCCTCCTCCCTCCTCTGAGCTCTGCTGCCAGGTGACCACTCCACTTGTGTGAACCCCAAGCTGCGGCTAGAAGCTCCTCTCCTGGGCATCCCTGTGAGAGTCCCCCGTGCTGGGGATATGGAGGAGGCACCAGCCTCCCCAGGGGGTGTGCCACAGCAGTTTGGGTGGGTCTCAACTGGGCTACGAATGTGTCAGACAGACAGCTGCTTGCCTTCCCTCCCAGTTCCCCAACCTCAACCCATGCCACTCTTCCCCCAGATTACCAAAATTTGCATCACTGGTCTTTGTTTCTGACAGAGCACAAAGAGCCTTCCTGCCTCATGCTCCCCTTCTGGCTACATCTTATTTGTCCTTCAGGCCTCAGCAGACACATCATCTCTTATCAAAAAGTTCCCACGAATACCAGTTTGGGTTAGGTCCCCCTATAGTATACTCTCACAGCACCACCTCCTTCCATTTCTTTCATGTACTTATCAAATTTTACTTTGAATATTTGTATAATTTATTTAATAAACATTCATGCAAGCAGGGGCCATGCCTATTTCTACTGTGTCCTCCCAGTGCTTAGCACAGAGACTGAACACAATCTGATGACAGGCAAACAGATTGCTTCCATTTGTTTGAGCCACAGCAAGGTTTTTTCTGTGACAGAGATGGCAAAAGTCTGGTGGCTGCCAGGCCGTGCCAGGGCCTTGTCTAATGGTGTCCCAGCCAGATCTTGTATTGTGTGCTCTTTGTAGGGCCACTTCTCTATGTAAGTCTCTGGCTGGGGGCTGAAAGATTGCCTTCCAGGAAGTTATTTTGGAGAACAACCAAAGCAGAAGTCCCCAAACCCTCACTTACTCACTCACCTGAAGGGTTGTCCTAGTTATAACTCACTTAAGGTCCAAAACAGCAGCCCAACTTCAGGTTGCCCTCTGGGGGGACTGATCATCAGCTGAGCAAACAGCTTTATCTGAGACTCTAGGGCCAGGCTCAGATATTGCTTGCAGATACACATTCCCACCACCAAAGTTTTAGGGGAGTGGGAAGCCAGCTTGGAATCAAACCATCAGAAAGCCCTTTGGAGGGAGATGGGGGCAGAGCTGCTCTGATCCTGTCTGCTCAAACTGCTTTCTGGCAACCAGAGGCTTACAACCATGTTTACCAGGCAGCAAAGCATCCAAGGCATGGGAGCGCTTGGAAGGAGACAGCAAAGGAAAACGCAAGAAACCTCCCTGAACTGTAAGCATACCTTTAGCTGGAGAATAGGGCCTGTGAATTCCAGTTTTGCCTGTGAACTGCACTGACTTTGGAGTCTAGACAGGTCATTTCACAGTTCCCAGGTCTGTTTTTATTCAGGCCTGAGATTCCAGAAAGAGCCTCCAGGGAAGAGAGTAAATGAGTTGTCCCAGGGCAATGCCAGATGGCAGCCTTGGGATTAGAATTCATGGGCCCTTCTTTCCAGCCAGCTGCTCCTTCCCCTGAGTCCTGAACTGTTTCTTCTGAATGCTCAGGATTATATTCAATTTAGTAAGGTTTGTGGTCACATAATCACTGCTCCTAATAAAAATAAATACAGAGCATCCGCTGTTAGGGAAGGCAAACATGGGGGAGCCTTTGCCCCTGAGAAAACAGGCCAAAAGCAAGTTCTGGCTGAGGTTAGGCCTGTTCTACTTGAACATAAACCAACACAAACAACTCTCTTGGGATCTGACAGAGTCCTCATCTGTTCTTGTTTCTTGTCCAGGCTTCCTTATATGTCGATAGCCTGTGCTTAATCCCACAGTAAGGGCCTATCCTGGAAGCTAGAAAACAGTTTCAACACATGAGAGGAGCCAGCCTGAGGGATAGTCTGTATCTAGGTCCTCTGAGTATCTTTTCATCCCTAAATTAGTTACTACACTGTCAATGCTCCCATCTCCAGGACTGTCATCTAGCTATACTTCAGGTGGGGTGGAGGCAGCCCTACTCCTTCCAGTTCAAACTCTGTCAGGTCTACTCACGGCTCAGCAAAATCTAAAGGCTCTTTTCTCCTCCCTGCCCTAGCCTGTCCCATTATGACCGGTGGTGCTAAAAGTGGGAGCCTGCAGCTGTTCTCTGCTGGCTTCATATTGCTTTAGCACTGTTTCTTTGACCAGGAAGTTCTTTGAGGTGTAAGGCATACAGTGGCCTTTTTAGCTCAGACAGTTCTTTCATATAGGACCCAGGAGTCTATGAGAGGTGAAGAAAACAATGCAGAGCCTTACATAAGGCCCAGAGCAGAGCTCGTTGGGAGGGATGGGATCATGAGTGCTTTCACTCACCTTCAGTCCAGGTAAACTTACCTACCCTCCTCACTCACCAGCTAAGGCAATCCAAGTGAGAGCACAGTAGCCTCATCTGTTGGCTTTGATTCATTTAGCTATGGAAGAGGCTTGGAAGTAGAGAAGGAGCTTTCAACTAGAAAATCCAACCCTAGTAGGTGACTTCGATTCCTCTGCCCTTCCAGATTCTTCACAAACCCCTCCTTTGGATGATTTGGGGAATCAGGAAGGAAACCCCTCTGCAGTGTTAACCTAACTCTCTTTTGCCAAGGGCCCAAGTGCATGGCTAGGGTGGGGGTGGCAGGCTGTGAACCTCTGGACTCACTAGTTTCATTTCTGCTTCTACTTGCTATACTTGCCCCCAACCACCTATGTCCATACTCTTTCCCTAAAAAGAGGTATCTTTAAATCAAGTGCATAGTCAGTGGCAGACTGATTGCACGGTGATAGCTCATGAAATGTTCTAGCTTCAGGCCTTGAATTCTGCTCAGTGCTTCTCCTTAGTTTCCCCTGCCTCACACACAAGACTAAAGATCAGAATGCAGGGGTATTAGAGCCAAAGGCTCTTTTAACACTCCCTTGTTCCACTAGATTCTTACCTCCTCCCTCTGAAATCCTGCAGTCCTGCCCAGGGACAGCTCAGATGCTGTTTATTTCACCTTCAGAGCGATGGCAACCTCAAGAAAGAGCTCGAGTCAGGCTAGATGTGTGTGGAGGAAAGTGGGACAAGGGCTGGAGAGGATAAGAGGGGGGGTCCCTGGATCCATAGGACTGAACTCGGAGACAGAAGAGGTCAGAGACATGTATAAGAAAGCTATTCAAAATTAAATAAAAAGGGCCTTAAGGACTTGGGCACTGTGGCTTTGCAGACCTGAGAGACTGGGCTCCTTCAGGAGCTGTCCAAGGTTCTGAACCGCCTCCACCTGAAGATCTTGGAGCCTCTGGACGAGAGCCCCAGAACAAGAGCCCCACATGCCAGTTAATGCCGACCTTAAATGCTACTGGCTACTCTCTGTCTATCTCTGCTTGGACCCATTGTCTGAAGTAGCTCCACCATAACTCAAATCACTCTCTATGGGTGCAGGCTGGACTCCTTGCTAGCAGCCTGGTTGGCTGGCCAGACTTTCAATAAGGGATGAGGTGGAAATTGAGGATCTTGGTGTTTATCTCCCAGTCCCTCAGGGAGCCCAAGAATAAATGGGCCTGGCTCAGGGACAAGGTGGCTGGTCACAGGGAAGGGAAAGAGGTCTCCATGTGGCACATCCTCAGACAGATCAGTTACTCCTCCCCTCACCTCAGTGGCCGCTGCACACGTGCAAGTACACACACACACACACATGCATGCACATACACAGAGGCCATATTTTCTGCTCTGTCACTGCAGAGCCTGTACTACTACAGAGAAGGCATAGTCTCCTTTGTCCACACCTGAGCATAATGTACTGTTTGGTTCTCACCACAGATATTACAGAAATCTCACAAAGAATACCAAAACTTAAAACTTAATAAGATATTGCTTTTTTGTAATTTTAGGAGGAATATATTGTCACTGTAAAAAGTCAAGATAAGCACAAAAGAAGAAAAAAATCACCCTAAATCTTACCATCCAGAGCTATATCCCATGTTAACTTCTTGCCACACAGCCTGGAGCCTTGTGTGTGTGTTTGTGTGTGTTGTGCACATGTGCGTGTGTGCATGCACACACCCACACTACAAGTGTTATTAAAAGCCAGTATAGCGCAGTGGTTAAAAGTATGAGTCTTAGAGTAAATTCTACCTCTGCCATTTACTTGTCAGTGTGATCATGATCAAATTTCTGACCTCACTGGATCTGGTTTTCATAAATTTCTTGGTGTGTATGGGGGGAGGTTTAGAGAGATACTGTGTTTAATGGTAAAGCTTAGTTCACTCTGGTATAGGCATGGCCTGGAATTGAAGCAGCAGGATGGGTAGGAGACCCTCACAGAGCCTACATGGTGAAGATGAGGAAGGTGACCATCAAACAGAAGAGCCCTAAGGGTAAAGCCCAGAATAGCACAGGAAAAGAGCTGCTGCTTGAGAGATGGGTTTCTGGCATAGCCAAGGATAAAGCTACCAAACACTATTCCAAAGCTCCTGAACCAGTCACACCAACTGTAGTGACCCCAGTACCACTTGGTCACTGTGTCAATGTCCTGGGAGACAACAGTGATCTGGACACCCATCTGACCAGCTGGAGTACGGAGCTGCTGTAGATGGCTATTTAGACGGGATCTCTGGCCTACCCAGGAAGGAGGCAGGCACACACTCGACTGGACCCCTGGTACAACAGTGGATCAGAGCTGGAAGAATGAGTAGTGCCTCAGTGGCCTGCACTTCTTTAGTCTCCCCACTTTAGTTCTAGGTCTCAGTGCTCAGCTTTTCCACCCTGTTTTTCACCTTAACATAAGGAAAATAATAGTATCCATCTCAAAAGATTGCTGGGAGGATAAAATAGGATACTGCATATGAAGTGCTTACTACAGCGCTTGATGCCTGGTAAGCAGTCAATAAAGGGCAGCTTTTATTACACATCACACACACACACACACACACACACACACACACACACACTAGAAATCACTCTAATACTGCTTGATGTCTAATATTATTTTATTTTTTTTTTTAAAGATTTTTATTTATTTGACAGACAGATCACAAGTAGGCAGAGAGGCAGGCAGAGAGAGAGAGAGGAGGAGGAGGCAGGCTCCCTGCCGAGCAGAGAGCCCGATGTGAGGCTCAATCCCAGGACCCTGGGATCATGACCTGAGCCGAAGGCAGAGGCTTTAACCACTGAGCCACCCAGGCGACCCTGATGCCTAATTTTAAAACCAGACTATTCTCCATCTCAGAGAAAAGCTGAAGAGAGGATGAGTAAGCTCAGTTTATTTCATCTTCTATCTGGCCTAACTTTCCAGGCCACAGTGATGTTAGTTGGGACTTGGGAAATAAAATGGCCTCCTAGCTCAGAAAGGGGAAAAAAGGCAGTTCTTTATCCAGGGCTTTAGCTTTCAGCCTGAGCTCCGCAGCCAGGAAATGGCAGGGGCTTCTTTTGGTCAAGGTTCTCTCCTCTTCTTAAACTTTGGGCCCCAGCCTTTTGGCTTGCTTCCTCTAGCCAGAACTTTCTACCTCTCTGCCCGGAGTGCCCCACTCTCCTGTCCCACTCTCCTCCAGGTGTTCCTTACCTCTTGGCATCCACAAGTTCCTTTGTCTGGTTTGGGCAAGCTTACTTCCTCACTGTCGACATCCCAGGCATTTGAGTACTATGCCCACCACCCCCACCTCTCCATACCTGCTCTACTAACCCTACTCTCTTTGAGGTCAGAACAGGCTCCTAAATAAAATGCAATGGTCTTTTCTCAGGTGACCATCCATTACCTTTCAGTATCAGTAGACAGTGCTGACCAAATCTTTCTGGAGATTCTATTTTCCCTTGGCTTTTGTAAAAACATCCTATCCCTATCTGTTCCGACTACCCTCCCTACTGTTCTTTCTCTGATACTCTAGACATAGATCCTCTCCTTAGTGTGGTCACTGACAACTTATTATTTCAAATCTCTCTCTCTCAGTTTTGCACCCAAATCTATATCTCTAGCTCTGACCTCTTAAGCTCCAGACCCACATTTCCAACTGCCTACTACTTTCAACTGCCTACTGTCATACCCTTCCCCTAGTCTATTTCTTCCTGTTGACTACCCTTATCTTGTTAATGGCACAAACCACTTTGCCAGTTAAATAAACTCAAAACATAAAAGGTTGTTAAAGAAACTTATTATTTTGAAACAGTCTTATATTTATAGAAGAATTACAAAGTGCACACTCTTCACACAGCTTACCCTAATGTTAGCTCTTGTATACTCTTCACACAGCTTACCCTAATGTTAGCAGCCATGTACGTTGATCAATTCTACATTGAACAAATCAATACTATTCACTAAACTATACACTTTATGCAAATTTCTCCAGTTTTTCCATTAAAACCCCTTTTTCTGTTCCATATTGCATTTCATTGATATGTCTCCATGGTCTCCTTAGTTTCTTCCTCTTTTTTTGACTTTCACAACTTTGACTTTAGAGGAGTACTGGTCAGGTATTTTTTAAAACATTCCTGCAATTTTGGGGTGCCTGGATGACTGAGTAGGTTAAGCCTCTACTTTCGGCTCAGGTCATGATCTCAGGGTCCTGGGATCGAGCCCCGCATCACCTGCTTCCCCCCCTCTCTTTGCCTGCCTCTCGCCTACTTGTGATCTCTCTGTCAAATAAATAAATAAAATCTTAAAAAAAATTCCTGCAATTTTGATTTGCTGTGTTTTCTCATGATTAGACAGAGGTTATGGATTTGGGGAGAAAAATACCACCTAGGTGAATTGTCCTTGTATCACAGCCTATCAGGGGGTATATGACTTATTGTTGGTGGTACTAATTTTAATCATTTAGGGCAGTGTTTACCAGGTTTCTCCACTTAAGTGTCTATTTTTCTTTTATTTTGACCATATTCCATTAGTCAGAAGCAAGTCACTAAGTCCAGGCCACACTCAAGGGAGAAGAATTGAGTTCCACTTTCTAGAGGAGTATGAAAGAATTTGTGGACGATGTTAAGATTACTACAGTAATTAATACATATTTTGGTAGAAGTTCTTATGGGCTGTGCAAATTCTTATTTCTCCTTGAAATTTCACCCACTAGTTTTAGCAATCAGTGGATCCTGCCAGCAGCAATTATTACTATGATGTTCTCAGGATAATTTTTAAATTTTTCTCATTCTATAAAAAACTACTTTTAAATAAATTCTAATAAACTTTTAAATTATATAAATATCATAATTCTTGAAGATTTGTTCTTTCTCCCTCATTTATTTATTTGTTGAACTATTTATATCAGTATGGATTAATATACATTTATTTTATTTTGGGGGGTGATAATCGAATACTACCATAATTTATTTTGTCATTCAAATTGTTTCAGCTTTGGCTACTGGAACCTTTTTCAAGTTGGCTCCTATCTCCTTTTGATGTGCCTGGGGGTCATTTTAATCTACCTCTTTCCTCCTTATATTTCTGACAAGCTAATCATGAACATATAGTAACATTCTTTTTTCTCTTTTTGTTTCCTTTTTTTTTTTTTTGTATTCTCTCTCTCTCTCTTTTTTTTTTTTTTAAGATTTTAGACAGACAGAGATCATAAGTAGGTAGAGAGGCAGGCAGAGAGAGAGGAAGGGAAGCAGGCTCCCTGCCGAGCAGAGAGCCCAATGAGGAGCTCAATTCCAGGATCCTGGAATCATGACCCAAGCTGAAGGCAGAGGCTTTAACCCACTGAGCCACCCAGGTGCCCCTTTTTTCTGTGTTCTCTAAACCAACATCCTGCTTCAGATCCTTATCAACATACTTCAGGATCACTGCAGTGGTAACCCACTCATCTCCCCACCCCATTTCTTCTTCTTCCAACTCATCCTACACATTACTCTTAAATTACCCTTCTGAGAATTAAACACTTCTCTCATCACATCATTCTGTTGTTCAAAACCCTTCAATGGCTCCTATCACTTAAAAACTCCTTGATCTGGTATTCAGTAGTTTTAACAACATGGCCCAACTTGACAATCTGGTTGCTTCTCCAATTGTTCATCTTTCCAAATTCTTTGTTCTCTTTGCCCCAGCTGTTAGCGCTATGTGCAGACGACTTCCAATTTCTATCTCTACTTCTAACTCTATCATTTTAATCCATCAAAAAAATCTCTATTAGTTTCTTTAACTTACAAAAGCTATGTATGTTAAATGGGGATAATTAAAACAATGACAAATGGTTAAAATAGAATGAGTCTCTGACTCTCCTCTGCCCTCTGCCTTTCCCAGATTTTTTTTTTAAAGATTTATTTCTTTACTTGAGAGAATAAAGAGAAAGAAAGAGAAAGAGACAGAGAGAGCATGAGCAGGGGGAGGGGCAGAGGGAGAGGAAGAGGAACAAGCAGACTTCCCACTTCGCGGGGAGCCTGACTTGGGGCTTAATCCCAGGACCTCAAGATCATGACCCCAGCGGAAGAAGTCAGATGCTCAACCGACTGAGCCATCCAGGTGCCCCCCTCAGGTTGATTCAAAAAATGGGCAGAAGATATGAACAGACACTTCTCCAGTCAAGACATACAAATGGCTATCAGACACATGAAAAAATGTTCATCATCACTAGGCCTCGGGGAGATTCAAAATAAAACCACATTGAGATATCACCTTACACCAGTTAGAATGGCCAAAATTAACAAGACAGGAAAGAACATGTGTCGGAGGGGGTGTGGAGAAAGAGGAACCCTATTACACTGTTAGTGGGAATGCAAGTTGGTGCAGCCTCTTTGGAGAACAGTGTGGAGATTCCTCAAGAAATTAAAAATAGAGCTTCCCTATGACCCTGCAATTGCACTCCTGGGTATTTACCCCAAAGATACAGATGTCATGAAAAGAAGGGCCATCTGTACCCCAATGTTTATAGCAGCAATGGCCACGGTCGCCAAACTGTGGAAAGAACCAAGATGCCCTTCAATGGATGAATGGATAAGGAAAATGTGGTCCATATACACTATGGAGTATTGTGCCTCCATCAGAAAGGATGAATACCCAACTTTTGTAGCAACGTGGACAGGACTCGAAGAGATTATGCTGAGTGAAATAAGTCAAGCAGAGAGAGTCAATTATCATATGGTTTCACTTATTTGTGGAGCATAACAAATATCATGGAGGACAAGGGGTGTTAGAGAGGAGAAGGGAGTTGGGGTAAATTGGAAGAAGAGGTGAATCATGAGAGACTATGGACTCTGAAAAGCAATCTGAGGGGTTTGAAGTGGCAGGGGGGTGGGAGGTTGGGGTACCAGGTGCTGGGTATTATAGAGGGCACGGATTGCATGGAGCACTGGGTGTGGTGAAAAAATAATGAATACTGTTATGCTGAAAATAAATAAATTAATTTAAAAAAAAGAATGAAGTGGATTTCCAGATTGTTCAGTATCTTTTATATCACTCTATTAAGTTGCTGCATCACAGCAAACAGATTTAAAGACATGCTTCTTGAGTTAAGAGTTTATAATGCAAGTCAGAAAAGATTAAATCCAGAAGAATATAGATCTTTATGTTTGCATTGCAACGTATGCTCTCAAAGCTTTTTTCTTATTATCTCATTAAATCTCTGAAAATCCTAAGAGATAGAAATAGCATCTCTTTTAAAAATAAAGGCTTTTTGGTGCACCTGGGTGGCTCAGTGGGTTAAAGCCTCTGCCTTCGGTTCAGGTCATGATCCCAGGGTCCTGGGATCGAGCCCCATATCAGGCTCTCTGCTCAGCAGGCAGTCTGCTTTTCCCTCTCTCTCTACCTGCCTCTCTGCCTACTTGTGATCGATCTCTATCAAATAAATAAATAAAATATTTTAAAAAATAAAAATAAAGACTTTCTTTCTTTTTTTTTTTTTAATGGAAAAGCAGTTTTAGGTTTAGAGCAAAATTGAGGGGGAAGGTACAGAGAGTTCCCATGTACCCCTGTTCCCACGTATGCATAGCCTCCCCTATTACCAACAACCTCCACCATGTAGTATATCTGTCATGACTGATGAACCTACAGTAATACATCAAAATCACTCAAAGACCATCGTTTTCATTATGATTCAGTCTTGGTTTTGTACATTCTATGGGCCTGGACAAAGGTAAAATGACATGTATCCATCATTATGGTATCATACAGAATATTTTCACTGCCCTAAAAATCCAGCATCTTTTCATTAGCCCAATCTTAGAGAGGAAAAAACCTAAAACTCTGTAGGCTAATCAGCTTCCCTAACGTCTCCTAGCCAGGGCTAGGTCCCAAGTTTCCTGACCTCTTTCCTACCTTACTCATTAAAACACCATACTGAAAACCACAATGAGCAGCAACACTTATGGGAGGAAGGCCAGAAGCCAAAGAGAACCACTCAGAATGTTGACACATCAGTGTCATGGTTTTACCTTGGGGAATATGAGAATCATTTTGTTCCCTTGCTTCTCTTCTATGGTGAAAGTGAGACTGTGGGAGAGTTCTAAAAAGGAAATAAGAAACAGAAATGTATCTGATCGGCGATATGGCATTCTCTTTTCAAAGAAACATTCTGCCTCCCCAAAGCTACAGGGCTCTGCAGAACCCGAGAAGGAAGTGAGAAGAACTGAGTCAAGTGTGGCTGCCAGTCCACTTTAGAGCATGGGGTGTCCAGCAGAAATAAGACTGTACAGATAGGTGGCATCCAGGGATCTGGCAGCATTTCCTTAGCCAATTCATCTCAATAACTTGTTGATGTGCATACTTGATTGAAAAATATGGGAATTATGAGGTAAAGGCTCTATCTCCTGGGTAGGCAAAGATGAATCATATCATCCATATTCCAAATGATATATGAAAATAGTAACTCTTATGTTAAATGCATTTTACCACAATAAAAAAGATATATATCTTGAACATCTTTCCATGCTAGATCTTATATTAGATTTTATCTCCTCCTTTTAAAAGGCTGCCGAGGAGCACCTGAGTGGCTCAGTCAGCTAAGCCTCTGACTCTTGGTTTCTGCTCAGGTCTTGATCTCTGGGTCTTGAGATTGAGCTCTGCAGGGTCTATCTTCTTTCCCTCCCCCTCTATTCCTCCCCCTGCTTATGTACATGTGTTCTCTCTCTCTCTCAAATAAATAAATCAATCTTTAAAAAATATAAAAATAAAAGGCTGCCTATAGGTCTGTTGTGGGATGGATGTATCATGATTTATTTACTTAATCCCCACTGATGGAGATTCATGTTGTTTCTTTTTTTTTCTCCTCTCCCATCATCATAATGTTGCATCTACTATAACTATTATAATGTTATAACATTGTTACTATTTATTTATTTATAGCTACTATAATATCTTATTTAAAAAGTCTTTATACACTTGTCTGTTTCTTTAATTTAATAAATTCCTGGAAGTAAAACTGCTGAGGGGGGTCAATGGGTATGCACACATCTTACTGCCAGTTGTTTTTCCAGAGAGGCTACAGCAGCATATACTCTCAGCAACAGGGTGCACAAAGTACTCAGGTTCTGAAGTCAGAAGCACCTAGAGTAGTTCTATGACAGTCAGTTGTATGACCTTTGGTGAATTACATTTCTTTAAAATCTTTTTTTTTTTTTTAAGATTTTATTTATTCACTTGAGAAAGAAACAACAGAGAGATCATAAGCAGAGGGAGAGCAGAAGCAGACTCCCTGATGAGCTGGGAGTCTAATGTGGGGCTCAATCCCAGGACCTGGAGATCATGACCTGAGCTAAAGGCAGATGCTCAACCATCTGAGCAACCCAGGCGCCCCGCAAATTACCTTTCTTAACATCCCTTTCCCTTCTAGGCATGTAATATCACCCACTTCACAGGGCCAGTGTTAAAATAACATGAAACTCTGTATGTAAAATGGTTCACAGCATGCTTGACACATATAACAAATGGTAGCTGAGTTTTGTTCTGTTTTGTTTCATGCTGCTCTCTCCTCGCTTACTTTGTTTCCATCTAGTCTACAGTATTCATCAGTCCCAAATTCCCTAGCCACTAAAAAGGAGCTGGGGATACTGACTAACTGAAGTTTTTCTAATCAACAGCAAGAGATATTGCCCTCTTCCTGAGTCTCAGTTTCCTAGGAAAGCTGTGAAGGCAATTTCCAGAACTCTATCTTTAGTGACTAAATCACAAAGAGACAAACTCTCCCCTTCTCAATGATCTTTCCTAGAATCTTAATCAGGCCATGTTTATTCCCCAGAACACGGTTGATCAGGCCATTTTAACAGCTGGCCTTTCTGTTCTTTAAAATAGGACACTGCATTAAGCCCTCGAGGCTAGAAAAGGGCCTAAGGAAAACAGATGGGAGACAGACCCAAAGACACAGGCATCCTGGGACACTGGGGAGTCCAGGTTGAATTCTCTTCCCTGTATACTTCCACAGTCTGGCCTAAAAGCAGAAACCTGGAACTTAATCATGGCTTTTAAGGGCTTTAAGTTCCAAAAATTATTGATTTAGGGTTGAAATTAACCAGGACCCTATGACAGAAAAAGCCCTGCGACAGAAAAAACCTGTGACAACTCTCCAAACTGCCAAAAGGGGGCAGTGTAGTGTTATGCTTAAGAGCATAGGCTTTGCCTTCACAAGTGGGTTTAAATAAGGGTTTTGCTATTAGCTGTGTGACCTTGGGGTCTCACTTGTCTTCTTTGTAGATTAAGAGTATAGCTTCTTCATATTGTTGAAAGGATTAAGTGAAACGTGTATCTGGTGGAAAACACCTAGTAAGTGCCCATAAGCAGCTGGGGACACATCACAGGGTATAGGGTTGACTATGACAGTCGGATATGACATAGTATAACTAAGCAAAGGAGATAAGACTGAATTCACTCATTCATTCATTCATTCATTCATTCATTCAAGAGATATCTAGTGAATGTTTACTGTGTGCAGGGCACCTTACAAGGCACAGGAGACATAATGAGAAGTAAAAATAGATATAATCTCTGCTTTCATGAAATGTGGCCTTTAGAAGGACCCATATGAGTAGAGTAATCATACAAACATATGTTTAAGTATAAACAAAAAACCGCAATAAGAGGGCCACTGACAATATCTAGAGTTTGAAGGAAGCCCTCTGTGATGAAATTATAGCTGAACTGAGATCTGAAGGATGAGTAAGAGTGAACCCAAAATGGTAGAAGGTAGAGGGAAAGCATTCCAGGCAGAAGGAACATGTGCAAAAGCACTAAAACAGAATGGGCCCTGGGACATCAGAGAAATAGAGGAAAAGCCAATAAGGTTGGGTGCAGTGATGGGGGTAAACATAGTACAAGGTGAGCTGGAGGAGGCAGGAGCCAGATCACATAAGGCTTTGCAGGCCATATTAAGGATTTGAGGCTTTATAATAAGAACAAGAGGGAAGCTGTTGAAATGTCAGGGGCTGCACAGGGTACCCCTACTACTTGGCAACATCTTCCTCTGCTATCTCCTTTCATAGGGGATATAGGGAACAGGTCTTCACACAATTCCTGCTGTGGTCACCTGGGAGAAAGGAGCAAAAAAGTAATCTGTGACAGGTCTCTTCTCAAGACAGAATGAGGCCCTGTGAATCCTCATTGCCCAGGGAAGAACTTGGCATGAAGAGGAATGTGAGTGGGGCATTCAGGGCTATGAGACTCTCATCAGAAATCCTCTACAGGTGATAGGGTGTCACTACAGAACTCCTAATGTTTTCTGACTGTTGCATGGACAAATCCCTAGCCAGCCTGCACATCTTCTGCCGCAACAGATTCTCTACTGCACTGGACCTGTGACAAAGGATTAATAGCTAGTAAGATGGGGTGGTAGAGGTACAGTACTCTTGTGGGCAGCAGTGGGTTCAGCCTTGCAAGAAGCAGCTCTCAACTTCTGTGTGCCTTTCTGGTTAGCTGGCTCACAGCACCCATGGTACCTGCATTGTGTTTGTTGGGGGCACATGCACCCAGAAGACAGTCTTCACAATCTTTTCTTTTTAAGGAGAGAAACTAAGTGTGGAGATCTTAAACAGAACAGGAATGCTAAAGTACCAGAAGGTGATGGCTCTGTTCTGGCTCTCATAGGTTTTTAAACTTGGCTAGAAAGAGAAAAGGGCCTAAGAGTGCTAGAGCTGACTGCCCTTCCCCTCCTCCAACTCTCCCAACCCACAGCCCAGCTAAACAGGAAATCAGGCCTGGGTCCCTGCCAGGGCCCAGGCTGGGGCAGGAATCTGAGGAAACAAGTGAGAAAGACTGTCTTCAGCAGAGAAGAAGGCTGCTTAGAAATCCCTGGGAAGGTAAAATAAACTCAGCCCCTGCTGAATTCCCTCCCAGGGGAGGAGAACACTGGACCTGCCTTCACTCTCCCCATGCTCAAGCATGGGCTTAGCAAGATTCAGAGAGAACAGACCCAGAAACTTCATGGGAGAGAGAATATTGTCTCAGTGAGAACAGACTCCAAGTAAGGACCCTCCCTCAGAGAAATAAAGGTCTTCAGTGAAGCTGAGTGAGTACCTGGTCTGCAGATATCCTAAGGCCATCTTGGGCTGATAAGGAAGGAAATGAAGGTACAGAATAAGGGCAAAGGCCTAGGGATATCTGTAATACCTGTTTGTGTGGGGCTGGGGCTGGGGGGCAGCGCGGAAAGAGTATAGGCTACAAGTAACAGGAATTCTTTGCTATGTAAATGTACAGGAAAGTCCTGGGGTGCCTGGGTGGCTCAGTGGGTTAAGCCTCTGCCTTCGGCTCAGGTCATGATCTCAGGGTCCTTGAATCGAGCCCCACATAGGGCTCTCTGCTCAGCGGGGAGCCTGCTTCCCCACTCTCTCTGTGCCTGCCTCTCTGCCTGCCTCTCTGCCTACCTGTGATCTCTCTCTCTCTGTCAAATAAATCTTAAAAAAAAAAAAAATGCACAGGAAAGTCCTGATTAAATAATGCACTGAGGCAGACCAGCAATGGCTGCTCAAAACATTAGATGAAAGGTTGAAGAGAATGTGTATGATGGAGCTACAAGTCTAACTACACCATTAATTAATCTGACTTTCACAGAAGGTAGGACAACCATGGGTCCTCTGCCTCCTTCCTGATATGATGCAACAGGAAGTACTCAGTACACCTCAGAAGTATTCTTCACAAAAAAGTTGTATCCGAATCTAATCAGACCTTGAGATATAATTACCAGTTTGCAGAATGGGTTTGCAGAAATACGAGACAGAGAAGATTATAAATGAAACAAGTTATTAAAAATAATCCAGTGGGGTATAGGTGAAAGAAGAGCAACCCAGGGTTGATCACTGTTGTAGCTTGGTGAGTACCAGGGAATTCTTTTTATTTTTTC